>NC_063047.1:43300979-43644099 GCF_018812025.1 Megalobrama amblycephala
GCTATTGAATTGTACAATCAAGAACACCTCCAGATCAGATTTCACACTATAATCAAAAGAAATGAAAGGGTTGAAGTTGAGAAAAGTTTAAGGAAACTGAAAATATTGAATATATATTTTTAATGTATTTGCCTTGTTAATGTTACAAATGTGCACTGCTCAATATATCAGATGCACTGAAAAAAAATGACTGTTGCAATTACTGTAGCTTTAACTTTTTGGTAGAACAACTTTCCCGGATTTGACTTGGTGATCCAGCTTCACATTTCAAGTTGACTAAACTTAAAAATTAAAGGGTTAGTTCACCCAAAAATGAAAATGATGTCATTAATGACTCACCCTCATGTCGTTCCAAACCCGCAAGACCTCCGTTCATCTTCGGAACACAGTTTAAGATATTTTAGATTTAGTCCGAGAGCTTTCTGTCCCTCCATTGAAAGTGTATGTACGGTATACTGTCCATGTCCAGAAAGGTAATAAAAACATCATCAAAGTAGTCCATGTGACATCAGTGGGTTAGTTAGAATTTGTTGAAGCATCTAAAATACATTTTGGTCCAAAAATAACAAAAACTACGACTTTATTCAGCATTGTATTCTCTTCTGGGTCTGTTGTATATCCGCTTTCACTCCGCAGTGACGCTTCTTCTTCTTCTTTCCTGTTTTACGGCAGTTGGCGTCCAGATTTGGTGCATTACTGCCCCCTTCTGCTCCGGAGTGTGTTATCTGGTGCGCCCGAGCTTCGTTTACAGTCTGAGGGAGACGCACACTGTATTCAAGCTATTCTACATTGTTTGTATTTTGGTATTGCTATATTTTTTTAAATGGTGCGTAGGTGTGCATGTCGCGGATGTCCTAATTGTGTCACTGTCCGGAGCAGAAGGGGGCAGTAATGCACCAATAAGCTGGATGCCAACCGCTGTAAAACAGGAAAGAAGAAGAAGCAGCGTCACTGCGGAGTGAAAGCGGATATACAACAGACCCGGAAGAGAAGATAATGCTGAATAAAGTTGTAGTTTTTGTTATTTTTGGGCCAAAATGTATTTTCGATGCTTCAAAAACTTCTAACTGACCCACTGATGTCACATGGACTACTTTGATGATGTTTTTATTATCTTTCTGGACATGGACAGTATACCGTACATACATTTTCAATGGAGGGACAGAAAGCTCTCGGACTTATTTTCTGTTCTGTAGATGAATGAAGGTCTTACGGGTTTGGAACGACATGAGGGTGAGTCATTAATGACATCATTTTCATTTTTGGGTGAACTAACCCTTTAAAGGCAGGCTTTTTAAAAGTTAATTTTACAATGATCCTAGTCTTACATCTTTTTCTTGACGTCTAAACAGTGATTTTTTTTCACTGCCCATTTTAAAAGGTTAGCAAGTTCACACTGCACTTTTTTTTGTTTTTGTTTTTGTTGTTTTTGGGGGGGGGGGGGTAACACTTTATTTGGTAACACTTTAGACATTCTACTAACTATAAGTAACTTCTACATGTCAACTAGCAGTCATTAGAGTACAGAGCACAGCACATGACATGCAGGAAAACAAAAAGTAAATTATGCGTACGATTAGTAAAGAGCAAATCCCTCGATTTGCTAAATCGTGCGCACGATTTACTATTTCCCTCAATTTATAAATTGTGTGCATGATTTAGCAAATTGAGGGAATGAATTAGTAAATTGTTTGCACGATTTGGCCTTCTATTTTTTTCATGCATATCATGTGCGGGGTTCATTATTAAAGTATTAGTAGACTGTCTGCTTAATATCACTACACTTTATTTTGATTCTCCTCAACAGACATTCTATTAACTTTAAGTAACTTTGCAACTATATGTCAACTACTAACCCGAACCCTAACCTAACAGTCTACTAATACTCTAATGAGAGTAAGCTGACATGTATTTGCAAATGAATGAGAGTTAGTTAGCATGTAGTTGCAAAGTTACTTATAGCTAATAAAATGTCTAAAGTCGACTATCAAAATGAAGTGTAACCTTTTTTTAATGTTTACATCAAATCCATGCTTTAATAGTAGACTAATCATTGCAGGTTTCATCAGTCCAGTCTGTGACTTGCAACATAAACGTCTGTGTTTAGCTTCAAAGTGCGTCTTCAATGACGGCATTCCATAAAAATGAATACTATATATTTTGCATTCCGATTTATGACATCCAAAGGCACAACAACACATTTTTCTCTTTTTCTGTGGATTTTGCCCATTTTCCTGCCACCACTATGTGCGTGCAGCTGCAAGTGACACGACTGTGACGTCTGCCTGATGCACTTATTCCTCTGACTCTCCAGCAGCTATGCAAATAGGCTCTCAACAGGAAATCAGGCAAAAAATCGGCCAGTGTGACACTGGCATTAGCAGTTTTTGACAATTGATTTTAGATATCGTCAGATGTCAACAGACATTACAAGTCATTACAGTGTTTTTCAGTACAGTGTCCAGTGGTTCACTTCCTATAATGCAATCCAGTGGCATGCAAATGATGTTTGCTCAAATAAAAAATAAAAAAAAGTTCTCTTTGTCCAAATGGCATGAGACTTTGTACGGTGGTTAACACTTTTAAGATCTACAAATAAAAAAAAAATTAAAAAATTGGAGTGATATCTTGTTTTTTATGTTAGTGTAAAAAAAAAAAAAAAGTTACGTTCGTGGTCTTCGGGGTCTCTGGAGACCCCGGGCAACAAAATGTAATTTTGTAACAATATAATATATTTTTTAAAAAACAATGTAATTTTACTCTGTATATTAATGTTTTTTTCTCAACATTTGTGCAGTTTTGTCGGATTTGTGATATCTTTTACATTTATATAAATAAATTAAAAAATATTTTTTGAAATAGGCTTTTATGCATGAACATTACATAGGCTTTTTTTAATGTAAAATTCACTTTATAAAAGGCCCAGATTTCAAACTTTCATTCATGTGGATAACATGGATAATTTGACATGGTTTAATGTAAGATTTTTGCCCATCTTTTGAAAAATGCAGTTTTTTTACCAGTAGATGGCTGCAGAGCTCCACTATTTGCTATGTGCTATTTGAATGATTGAAAGACATCTTTTCACAAGTTTTTTTTTTTTTTTTTCAGTTGGATTCATATCTAAATGTTATGAAATCACAATTATAACAATAAAAATTACTTTGTCAAACTTTAGCATTTTTTGTGCAGGGCAAAATCAGTTTTTCAATAATTTTATAATAAAAATAATAAAATAAATATTTTTTATTTTTGTGTGCGTGCGTGTGTGTGTGTGTGAACATGTCCATTTTGTATTGTGGATGTTTTTTGCATTTTTGGAAGTGTGCCACTTCATTTCTGTGTGTGTGTGTGTGTGTGTGTGTTGTGTGTTGTTTTGAGAATTTTGAGAATTTTGAGAATTTTGAGAATTTTGAGAATGGATTTTGTCCAGTTTCTAAGTGGGGTCTCTGTGGGTTACATTATTGATGATATTATTGAAAAACTGATTTTTTTTATTTTATTTTATTTATTTTTTTTTCAGTACAAAAAATGCTAAACTTAGTAAAAAGTTATTTTATTGTTATAATTGTGATTTCATAACATTTAGATATGAATCCAACTGAAAAAAAAAAAAAAAAAAATTGTGAAAAGACATATTTCAGTCATTGAAATAGCACATAGCAAATGGTGGAGCTCTGCAGCCATACTGGTAAAAATTATAGTTTTTTTTTTTACTTTTATAACTGCATTTTTCAAAAGATGGGCCAAAATCTTACAATAAAGCATGTCAAATTATCCATATTATCCCCATGAATGAAAGTTAGAAATCTGGGTCTTTTATAAAGTGAATTTTACATAAAAAGCTGCTTTTGCATAAATTTTTTTTTTTAAATTTATTTATATAAATTTAAAATATATCACAAATCCTCCAAAAACTGTACAAATATTGAGTAAAAACATTAATAAACAGAGTAAAATTACATTGGTTTTTAAAAAATATATTATATTGTTACAAAATTGCATTTTGTTGCCGGGGTCTCCAGAGACCCCAAAGACCACGAGTGTAGTCCCTTAAACAAAGACTGCATAAGGGTTAAAACATAGAGCATGGTACAAATAACACCAAAGTTATGGGTTCGATTCATACATTGAATGAAATCAAAATGAACTTTACGGAAGCATCTGCCAACATTGTCAACCACGACCCTATTCTTGACTGTTACCTATAGCTTACTATATCTGAGATGTTATGAAGCATGACAGATCTTCTGACTTCTTATCACAATGCTAATTTAGTGCTTGGCAATTCCATTCCTTGGGAATGTACATACTGATAAAGTGCAAACATTAAATGCAATGCAAGTTCAAGTTGTTTTGGGTAAAACGGTTGGTTATGAAACCATAATGTGATGACACTGGCAAAGAAGAATTGTTCATTACAATTGTTATATTTTCCCCAATTATTTCCAGTTTCATAATTCCATTTCTTGCATTTCATCAGGTTCTAATCATGAACATTTTATAGGTATCAGATACACTTTTCTAATGGCACCGCAGACAATTAATAACAACATTATTATTGTTATACATTTCATAATTGTATCCTCAACAATCCAAATACTGCAACTCAGTAATTCATGTCAGAAAATGATTTTGTTAGGCTTGGTTAATTCTCACTCTCTTTCAGAAAACAAAAGCATGAATTACATTTTAGTTTAACAAAGACTAAGGAAACAATACCATTAAAGTGCAGCTTTACCAATCAAGAAAACACAATCATTACCATGTAGAGGATGATGCCACTTTATTGAACACATACAGAATGAAATGCATCGAAAATGGCTCATTTCAAAACGAGAAAAAAAAGCCAAATATTATATTTCTTTTTCTCATTGCACCAGACAGAAGGACTCATATCGCCGTGTCATAATGAACAAATGAGCACAGCTTGAACTGTTTTACGGACATCTGTAAAAACAATGTAATTAAGCGTGTAAATGATGAATTGGGGTCTCTTTCCTGCATTAATACTTTACTTTCTTAATTATGCATGTGAACACTGTGCTGCTCATTTGTATTTTTAGCCATTCCTGTCTCTTCCCTTCATCCTGATTGGAATAATAGAATTTGAAAAATTACAGAAATGAAAGTGCATTTCACAGTCTACTGAAGCAAGACAAGCCATTTGAAATTAATCAAAGCATAATACAGTTTACAATGTGCAGGTTGAAATGAGGCGGACTGCTTCCCGCCACACCACGTCTCATGCTCCTGTCTCTATCTGTGAATCCTGAACCATTCCACTTTAAAGGTGAATGTAATTCTGGGTTGTTGCTAAGTGGAAGCTTCCTCGTGTCATGGTTTATAGTTCTGTCGGGGCTGAGAGAGTGGCTTGTTTGGAGCATTTCAGAAAAGCACAAATTTCCGTCTGGTATTGAGCCATTGAGCTGGAGTGGATCTTTAAAAGTTGAATGTGTCCCAGAGGTTCTTGTCACACTCTACAAACCTCTATGATTTGTCAAACTTAAAAGTGTGCCACAAACTGCAAATCTGGAGCAAGCTTTACTCTAAAAAACACTGGGTTAAAAACAAGCCAATTTGGTTTGATTTGAACCCAAGGGCTGGGTAAATATAGGAAAGAACACTTGGGGTTCATTTTAACAAGCAAACTGGGTGGTTTATTTAACCCGTCGTAATGGGTTGATTCACTTTTACTAAAATACTTTCCCCCGGTTTCACAGACAAGGCTTAAGCTAGTCCCAGACTAAAATGCATGTTTGAACTGAAAGCAAATTGCACTGACATATCTGAAAATAAGTCAGTGGCATTGTTTTTTCTCAAGATTTTTTTGTTTTCGAGGGTACGTTTACAAAAGCTACTTAGTCTAAGTCCTGTCTGTGAAACTGGGCCATAATGTCTAAACGTTTTTAAATATTCCACACATAGACTGTAAAAAAAGATGGACGCCGCGACGCCGCTTCCTTCCATTGTATTGAACTGAAGCCAAAACGGACGCCGTTGGATGCTGACACGTTTCGCAAAAACGTCAAAAAAAAAAAAAAGTTTGGAACCTGGGCATGTGCAGAAAGAATCGTCAGTGGAGCCCGGAGGCGGAGTCGCGGTATCAAACTTCCGCCCAGACGGCTGTGTCATCATTGGTGTATTTTAAATAGGCTATATAAATTATACGTAATTTAAAATTCTACCTATAAAATAATAGGCTATTCTGTTTCTAGAGCAATAATATTTTTGAAACAGCAAATTCAGTAGATGAACTCAATATAATATGCCTCTAGAAACTCTAAAATGTTAGAAACGATCCTGCCATTTTAAATAAAATGTTTAAACTAACGTTACAGGAGATCGATTGCTGACAGTTCTCTATAATTAATTAGAGTAGGCTATCATTAGTTTTATCCTGTTAATTATTATTTTATACCCATAAAAAAAAATATATAACTGCCAGATAACGATCACCTGCTTTTTTTCCGTCATGGCTAACGTTAGGCGTGTTATCTTAACTAATAACGTTTATTAAAGGTGCCCTAGATTATGTTTTTAAAAGATGTAATATAAGTCTAAGGTGTCCCCTGAATGTGTCTGTGAAGTTTCAGATCAAAATACCCCATAGATTTGTTTTTATTATTTTTTTTAACTGCCTATTTTGGGGCATCATTATAAACGCGCCGATTTTATGCTGCGGCCCCTTTAAATCCCGTGCTCTCCGCCCACAGAGCTCGCCCTTGCCTTAAACAGTGCCTTAACAAAGTTTACACAGCTGTCCATAGTTCTGAGAACATATTTTAACATCCTAAGTATTTATATTCTGTATCTATTTAAGAATATCAAAAATTGTAGGCATTAGGCGTTTCCATCATGTGAAAAGACTGACCATTACAAAAATAACTCAACCTCTGGGTAATTATGACTGACCCAGGAGCTGAGTAACACAAAAACTACCCAAACACTGTAAAAATAACCCCACTGTAAAAATAATCTCAAAACACTTTTACCATAGTACATGATTTGTAAACTAATACATTTTGATGCTTTCATCACATAACCAGCTCTATATAGGTGCTGGTCATATAATTAGAATATCATCAAAAAGTTGATTTATTTATGATTTATATTGTTGATTTATATTCATTTATTACACACAGACTGATATATTTCAAATGTTTATTTCTTTTAATTTTGATGATTATAACTGACAACTAAGGAAAATCCCAAATTCAGTATCTCAGAAAATTAGAATATTGTGAAAAGGTTCAATATTGAAGACACCTGGTGCCACACTCTAATCAGCTAATTTACTCAAAACACCTGCAAAGGCCTTTAAATGGTCTCTCAGTCTAGTTCTGTAGGCTACACAATCATGGGGAAGACTGCTGACTTGACAGTTGTCCAAAAGACGACCATTGACACCTTGCACAAGGAGGGCAAGACACAAAAGGTCATTGCAAAAGAGGCTGGCTGTTCACAGAGCTCTGTGTCCAAGCACATTAATAGAGAGGCGAAGGGAAGGAAAAGATGTGGTAGAAAAAAGTGTACAAGCAATAAGGATTACCGCACCCTGGAGAGGATTGTGAAACAAAACCCGTTCAAAAATGTGGGGGAGATTCACAAAGAGTGGACTGCAGCTGGAGTCAGTGCTTCAAGAACCACTACGCACAGACGTATGCAAGACATGGGTTTCAGCTGTCGCATTCCTTGTGTCAAGCCACTCTTGAACAACAGACAGCGTCAGAAGCGTCTCGCCTGGGCTAAAGACAAAAAGGACTGGACTGCTGCTGAGTGGTCCAAAGTTATGTTCTCTGATGAAAGCAAATTTTGCATTTCCTTTGGAAATCAGGGTCCCAGAGTCTGGAGGAAGAGAGGAGAGGCACACAATCTGCGTTGCTTGAGGTCCAGTGTAAAGTTTCCACAGTCAGTGATGGTTTGGGGTGCCATGTCATCTGCTGGTGTTGGTCCACTGTGTTTTCTGAGGTCCAAGGTCAACGCAGCCGTATACCAGGAAGTTTTAGAGCACTTCATGCTTCCTGCTGCTGACCAACTTTATGGAGATGCAGATTTCATTTTCCAACAGGACTTGGCACCTGCACACAGTGCCAAAGCTACCAGTATCCTGGTTTAAGGACCATGGTATCCCTGTTCTTAATTGGCCAGCAAACTCATCTGACCTTAAGCCCATAGAAAATCTATGGGGTGTTGTGAAGAGGAAGATGCGATATGCCAGACCCAACAATGCAGAAGAGCTGAAGGCCACTATCAGAGCAACCTGGGCTCTCATAACACCTGAGCAGAGCCACAGACTGATCGACTCCATGCCACGCCGCATTGCTGCAGTAATTCAGGCAAAAGGAGCCCCAACTAAGTATTGAGTGCTGTACATGCTCATACTTTTCATGTTCATACTTTTCAGTTGGCCAAGATTTCTAAAAATCCTTTCTTTGTATTGGTCTTAAGTAATATTCTAATTTTCTGATACACTGAATTTGGGATTTTCCTTCGTTGTGAGTTATAATCATCAAAATTAAAAGAAATAAACATTTGAAATATATCAGTCTGTGTGTAATGAATGAATATAATATACAAGTTTCACTTTTTGAATGGAATTAGTGAAATAAATCAACTTTTTGATGATATTCTAATTATATGACCAGCACCTGTATGTGTGCCTTTTCTGACATAGTAAACTTGCTTGGAAGCTCACCTGATACGAGTCCTGTGAAACACGAGTCACGATAAAAGATCTCAAAGACTTGTAGAAACAGCTAAAATGGCACGTTTGCTTTAGCAAATGTGTTTTATTTCATGTTTGCTTTTGTTAGCACTGTTGGTTGGGTTTAGAGTAGGTGATACGTTATTTTCAAACTCAGTAAGCGTTCATCTTTTTGTGCCACTCACTAGACATTTCACTTTGAAAGTATTAGGAACAGTGCAAGAAGCAACTTTTTTTTTGGTTTAAAATTTAAACCAAGTCAGACTCTATGAGCTGATGTCGTAAAATTCTGATAATCACATTCCTGTGATGCTCATACGTTGCTTGGTGAATGTAAACGGCCTATGGTTATGCTAATAAGGTGTATTAAACATGCTAATAAAATTTGCTTTCTTTTATCATACTGAGGTCGATGTAACATTTTGCTACAAAACAGGTGTGGTGAGTAACAAAAGAATAATCTTGCACTGTGCATTTTTTTTTTTTTTTAACTTAATTGAAAGAGAAACTTTAGTTGAAAAACAATAAATCACTTTGATTGTGAAATGATTTGCTTCCATAACGCCGTCATCGCTCCATCCCAGCGGTGCTCCGAAGCTCTCGACATGAAAGTGAAAAGAGCCTCTTATTTCCTCACTCCCATCAATCTCATTTTAAGACCCAGCACTCTATAAATACTGCGGTCTATTGAGTCTCTGTTCGTTCAGAGATACGTGCGGCCGTTGACAGCCAGAGAATGCCGGGGGCACTAAACCCCTCTGCCCTCGGCTCGCACCCCCAGCTAAGAATAAGAATGATGTCCCCGTTCCCCAGCCAAACTTGGAATCCAGAGCGGGAGATTAGTGGAGTCTGCCTGCTATTCCAGACATCTCTCATCCGCTCCCCGGGAGAGAGAACTCTCTCCTCTCCGTTCTGCTCGGCTGGTCTATTTCTGCAGCCTGACTGGTTTGCGATCGTGGCCGTGAATCTGCCGTACCTGTTTATCCCACAGCGGCTTACATGGGGGTTTGCGCACAGCTTATAGGAGCTTTTTTGTCCTGCAGGCTGGATTGGGTATGTTTACTCCGTGCTGCTAATCCATGCAACACTAGTACCCGACGTTTCTTAGGGACGACCTCGTACTGGGCAGCTCGGAGACTCCAAACGAGAGGATGACCTCACCTCGGCTTTGTTTTGTTTCCAGGCCAGACTGCCAATCCAGACTTTGCCAAATTTCCTATGCTGGCTCTGTCTGGGAGCAGGGCACAAAATAGGGCCTTGCAAAATGTATTATTATTATTGTTTTTTTTTTTTTGTTTGTTTGTTTTTCTCTCAACAAGTGCTCAGTGAAAGGAGGAAAAACATTTCACTATAAACTAGTAAAATAAAATATGCACTACATTTGGTGTTTTATTTATTTTAAAATAGGCTGGCACTTTTCCTCAGCTCTACAAATTTGCTTTGTATAATGTTTATCTTTGTTTTGTTTTCTGGTAAAATATGTAAGCATTTTTTTAAAAATCTCCTCATTAACACAAATGCATTTGAAGGCTTGCTTTCAGAAAAATCTACCTTGAATATTCATGTTGCTGTCATTTTTGAGACATTTTATTAAATTTATTATAGGTTAAATTGATATTGAATGCAATTAGCTGAATTTTAGAGTGGTTTTGACCACTTAAGTCCATCATTATATGTAATTTCATAATTACTTCTATTGCCATTGTTGAAACATGGTTAAAGTGTGCTGCTAAATGTATTCAATTTAAATGCAATATTGAATAACATAGTAAAAACGATAATCAGGTGCTGCATGTGCTTTAGTATGGGCTTAGGGCTTAGGCGAAGTCAGAATTAGGCCTTATTTAAGTAACTTTTATAAACATATCCCAGAAAAAAAAAAAAAAAAAAAAAACATTACTGGTGTGCATCTTGAGACAAAACAATGACACTGACATATTTAAGATATGTCATGCATTTTAGTCTGGGACTAGCTTAATCTGTGTCTGTGAAATTGGGGGAAAGTGTACTATCTTTAAGGACAATTAAAGGGTTAGTAAAACGGAAGCTGCATGACTTTCGTTCTTGTGGTACGCAGTATGTTTGAGGATAGTTCTTCTTCTTCCTCAAGAACCAATGAGGTTCGTTCTCGTGTTCTCGCACGTCAAGTAGTTTCTGTTTATGTTCGCTGATCAGTGATTTAAAGCCAATAATAATGGCGTGAATAATGCAAAATTCAATCTGTCCATCATATAAAGCTACCGAATCACTTCAGATAATGTGGACTAAACCAGTCGATTCATATGGAGTAGTTTTACGATCTCTTTTTGAACTTTTTGATGCATCAACATTTCAGTTTCGTAGCTATGGAGGGACAGAAAGCTCTCAGATTTCATCAAACGATCTTCATTTGTCTTCTGAAGATGAACGAAAGTCTTACAGGTTTGGAACAACATGATTAATGACAACTTTTATTTTTCATTTTTCAATCATGTGGCTACAAGGCAACTGAAAACAGCTCAAAATGTTGGACACAGTTACTATCATGAACTGAGCTTAACAGATATCATAATTGTTCATGATGGGACACCCAGTTGTACCCTATTTGTGGAAAGCGTCATCTGCAACAGAATATCCTAATCTTTTTTTGCTGTCTACTAAGCCAAGTAGCATCCAATATCGCTTTTTACCAGCATTTGTCTCATATCGATTCCTGTTTGATGTGAATCCATACTAAAGCTCAAATCAGTATGCGTTTGACACAGTCAAGTGTGCTGCAGTTTCTTCAGACAGAACCGATGAAGCTAAATCAAATCTCATTATGGCCTAATACTGCTTAATTGCTCATGCATCTTTGATGGTTATTTCCCAAAGTCATCAACTTTTCTAGTAAACTAAAACAAATAATGAACTAAATAAAGTGCTTTTCAAAAAACATGGTTTATTCTATCTGTGCGCCTCCCACACGATGTAAAGTTATTTTGTATGAGCCGATGCTAAACGGCATAATGCCGCATGCAGCGTTAGCAGCATAATTGTTAGGCTATTAAACATAAAAAAGCATTTAAATTTTATTTTCTTTGTCTGATTCATTCTGTGTATACAGTATGCCTGCAAATGAGTGTCTCAAAACAGGACAAAAATAGCTTTAATGTCCTAAATAGAATGTAGTCGTGATACTGTTGGCATTAACAAGAAACATGAATGCAATTCAAGAGCGTCTGTTTTCTTAATCCAGTCCCCAGGCTGTATAATCTGCATGCCTGTTATCCATGCCAATCACTCGCTTAACTAAGTCTTCCTGCAAATGCCAAAAAAAGAAGTCAGTTCCCAAATGACATCATCCTCCAGAATGTGACATCATTTTGGAGGGAAAACAGCTGCACAAACTTCAAAAAGGATGAATTCTGTGCTGCTTCATTTGTGTCCCTCTAAAATGGTCCATCCTGTATGATCAGAATACATGAATCAGTTTGATAGTAACATTTCAAAAGGATGTGCAAAGTGGGCCATGATGTCCATCACAATGAAGATTCATCTGTGAAATATTCCTGGAATATACAGTGGGTACAGAAAGTATTCAGACCCCCTTAAATTTTTCACTCTTTGTTATATTGCAGCCATTTGCTAAAATCATTTAAGTTATTTTTTTCCTCATTAATGTACACACAGCACCCCATATTGACAGAAAAACACAGAATTGTTGACATTTTTGCAGATTTATTAAAAAAAAGAAAAACTGAAATATCACATGGTCCTAAGTATTCAGACCCTTTGCTCAGTATTTAGTAGAAGCACCCTTTTGATCTAATACAGCCATGAGTCTTTTTGGGAAAGATGCAACAAGTTTTTCACACCTGGATTTGGGGATCCTCTGCCATTCCTGCTTGCAGATCCTCTCCAGTTCTGTCAGGTTGGATGGTAAACGTTGGTGGACAGCCATTTTCAGGTCTCTCCAGAGATGCTCAATTGGGTTTAAGTCAGGGCTCTGGCTGGGCCATTCAAGAACACTCACGGAGTTGTTTTGAAGCCACTCCTTTGTTATTTTAGCTGTGTGCTTAGGGTCATTGTCTTGTTGGAAGGTAAACCTTCAGCCCAGTCTGAGGTCCTGAGCACTCTGGAGAAGGTTTTCGTCCAGGATATCCCTGTACTTGGCCGCATTCATCTTTCCCTCGATTGCAACCAGTCGTCCTGTCCTGATGAAAAACACCCCCACAGATGATGCTGCCACCACCATGCTTCACTGTTGGGACTGTATTGGACAGGTGATGAGCAGTGCCTGGTTTTCTCCACACATACCGCTTAGAATGAAGGCCAGAAAGTTCTATCTTGGTCTCATCAGACCAGAGAATCTTATTTCTCACCATCTTGGCAAACTCCATGCGGGCTTTCATGTGTCTTGCACTGAGGAGAGGCTTCCGTCGGGCCACTCTGCCATAAAGCCCCGACTGGTGGAGGGCTGCAGTGATGGTTGACTTTCTACAACTTTCTCCCATCTCCCGACTGCATCTCTGGAGCTCAGCCACAGTGATCTTTGGGTTCTTCTTTACCTCTCTCACCAAGGCTCTTCTCCCCCGATAGCTCAGTTTGGCCGGACGGCCAGCTCTAGGAAGGGTTCTGGTCGTCCCAAACATCTTCCATTTAAGGATTATGGAGGCCACTGTGCTCTTAGGAACCTTAAGTGCAGCAGAAATTGTTTTGTAACCTTGGCCAGATCTGTGCCTTGCCACAATTCTGTCTCTGAGCTCTTCAGGCAGTTCCTTTGACCTCATGATTCTCATTTGCTCTGACATGCACTGTAAGCTATAAGGTCTTATATAGACAGGTGTGTGGCTTTCCTAATCTAGTCCAATCAGTATAATCAAACACAGCTGGACTCAAATAAAGGTGTAGAACCATCTCAAGGATGATCAGAAGAAATGGACAGCACCTGAGTTAAATATATGAGTGTCACAGCAAAGGGTCTGAATACTTAGGACCATGTGATATTTCAGTTTTTCTTTTTTAATAAATCTGCAAAAATGTCAACAATTCTGTGTTTTTCTGTCAATATGGGGTGCTGTGTGTACATTAATGAGGAAAAAAATGAACTTAAATGATTTTAGCAAATGGCTGCAATATAACAAAGAGTGAAAAAATTTAAGGGGGTCTGAATACTTTCTGTACCCACTGTATGTGGACCATTTACTGAAAGCTCAAATAATGTAGAAACTTATGTAACACTTTACTTAAAGCCTTACATAATAAAGGTATTTATAATGTATGTTATAATGCATTATATCTTTTCATAAATAATAGTAATTGAAGTTAAATTCGTTCTAATATTTGCAGATTCCTTGTAACATCTGAAATTAGTTGTTTGTCATGTTTTAATGTATTATACTTTCTAAAGGTGTAACAATGAATAGATAAGTATTATAATTACAATGCATTATAAGGTGCAATACAAGCCATAATTAATGCTTTAAAATACCTTGTTAAAATACTTGGATAGGAAATGACAAAGGTTGTTAAATTAATAGTTATTTCAAAAAGTATTTGCATATGGTGACAGATGATGGAAATTGTACATCCACAGATCCTGAAGGTTGGCGTACAATGACAGACCTACTGCGGGACGACAGCTGCGAGCTGCGAATGAATTCCTGCTCTCATCCCCCATTAAGGCCCAGATTTTTATTGTAGTAAACATCATGTATGGGCTGAGCAGCTGGACGTGATACATCACACAGAACGAGGGCATTATTAAAAGTCGAGGGATGTTGATGAAAGACACGTTCCCTGCTGGATGTTTGCCTTCCCTCTGGAGATCAGGGGAAAGACAGCGCCTCACGCTGCTCTCTCTGCAGGTTCCCAAACTCCGCCTGGAGCAGCTGCTGGATGACGTGTTGAGCTCGGCTTTTCACTCTATCAGTCGCTTCTTTCTCGCTGCATGTAGAACTGAATATTTATATGTGAAAACTGGTATGCCAAAAGAGTAGTATGTCAAAATTACATAGTATTGGAAAACGGTAGGTGAAAAGTACCTGGTACGCAGGGATGGAGTGAACATCAATGGAGGAGAGGCTTCCCTAAACTGCTTTTGTGGGAAATCAGCTTAGCGTTGAATGAATTGACAGCCTACCGGCTAAACTTTAACATGTTTACCCTTAAACATTTATTTTTTATTGATCTATTTTTAGAGTTTATATCCCCCTCTGGTGTCTCCAGAATGTGTCTGTGAAGTTTCAGCTCAAAATCCCCCACAGATCATTTACTTATAGCTTGTCAAATTTGACCCTATTTGGGTGTGAGCAAAAACACGCTCTTTTTGTGTGTGTCCCTTTAAATGCAAATGAGCTGCTGCTCCCGCCCCCTTTCCAGAAGAGGGCGGAGCTTTAACAGCTCAACAACAACAAAGCTGGAGAATCTCACGCAGCCAAAATGACGAAAGTGTTCAGCCTTACATTGTTCAAACCGGAGTCGACACTGATGGAGAGACTCAGGAAGAAGTTACAACTTTTAGACGTTTCTGAATGGTTAGTGGATAAATTGATGTAGTTGCTGTGGAGTTGATTCAACTCATCCACTAGCATGTGCCGTCATGTTCATCTTTTGTGTTGAATTGATCCTCGTTTGTGAAGCAGTCCGGCGTAAAATGACGGCATGTCAACAACACTCTACTACAACAACTCTTCCTCTTCTCTAAAGCAGACCAACATGGCCACACCTCCTTTGTTGTGTGTTCATGGGGGCGGGGTTTATGTAAATTTTGGGGTTTGTGATGTCACTAACCCAGGAAGAAGCTCATTGTAGTCCCTACCAGCTGTTCGTTGTAGTCCTTAAACAGAGAAAATATCTCCCTTTGCATTGAACTTTGAGCGTTGTAACTTTGCAGATGTTGTTTATGCTCAAACAGCAACATTACACACTAACTAAAGTTAAAGAAGTGAAATCATCAATCATGTAATTGTAATGATGCTGAAAATTCAGAAATGAATACGCTCTCATACTCAAAAGCTCTCCATCTTTTGTTTTCCACAATTTACTCTCCACCTTCACATATGCATTGAAATAATGTGTTAAACGCTTTTTGGTTTTCCTAAACAGAGTGAAGGAATACATTACATTTTTGGGCTGCTTCGTAATCTGCTTAGGCTGTTGAACAGAAATAGCTGCTGTGCCCAGAACGGGCCGTCTGCGGATTATGCAAAAACAGCAAATTGCTGCACAGACACCTTTGCTGCACAGACCCATGCCGCACTGCACGAGCTTCCCGACGATAAGAAAACAAAGTGTTCGGAGGTGTGAAACGGCGTTTGGAGGTGTTGTCTGTTCCCACATCCGCTCTGATGAATTCATCCAGAGCCTGATGTTCCTCACAGATGCAACAGCAGTAAAGTACAGCAATAAATCAGTGAGCATATGGTCCCAGTGCTATATTAGATGCATAAAGTCAGACAAATTAGACTATGAATTTAATGTTTTAATGAAAAAAAAAAAAAAAAGTTCTCTAAAAATCTCCCACCTTTTAAATAACAAATGAAACCCTGGCCATTTTGTGAAAAGATAAACTCTCCATAAAGGCCCATTCACACCAAGGACAATAATGATGAAGATATACTTCTAAAAATCATTAAAAATATAAAAGAATAGCAGAGTCCACACCAGAACTATATAACAATAATGGCACAGAGAAACAAAATCATTGGAATCACTTTCAGAATTTTTTATTTATTTATTTATTTTTTCAGCTGATGAATGATAAAAACATTGGCAGCCAATCAGAATCCATCCTGCTTTAAGAGCTTGAGCTTTTACAGATGCTTATAAATAAATAGAAACATCTTGTGTTGGTGTGGACATTGACATACAGTATTTATCGTTCTAGGTGTGAACGGACCTTTATATTTGCTCTGTTCGTCGGCCACTTTATGATGTCTGCCATCTTTTTTCAAATGTTTTGGCATTGCTGTGGTTTTTATGGATTCTCTATTTGCTATTAAACAACTTTAATAATAATAATAATAATAATAATAATAATATTAGCAATAATAATAAATGCAGCAGGTTTTAATTCACTATGCAAAAAAAAGATAAAAAAGTAACTCATAGAGGAAATAATGACAGAATTTTCATTTTAGGAAATGTAAAATTTTTTATTTCATCAGCAAAACTATTCTTAAACAAATTATATCAAGGCTGTAACCATGTCTTGAACATTTGGGTCACAAATTGTATTTAATTTTGAAAAATGCACACATTCACTCTTATTTGTATATCTAATGTAAAAAAATAATAATAATAATCTTGTCTCATCATTCAGTTATGAATTACATGAATCATGTAAATGATAGCATACTTTCAATTCAAAATGGCAAAATTTCATAAAGTTCAGTAGTTAGCATCACTGCATATGACTGTCGGTCGCTGGACATTTCTATTGTAAAACAGTTGTCAAATATTACATGTTTAGCTACTTACATCTTACACATGCACTCTTTCACTTTAAAACTAAAAATAATAAACATAAAAACAACAGTATTTAGTGAACACCACCTTCTTCAATTCGACTGGCCATCTAAATCATTTTTATATTAGACAGTGAGGCAGAGCAGCCTAAAAATGAAACTTTTAAAACGTTTTGTCATCCACACAACAAACAGGGAGGTGTGTAATAAAGTGCATCGAGAAAATAAGGGAGACAGTTTAGCCATTTTTAATTAATGGGGGTTACGACACTGGTTCATATAAATTCAGAGGAAAAGTCGACTGTGCACAGATTTAATTTGAACGATGTAAACCTCCTCACTGACTCACAGTGAATCACCCTGATGGTGTAACAGTAGTGTGTGTAATCACATCAACACTCTCTGAGCTTCTGATAGAATAACTGAATCTCAGACCAAGTGTTTCAGATGAGAAAAGAGAAAACTCACAGTTCAGGTTACTCTCAGAAGATTGAATACTCTGTGCTGGCCGAAGTCACTATAGTGTTTTCAATGTTGATGTGTTTGCAGAATATTAATATCCTGTTTGCATTTATATTCATGCATTTGAAATATGCTTTTATCCAAAACGACTAGGATTGCCTTCAAGATATACGTTTTATCAGTTCATGAATCCATGGCCCATTGCTTTACTGTTTGAGCTACAGAAAATGTTTATTTTTCAAACTATTTTTCAAAGTATTGTATTTCAAAAATGCAAGTTTACAGTCACTTTGTATTTTTATTCATAATAATAATAATTCAATAATATATAATAATTAATAATGCATCATCCAATGTATAATTAAGGGAAGGTTTATGTTATAGCAAAAAAAAAAAAAAGAAAAAAAAAAAGAACACCATAATAGATAAAGTTTGTCTGAAAAAATGCCTTTAATGTAAAAAACAAAAAACAAAAACAAAAAAAACATTATGTAAATGTATGCATTTTTAAAAATTATTATTTAGTTGAAAAATGACAAATAATGACAAATCAAAATATAGCTGCAAGCAGCAATTAAGGGGCCAATCTTAAAGAAGGAATGATAAGGCAACATGGCTGGGAGCATCAGACCGACTGCAACAATGAGCAATTAATGGCTGAAAAATCACAAATGCAATCAGTAGTAATATGATTTAATGGTTTATGTCTTTCAACCAATAGGTGGCACTGTGACCAAATTGATGTGGTGTGGTCAGATTAAGGTGACAATGACGCACACAAAGTTTTGTGTCAATATGCCAAGCGTTGCAGAGATACATGAGCCTCAAGAGTCATTTTGGCATCATGCTATCAACTTTGTTGAAGCGGTATACGAAAATGGTTTTATATGTCAACACAAAATCCATAACTTTTTGCCAACATGGTCTGACGATCTGATTCAAAACTGGTTAAAATCAACAAACATCTAGGAGTAGTAGTAGGTCTTTATAGAAAATTAAAATGACAGACAAGACGTTCAGTCAACTATGGCAAAATTGGTATCTATGGAATCACCCAAGGAATCTAATAAGATTACAATAGGCAAAACAATATGTTCATAACATAGCATTTTATGATAAATTTAAAATTGGAAAACTAGGAATCGTTCAACTCGACATACTGCATCGCATCCAAAGAGACCAGTTTTGTGAATTTAACCAAACCATTCAGAAGTTAAAAGCAAAAATGGCCATTTTTCATTTCTCCTGACCACCAAAACTGTGCATGCACCCTCAGGTCATGGTTGTCATAACACACACCAAGTTTGGTCAGAATACACTAAAGTGTCAGCCTGTTTTGGATTTATTCTGTTACTATTTTAATAAATGTCTTCTCCCTCGTGTCCTCCATGTTACAACAATCAAGATGTTAAATTATTAACTACAAGAATTATAATACATCAAATATAAACACCAGCGACATCATTCCACAAGCCTTGTGAGCAGGACATAAACTGTCACGAATGAAGTTGGATGTGCCTCCTTATTGTATATGAAATATAACAATCGATTTTGCACTTCTGACTTACATTAAGAAATCACTGTCAATGATGTAATGCTGCTAATTTGAACCAATAGTCGGAACAAAAATCAGGATGATTTGCATAATTCAATTATTTATCTCAGTCCAATATAATTAATCTGACTCCATTAAAGTTGTTGTTATTCCTTAACCTCTTCTTTAAAGGATAAAGTCTTTCTTAAAACTGATGATTTAACTTGAACTTTTAGATAACAAAAGATATAATCACTTTAGCTTTCAACATTATACAGCAGCAAAAGGAAAGATTCTTAAAGCCTTTAAAGCAGGTAAAGTTATTTATTAAGTTACATGTTTAATTATACAGTCAGTAGAATTATTGTGCAATTAATGCACTGCTGTGCAGAAGTAACTGCCTTTCTTGTATAAGGTTACGCACTGGTGTGAGACACCAAAATCAACTGACAGCAAACCAAAAGACCTTAAAACCTGAAGGCAAATGGGTTCTGATCAAGAGGAGAAGTGCCTTAAAGGTGCCATAGAATTTAAAATTGAATTTATCTTGGCATCGTTGAATAACAAGAGTTCAGTACATGGAAATGACATACAGTAAGTTTCAAACTCCATTGTTTCCTCCTCCTTGTGTAAATCTCATTTGTTTAAAAGACCTCCGAAGAACAGGCGAATCTCAACATAACACTGACTGTTACGTAACAGTCGGGATCATTAATATGTACGCCCCCAATATTTGCATATGCCAGCTCATGTTCAAGGCATTAGACAAGGGCAGCCAGTATTAACGTCTGGATCTGTGCACAGCTGAATCATCAGACTAGGTAAGCAAGCAAGAACAATAGCGGAAAAATGGCAGATGGAGCAATAATAACTGACATGATCCATGATATCATGATATTTTTAGTGATATTTGTAAATTGTCTTTCTAAATGTTTCGTTAGCATGTTGCTAATGTACTGTTAAATGTGGTTAAAGTTACCATCGTTTCTTACTGTATTCACGGAGACAAGAGAGCCGTCGCTATTTTCATTTTCAAACACTTGCAGTCTGTATAATTCATAAACACAACTTCATTCTTTATAAATCTCTCCAACAGTGTGTAATGTTAGCTTTAGCCTCGGAGCACTATCAAACTCATTCAGAATCAAATGTAAACATCCAAATAAATACTATACTCACATGATCCGACGCATGCATGCAGTATGCATGACGAACACTTTGTAAAGATCCATTTTGAGGGTTATATTAGCTGTGTGAACTTTGTTTATGCAATGTATTATAGTCGAGAGCTCAGGGGCAGGGAGCGCGAGGATTTAAAGGGGAAGCAGCCTGAATCGGCGCATTTCTAATAAGTTAAAAAAATGAATTAAAAAATCTATGGGGTATTTTGAGCTGAAACCTCACAGACACATTCAGGGGACACCTTAGACTTATATTACATCTTGTGAAAAAGCATTCTATGGCACCTTTAACATATTCATCTCAATGCATGTTTAAGCAGTACCTATTCGAGTTAAAGCCACATGTGGCCATTTAATGAAGATGATTGCTTTAAGTCCAGCTTAGGTGTGGGTCTTAGTTTACCAAGTGTTAAATCCTCAAGCTTTTATTTTGGCTAGATTTTAAGTCTGTGTTTAATTTACAATGGTTTTATAAAGACTCGTTACTGATTAAAAAAAAACATAATAGGTCCTCTTTAATCAATTATTAGCTTTTAATCAAGTTACAAAACCCATGCATTTGCATCACAAACCATCAGGGGTTTGCAAAACCCCCCTTTTGGAATATCGCTGCAGTGTGGTTAGGACTAAGTGTAATGCTCTACACTACAGATGCTTTATCGCTCTTCATCTGAACTCAAGACTCTGGACTGAAGGCGCATCTTGACAATGAGATGGAGAGCTGTCCTTGAACGTCACCGGCCAGGAGGCAGAGAGCACCTGCCGTTCGACTGGCCAGATTGCTGAACCCTGTGAGGGCGCACATGTATGCAACACACAACAATGCCCTCTAGAAAGGTCACTCGACTGTAGAGAAGAGGAGGAGCTCTCTCAGAAATACCATCAAATTATAAAGCAGCTATGTAAGAATGATGCAAGAGGTTTTATTATTATACTATGGTGTCATGTTTTCCAATAATTGTCATTCCTCTAGTAGAAGAATCTGTCTGCTCAGCTAAATGGTGCCCATCACCTAAAACATTCTTCCCTGAATATTACCCGCAGGTGTGGTGTTATTTTATTGAGCATACAGTACATACACTCACATGTACGTTTCATATTGTCCCGTTTCTTCCTGTAGGCAGCAGTTCCCTTGTTCAATTGTTTTATTCTCTAATTTACCAGTGGAGATGAAAGTTAGGTAACAGCCTTTATATACCGCCTTATAAAATTCAGGCCATTTCGCGTCATGAGATTTTGCATGTTCTGCATTTCATGCATTTCACATAATAGGCCTGTAGATGGCATTTGGACTTCATTTAACCATATACGATAGTTTCATCAAACAATAAATCAATATGCAGTACATAAATAAGAGTAAATTGACCATGCGACCTCCAGTGCTGCATGGTTTTGCGCAGTTCTTTGTAGTTGATTCACATCTGTTTTTTAAGCGGATTGCCAGAAAAACTGGCCGATTGCAGGGAAAGAACTAAGATGGTCTCCAGCTGGATGGTCTTCATTGCTGTAATGTAGGGAATGGATGTGTGGATTTACATTGAAGGAGGGATCTGTGCCATATTTAGAGACCAGAATATAACAGACTCGGGGGTGCAGGACTCTTACTTGGGTGAGTTTTGCACAAACAAGCACCGTTCACATTTCCATCAGAAAATGGAAAAATCTAGTTATTAAACACTGTAGATATGCATGGAGTGGGGAAAAGTGAAGGTCTGCCTTGTTTCTGATGATCTGATGGGTCATAATGAGAGAAAGGAGGCGGAAATGTCTAAGAAAGACAGACAGATAAAGAAATGATAAAGACACAAAGTGTGAGGAGTATGTGAGCAGTGTGACAGCTCTCCAAATAGAACCATTCCACTCGACCAATTACACGGGTATCCCACATAGTACAACATGCCTAAAAATACTCAACAGCAAAGCCTCGACAGGACACATACTGTAGTTCTACCGTCAAGTCAGGGCAAAAATGAATCCCATGCTGTGCAGAAACAATTTCATGCCACCTAGTCACAGATTAAAGCAAAAACCAAGACAAACCCATAACACAGTTAAACGAATGTAAAGGTGTATGTTTTGTGTGTGTGAAGCACAAAAGGTATTTATGTCAAATGCAAGTTGTGTCTGTCCCAGATACAAAAAAAGAGGCTTTTGAGATGCTGTAGATATTATCTGACACATTCGCCATCTCAAACCCCATACACTCTATTATTTTTGTTCACTCAACTTAACTTTTTGAGTTATTTTTTTGCTTTGACTCAGTTAAATTTAACTTAACTAAAACTTAATATTTCAAATTTACTTAATATTTCAGTTTTGTTGAGATAATTGACCCAACTATTTATTTAATGTAACCTGGACTTAAAAAAAAAAAAAAAAAAAATCATTGAAATATCATTATAAACGTAAGGTGAACTTACTTTTTCAAGTAGCCTGTACTAAAATTCAAGTTCATTTAACTTGTGGCTCATTCTCTGAACAAGTTCAACCAAATAAAAACACATTTTTCCACATGAAATACTTCTGTTCTAACTGTTTCCCTTACAAATTAATAAATGTAAAGGGCAAAACATGTTTAAACATCCAGAATTTCAATAGCCAAGGTTTCTTTGTACTTTTTATATGACAAAATGTCATATAATGTACTTTTTATATGACAAAATTAATGCATGGAAACTGTAAAAATAAATAAATGAATAAAATAACCATATACACATAACACAACTAACACGTGAACTAACTATCTCTGTACAACACCCATCTCTAACACCCATCTACAACGTATTTTTAGTGAATGTACTCTTGCATTGCAGGAATCAGCTCCAGTGTCCATGAACAGCCTCTCAATGACCTCAAAGGTGTACACATTTGAGGTTTTTCGGGTAGTTTAGCTTATGCTAAGTGCATAAAGCAATTCCATCAAGTCGACAAGCGCATTTGGTACCTCAACAAAACTTCGTAGAATGACAATTGCTTCAATTACAAGAAATGCTGAAGAAGGCGATGTCTTCATTGTGTTATGTCTGGCTGATTACCCTGTCAATGGCATAATGTCCACCTCTCATGCTCACAAACTGTTCATAAATTGGCATGAATGCATGGAACTGGAGGAAATGCATAGACTAATTACAGAGTAAATAACTCACCCACTCAGACATCATTTCCAAAATGAACTTGAAACATGAAATGATATGTGATTGAGCTTGTTTTTAGCAGCACTTAACTCAGTTAAATTTGCAGTTAGAATGTCTGTGGCCATCATGACACCTGCAGAAGAGGATCTGATGACTAATGATCCAGAAAGAAGGTGAAAAGTGGTGCAGGAGGCTGGAGAGTTCATATTAGTTCAGTCACAGAAAGATAATCTGTGTAGGAGTAAGTTGGTTTTGAAGCCCACTATTCAGAGGCTGAAAGTGTGGTTTCGTTATTCAAGTGTTGTACAAGTGGACTTTACCGAATTAAGAGATCACTGTTTCACCTTAATAACTGCATGGAATTTAAATAATTTTTGGTTGCTTTTAGTCTGTCAGCTTCAATGTCATCACTTAAGGTAATAATATGTACTTTTAGGGTACTAATATGCACCTTTTAGGGGTAAATAAGATACAAAAGCATACCTTTTGAAGGGGTACCACCCCAGTGACAGCTTTTGTACCTTTCCTTTCTAATAGTGTATATGATAAACCTTGACGCTATTAGAATCATGCATTCAAGAATTGACTCTAAAAATAATTGCACTTTTTGGCCGATACATCGTTGCATCCTTACTAGAAAGCATTTGATTGGGCAAAATTTCTACAGTGCAATACTTCACCGATGTATCAGCCAAAAAGTGCAATTATTTTCACTATCAGACATCAGACGATTGTTTAATAACAGCTGATGATCAGGGCCGATTATATCCTGTCAATCAAAAAAGGGTTGTCAGACTGCAATTTAGAGCTGTCAGCAATAATGCATTAACAGTTAAAGAAACAGCAAGGTTAAAGCAGGCTCTATTTGACCCTATGAGCCACCGTAGTTCAAGCCAGGGTTGCCAAGTCCACGGTTTTTCCCTACACCAAACATTATTCGTAGTGCCTTCCATCCAATAATAGCGAAGAGCTTTGTGCTTTTGTTACTTCTGATGAGCTACAAATTCTCAGCTTTCAAACTCTGTCCATTTTATCGCAAAATTCAAACAATAAATGTCGTTTTGACGCTCTTAAATGTGAAAGATTTCTGTAGCGCCTCAGTTCAAGTGGCAAGTCTTTTCTTCCCCTTTAATACAAGTTATAGCATGAAAAAACATGAATGAACATTAAAAGGTATGTTGAAAGATACAGTACAACTTACTGAAATTAATCATGTCTCTTGCAATCACTCAATCATTGTTTCAACCACAGAAAGACATCAATACAGTCAAAACAGCTTTTGAACAATGTGGCACTTAATGTTGCATTTCCCTCAGGAAAGTCCAATGTTATTAGCTGTATAGCTACACTAGAGAGGAGCTTATTTACTGTTAATTGCATATGCATGTTTTAATAAATGTGTCATTAAAACTACTTTCTAGAAAGATAAAGTCCCTTTGCAACTAAAATATAAACAGTATCTGTCATGCTCTTTAGATTACATTTTTAACACTCTATAAAATAAATACATTTATAACAAAATCATCAAACTCATCATTGTTAAGGGATTAGTTCATTTGTGTTTATAAAGCATATACATTTACATTTTTTTTAGAAAATGACCGATGGTTTCGCTAGATAAGACCCTTATTTCTCATCTGGTATCGTTTAAAGCTCTTTGAAGCTGCATTGAAACTGTAATTTTGACCTTCAACCGTTTGGAGGCCAGTGAAGTCCACTATAAGGAGAAAAATCCTGGAATGTTTTCATCAAAAACCTTAATTTCTTTTCAACTGAAGAAAGAAGGACATGAACATCTTGGATGACATTGGGGTGAGTAAATTATCAGGAACATTTTATTTGAAAGTGGACTAATCCTTTAATAATGCTGTTTTTGGAGTTGGTAGTTGAACGAGTAGGCAGGATAATTTTACATCATTTTGAAGCAAAAACTCTAGTCTACAACCTCCAATAACCAGAAGTCTTATGAACACAGATTTAATATATATATATATATATATATATATATATATATATATATATATATATATATTTGGCTTTATTTCAGTGACTTAAGTTTTTTTGTTTTTTCAATAACCATGCATAAATGTTATTCCTTCAAAAACACAAACATGTACATACATGTTCCTCACATATTACTGTAGCCTAGTTTGTGCTGAATACAGTGTAATGACACCTTTTCCATTAATATGTTTATGAACAACTGAAAAAAGCACAAATGTCAGGGCATGTCAAAACTTCTCCAGGGCCCCGAAAATCCTCAGACCCCAGAGGGTTAAGGCCCCGATATACTTCAAGAAAAATCGAAGAATGAACTGCTGTGAAATCATTTCGAACAAAAAAATGCCAAAACGAAGAATGTTTGGAGTTTGAAACAAAACCGGAAAAGTTCCCAGAAAAGTTTCCAGAAAAGTCTGCTCCTCCTTGTAAACACCTTCAAACTACCATTGGTCAATGGCGATGACGTAGGTGGGTGTGGTTCTGAAGCTCCGCCTTATTTGACGTGGAAATCTCTGGTTCATTTATTCTTCTCAGTCTGTCGAGGTAAAAACATGCGAGTAAAAAACATGAAGACACTGGAGAGCTGCTTTACAGTGGAGTGCTGAATTGCAGAGCTGGTGCACATGCATCCACATTGCTATAATCAGATGCTTTCTTAACTACTGTTTTCTCACCAATGTGTTTGTTTTGTTTTTGAAAGGAAATCACACAGCGCATATTTACATATTCATCTAAATTTCTCCCTCAGCAGTGTGGGCGGCGGTGGGATGTGTGTTAACAGTATACCGCCGCTCACATATTTCAAACTTCTTTTTATAAATAAGCGAAGAACTTTGCTATGAGTATAAACCAGGCCTAATGAAATGGACTGACAGGGCTGTCACATTAGTTTTACAATCTCATACTTAAATTATGAAGTTCTCCAACCTTTTTCAGCGACTGCTGTTCACAACCAGTTGTGTGTGACACTCTAATTAGGTCAAGTGGTTTCACTAGACTCTGCGGGACCACTGTGTGTCAGTACCTGAGCCGTCCTCAGCCCGCGGTGACCCGTCCTGAGTGCCACCCATCACTCACAGGTACAGCTGGGTTCGGAGTGACCTACCCTGACCTCTCTCTCCCGTCGGCACATTGACACGCTGACAAACACGCGGCCACAATGCACCGCTGCCTGTATTACACTCCCACGCTCTGCAGTCGGGCATGGTGGGTTATGACAAATCCATTACTCACAAATGCTTGATGGATATTCATGTTGCATATGATAAATAACAGAGGGATGAATCATGTCAAACATGCAGGGGAGAAATTGTGGCATAGAGGTTATTTAAATAGCAGATACAGAAGCCTTTTTTTTTTAAATTAGCTCTGCAAAATAATGCAAAAAGGAAATTTGAATAACAGCTTGTATTTGATCAAAGCTTACCTTTGGGACAATGATGTAGCGGATTTGCTATTGTCAGAAATTGAGGAGGCCACAAACTGATTATTTGCATGTAAGCATGAGTGTTGAACACTCAATCCGAAAACCAGTTCACTTACGAGAACAAAACTGGGTACTGTCGCATTTGCAAATACAATGTGGCCAACCAATAATTTTGTGAGAAAGCAAAAAATATCAAACATAAAAAAATGAGTTCTCCCAGAAAGTATAATTTGGTCAACATTTACTCACCCTCATGCTGTGTTGCCAACTATTTTCAATGAAAAGTAGCTAAAGCCTGTTCAAATTTAGCTAAATGACGTAATCAGGGTTGGGCAAAAATACATCAAAATGTATTTTAAAATAAAATACCAAATACCTTAATTGTAAGTGTATCAAAATAAACTACAAAATACAGCAGCCACACCATGTATCAAAATAAAATACTGTATTTTAAAAATACTAAAAAAATACTTTTACGAGAGCATGACATTTATTTGCAAACCTTCTATTAATTGGCCTATTTGATCTATGCCTTCACCTTTACACTGACACTTGATTAAGTAAACAGTGTTTGATAGCAACATCTTTTCTCTGCCCGAGTCATGCAACCAGTTAAAGGCACAATATGTAGAATTTTTAGATTAAAATACCCCAAAACCACTAGAACATTGTTTTATATTTTGTTGACTTGTGTACTTACATTATCTCAAATGTTTCCAATAATGTTTAAATCCAGAAAAAAAAGCAATTTTACCGATCAATGACATCATATCCGCGTTACCCTCGATTTCCGTTTTTATTTTGTCGAAACCATGGAAACATCAAAGAAGCTTTAATATATTATGTGTTTTATTAGACAGGGGAGCAACTGTTTGGATACATTAATCGACAGAAAACTAATCATTGTTATATAGCTCAACATGTCTTATTGTTTAAATCTTGTTTTCTTGATTTATAGTGAGTACCATGTTTTACCATGCCTAATATCGATCTAGTTTACTGCAGTGTGCAACAAGTGTCTCATAGCAGCCACCAAGCGAACGCACAGAGTAGCACTATAACAATTTTCAACACTCAAATGTATCTAATATGATAAACAGCGCTGCTTTACCCCACGTGCACATGACCGGAAGAAGCGGAAGCGGCGACTGCGGCATAATAAAAGATCTGCTGCTGTCGAGACGTGTGTCGCGCTCGTCTATTATTAGCAATCGCTCCAGCAGCCTTGTTAATGCTCTCACAGCATTCGGCCATGCTCTGCTTCATACTACAGTAACGTTAATAATCTCATCCATGAACATGATTTCTGCCCGAGTCCCATCCCGATTCTTTTCCACCGGCTGTAGACGTGAAGACAACACCTCCCATGATTCTGTAAAAAACATGAAGGTGCATCGAGCTACACCTTTGTTTTGAATAAGCGACCTTTACTGGCGAAAATTTACATATTGTGGCTTTAACAGATCAAAATATATTCACATATCCCTGTGATGTCCCAGATGAAGGTTAGTTTTAAAGTAACCAACAGTTTAATGTTTGCGAATGACACATAATGGTATCCTAATTAAATTACTTGGTGTTTGGTAACAAAGGGCCTACTTTGCATCAGCAACACTGACTCGATGACAAACAAGTCAGTCATAAGAAGACAACTGATGGCTCCTGTATTCATAGCAACTAGTTTCTAAGTAATTAATCATTTGATTGTTAAAAATATAGGGGGCTGCTGCTCAGTATAATAGTTTTTAAGAACATTATGAAAATTGGTAAACTATTTAGCCTAGGCTACTAAAATGCACACCAAAACTTAACATGAACTGCTAAAAAATATAGCAATTCATGCAAAAGCTTTGATGGAAAGCTGACAGTGTGCACATTTCTTACCTTGACTACCTTCTTCCATATGACTTCTTACAAGGTATTTTACCGTATTTAAAAAATACTAAAGTATTTTGATACAAAATATGAAGCTATTTTCATCAACCCAATCAAATACAAACTAGAAAATACTATTTTGTATTTGAAATACGTATTTGAAATACATGTATCATAAATACTGCCCATCCCTGGACGTAATGCACCAACTCTCTGCACTTTATGTCACTTCATATCTGTTTTTACATCTACAATATATAGCCAAATATATTGCTAAATTGGCAACACTGCCCTCATGTACTGTGGAAGACTGATATAAATATTAAGCCATTTCAGGGACTTTTACCCAACACCATTTTTAACTAAAAACAAAAAACTTTATGCATTTTTGGGGGTTCATTTACATGACAACAGCATTTTGGGGATTTTAATATGACTGTTAATCATCTCCATGTAAACTACAAAAAATGCAAATTTGTGAATACAGTGATGCCATGCGCATGCGTGTTACGTGTTATAGTGTGTGTTACGTGTTATAGTGTTACAGTGATGCCATGCACATGCGTGTTGCGTGTTCAGCACGTATAGTGTTTCTTTACAAAGTGACTTCGCCAACTACTGGCCTGGCAGCAGAATACAGCGTTTTAGTAATTTTAGCAGCTCTGTGTGAGCAGGAATCGTTTTGACAACGGTGTCGCCTCTACGTAAAATATGCGAAGGAAAAACTTTTCTGTGTTTAATATATAGTTGATATGTAAATGTATCCACAAGCAGATAGTTGTGCATTAGGCCCTTTAAGGTCAGATCACACAGAAAGTAGTATCAGAAACAGGAAGTAGTCAGTGGTAAGGTGAGGAGCAAATCACACAATTCCAGTTGGATTTTCACGGAAAAGGGAATTCCAACACAAAAACATCTTCTATTCAGGAGCAGGTTTGAGTGAATATGAATATGTTTTTAATCTTCTTCTCTGCCTGTTGCACCACCGTGGAGGATTATTCTCATTTGAGAAGCAAGCGTAGCTGGATGTTCCCTTTCAGTCGGTCATGTTCGACGTACGTCAGTAGTGACCGACGAATTGGGATATCCCAATTCGTCGGTCACTACTGACGTACGTCTCCGTTCCCTCCTTCAGGGAACGAGGGTTACATACGTAACCGAGACGTTTTGTTGAAGAAGTGCTATTAAATGTTTTCCATGCCAAAAATAATTATGTATCCCTGAAACAGTCCTTTACCAAAAACATACATTTGAAATACTTTTATTTGAAACACTTGTCAGTATTTGTTTGTTTGTCTTTTGGTTCAACAGAACATTTATAGACGCTTGTTTCAGCCATCAAAAAAAAAAAAAAAAAAAAAAAAAAAAGTAATTGCAACTTTTTATCTCACAATTCTGATTTTATAACTTGCAATTGCGAGTTTTAATCATGGAATTCTGACTTTATAACTTGTGATTGTGACTTTTTTTTTCTCAGAATTGCGAGATATAAATTCACAATTCTGAGAAAAAAAGTAAGAATTGTGACTTTATAATTCACAATTGCGAGTTACAAAGTCAGAATTGTGAGATATAAACTCTTCTTTTTCCCTCACAACTGGACTTTAATAATATGCAATTCTGACTTTATCCCCTGGGCCCGGTTTTTCAAAAGTAATCCACTAGGATTTTGGATAACGGATTGGATCAAATCTTGAAAATGTGTTTTTCAAAAGAAAAAACAGATTACATAATCGGATTAGATCACGTAATCCAATCTTGGTTTTGATCCGGATCAAACCTTTAGTTTGGGTTTTTCAGAACTTTTTTGTAGGATTTGGATCACTTTGATCCAAAAAAAAACAGGATTATCCTGATCCCAACAGGGGGTAGGATTTCAAGGTGGATTCCAGGAGGAAAATGTAGTAAAACTTTAAAACTAGTCAAAAAATACAACATTTTTATCATGTAATATACATACACATTTTTATCTTGCTCTTGATTAGTTTAACTGTTAAAGTAATAAATTAAATGCAGACATTAGTCTACATATTTAGCCTTTCGGTAACCTACTCTAAAGTAAAAAGAAATGTTGATGCCATAAAACAATCCCTAAACAGCTGTAAATATCCAACAAAAATATATTTAATTCAAAACCCATATTCTTTCTATCAACATGTCCCTTTAGGGCCTCCGTAGAGCACTGGAAATCCAGATTTGGTGATCCTGAAAAGTTCCTATCCGGATCAGATTGATCCAATCCGATGTTGCTTTAAAAAACTGGCTCCAAAAGTAAGATGGATTACGTGATCACGGATCGCAAAAAAAAAAAACGGATTTTTTTTTTTTTTTTTTTTTTTAATTTAGTGGTGGAAACATGCTTCCATACGAATAAACTAATGAAGAGTGATTATTTCTTTTTTTTCCAGATTTTGTGTACATGGTGAAATTGTAGACTTGGGTAAAGTTGGTTTTATATTCGCACATTCAGACTTCTGATAAATTCAGACTTTCCAATAAATGTGCAATAAATTAATGTTTGCGAATTTTAAGCAGCGGCATGATATTGACAACCAACGATTGTCAACTTACAACATTTTTCACAGTCGATCAAAATAGGCAAGTATTGTTTTAATGGCATATTTACTTGTGAATGTCCACTGAATGTCCAATGTAGTGTATTAACAAGGCTATTGAATACGGATGTCTGAATGTGCGAATATAAAACCAACTTTACCCAAGTAAATTGTTGTTAGTCTGTAACTTTTGTGAACAGACTTTGTGTCAAACATGACATTAACAAACTGGAAAACCTCTTATTCCATAATGTTGTTGAAGAAGGTGGTAACAGCAGTATATCCCACATGGAAAGAACCTATATGTGGATATATGCGCATATATGAAACCTATATGCAGTGTATATGTACATATACGCTGCATATATGCACATATATGATAATATATATGCTGCATATATGAGCATATATACTGCATATATGCTATATATATGCTGCATATATGCGCATATATACTGCATATATGCTATATATATGCTGCATATATGCTATATATATGCTGCATATATGCGTATATATACTGCATATATGTGTATATATGCCACATATAGGCAAAATTGAGGTGCATATATGTGCATATACAGGAAATATAGGTCTCCTGTATTGCTTCTTCATATCCATATATATATGCCCTATACATACAAGATATGTCTTCTATATAGCTAATGGCAGGATCTGGTCATTTTGTAGCTCATATCTCATTTTTGACTGTCATACATGATGCCTAGCTCATATTTTCTATTATCAAGGCAAAAACTACGAATTAACGAAAAAAATTATGCAAGAACTTATGTATGTGCGAATGTAGCAGTTATGTATTTAGACAATTATTTTGTGATTCCACTTGCCATGACCATATTTGGGGTTTCCTGCCGCCATGCTGACTTGGGGTGTTGACGCACTTTGCTGCTTCCCAGTCTGCATGAGACATCACAGCGGTAGGTCACACAAAGTTTTTGCGGTGATTCAATTAAGGCCATGTTTCATGTATATATATAACATATATGTTTATATAGGTTTTTTCCATGTGGGTAAACACAGTGACCTTAAAATACTGTATGAAGTTTAAAGTAATCAGCTTACTTAATGCTTTCTTTTAGTTCTGTTTTATTCAACTTTAATATCTGAATGTCATCAAGAAGAAGAAACCAATAAAGTAGCAGAAGTAGGATAACCCTAACAGTGATTTGTAATGTGTAGCTTCTGAAAACATCAGTGCTATATTCAATGTACAACATACAGAAAACCAGAGCTGTGTTTCCCATAAGCATCCTAACCTAAGTAGATTGTAGAGAGCATTGATGCATATGGTGCTTTTGGGAAACACAGCCCTGATGCTGAGCTTCTGTCTCCCATACAATGAAAGTTGAAGGAAATTTATAACACCAAGTATCATAAAACGAGTCCATACAACTCGTACACTATATTTCAAGTCTTCTGAAATCAGGTACAGACCTACACTGATCAGGCATAACATTATGAGCACTGACAGGTGAAGTGAATAACACCATTATCTCTTCATCACGGCACCTGTTAGTGGGTGGATATATTAGGCAGCAAGAGAACATTTTGTCCTCAAAGTTGGTGTTAGAAGCAGGAAAAATGGGCAAGCGTAAGGATTTGAGCGAATTAGACAAGGGCCAAAATGTGATCGCTAGACAACTGGGTCAGAGCATCTCCAAAACTGCAGCTCTTGTGGGGTGTTCCCGGTCTGCAGTGGTCAGTATCTATCAAAAGTGTTCCAAGGAAGGAACAGTGGAGAACCGGTCATGGACGTCCAAGGCTCCGATGTGGTCCGATCCAACAGATGAGCTCCTGTAGCTCAGATTGCTCAAGAAGTTAATGCTGGTTCTGATAGAAAGGTGTCAGAATACACAGTGCATCAGTTTGTTGCGTATGGAGCTGCATAGCTGCAGACCAGTCAGGGTGACCATGCTGAGATTTGAGAGTCATGGCAGAAGGGAAGATTATCTGTGAATGGATCCGTTCCTCATTCAAAGCTATTGTATGTCTTCTGAAGACTTAAATGGCCATTCACTTTTGTTGCATTGTAAACAGAGGCTTACTTTCTGCAGCATCTCATTTTGTAACCATTACAAAGAATGATTCAGTTATTCGGCTCTTTCCCTGCTTGCAATAAAGTTGGTGACGATCTTAAATGGTGATTTTAGCTGGTCACCAATCATGGCTTAGCTGGTCAAGCATATTGCTATTTAATTTAGTATAAACTGCTTTAAGCATTTTTTTTTTTTTTTTTTTTCATCAGATGCAAGTCTGATGAGCTGAAAATGAATCAATTTAAACTTTAAAATAAACATTAATAAGAGACAAATATGCTACATACTGTGGGCGAAATGGTAAATGAGAAACATGTGAAAAAAAAAAAAGCTAATACACGTGAAAACTTAAAATAGCAGAGTCTAGTGTTCTTTGTAATTAATATCACAAACTTAATAAGATGAAACTTTTTGATTAATTTCAAAGAAAGTTAAGCCATGTTAATAATAGCAAATGCAAACAGTCTATATACAGTGCAAAAAATAACCCAGGGTTTACATCCATGTGTGTAACTATGGTAACAGGCTGTGGTCATAACAGTGGTTGAAGTCATATTATTACTTTTCCTGAATTAAAATGCATTTTCTTGCATCTAAAAAAGAACACTCAACCATAGTAATTACCAATTGTAGCACAATGGATACTAGAAATAGGCAGATACATGTGAGGATCGTTTCAAGGAAGCACATTTGAACACGGCCATTACAACCCTAAGTGTCTATAATGAACGCTTCTGAGAATAATGACAGCCCTTTGCACAAAAAATAGGAGTGGAGTATCCTTCATAATGATCATTCTTTAATGGCTCACTGAGAAATGAATTAACGTCATTTTTAACGCTGTGTGCTTCAAGATTTTCTATAAGGAGAGCAGAATGCATTTCACTTTCTGTATCTTCATCCTGATAAAGGAAAAAAAGAAGCTTAAACCAGCTCAAGGTAGCTGCTTTTCCAGCCCAAAACCATCAAACTGGACCTGAAAACAACCTAGGCTGAGATTTGAAAGTCTGACCAGATTAAACCCTCATTTATCTTCATTGAAATGATATTGAAGTGTTGAATCCACGGATACCTTTTATGTATTCTGCTCTGGAGAAATCAGCATTATTTGATCTAACAGAACCTCACTGAGGGGAAAAACGAGAGAAAGTCCTCCTTCTAAAAACAATACGTGAGCTTTGCCAGATAAAACAGCAGTCGGATTGATAAGGAATGGCTGAGCTCTCTGTTGAAAATGAGAGATTGTGGCAGTTGTCTGATGGGCATATTTATCAAAACTAGGCCTCCTCAGATTAGAGCGTTTTAAGTGAACCTGTGTGTGTGTGTGTGTGTGTAGGGACGTGCCAGCATTTCTGAGGGAGGATCATTGTGTGTGGATACAAAAGTCTTGTTAGCACATGGAAAAGGAACTTTTACCGCTGCCCAAGTCAATCGACCTCAGCGAAGAAGTTTCCTACTTTTAATGGTCTATTTGCAGCTGATAATTTTGCATTTAAGAACCAGTTTCGGACAAAAGTAGCCATGTTTTCCATGGAAGAAGCTAATTAGTGAATAGATTGGATGCCAGACCTGTTTTCCTATTTCCTCTGTAGTGGAGGTGAAGGGAATGAATGAAGGAAAGTCCCATGAGATGAGATCGTGCTATTATTGGATGTGATTGGTCGTGATTGGTTTGTGCAATAAATTCCATCTCTTGTTTTTGTGTGCATTCACAAATCAGTCTAAATGAACAAAATTATGGTGTTAATGGGAAGACTAATTAAAAATCAAGTTAACAACTCAGCCAATTAGATATTATCACTTTTTCACATCCAAATCAGACCTGAAATGGCCTGAAAACACGATGACTGTGGGGTTTCAGTGAGCAATCAGCTTGGTGAAATTAAAGGTACTGGCTTAAGTTATAATTTTGGAATAAATGTAAAAATTCTTAAAACACTTGATGAGATTTATACTTGGTTCTCATTACCAGTGTAATTAATGTTCTATTTATGTCAAATTCAAAAATAGAATAGTTTTTGTTTTCTGGAACATGAATTTGGTTTCATCTGCAGCATGTCCAAGATTGTGATAAATTTGTGCATCTATCAGTGCTCAGATTCAGCATTACTTCCATCCACCCAATCCATCCGTCCATCCGTCCGTCTGTCCATCACTAAAGTGACAGGTGATATTGCCCATAAAGGTAAATTATTATTATTATTATTATTATTATTATTAAGTGTTGACCAATTTGAGATTTAAAAACAAAAAACAGATGTTTTTAAACCATTGCATTTGAATGAGTTTTATGTTTAAAGTTTTATGTATGGATATTGCTGTTTTAATGCTGCGGGAGACACTGAAATTATGTTGATTCAGAATAGTTTGCTATCGGTTTGATCAGAGCTGCTTTACACATGCAATAAATAAACATAGTGGTACGAAAATACTCAAAACAAGTCAAAATGAGAAAGAAATTACCAAGGGGAGCAAGTGGAGCTGTGTCTTATTTCCAAGCAATGTTAGCTTGTTTGCATTGATGTGGAATTGATTCACATTGCAGGTGTGCGTATTTTAGTTTTACAATGGCTAAATGTTAAACCTTCTTGCAACCCAAGGCCATGTATTATTTATTATGATATCGCTGATGTATGGTTCTCTGATGTTTTATTTTGTCCATAATGTCCCAAACAAAAACAGAAAATGTCAAATGAGATGAGGTTATTTAACATAAAAATGTTTTTCTCACTGCATTTCCATCAAGAATAACTATATGTCATGATCACCAGTTGGAGTGCCCTATTTAGCCACCAGAGGGCACTCCAACCCGGACTGTTCCTCACCACACTTTTGGACTTCATTTCCCATAACCCACTTCCCGGACTCATTATCTCTTCATTGCACGAGCTGTCTGGAGTTTTGTCATTAGTGTCTGTCTATTTATACTGAGTTGTTTCTGCCTTTGTTTGTGGATTGTTAATTTGTGTTACGTGTGCTTTGTATTCCTGGTTTTCTGTTTAATGTGGAGTTTGACCCTTGCCTGTTTCTGGAATACGATTTTGGATTGTCCTATTAAAAGCTGCGCTTGGATCTTACCTTCTCGTCTTTGTGCATTACGTGACACTATATTGTGATCTATACTGTAAACGTTAAACCATCCTGTAACATTTTAATCCACCCATTCTTGGTTTCTTCCCACTTTTATGAGTTTTTTTTTTTAATGCAACTCTTATGAGTAATATGAACTGAAAGGTAATTATGGTAAATCATTGGGTTGTTTACTCATAAAATTACTATATATATAACCTCCCAGTCAGCTGAATGTGAGGCAGGTCAACTAATTGAACAGATCGGTAAATTGCAAAGTTCAGATGGCTGCAAAGTCAACAAAACAGGCTGTGCTTCAAACAACCGTTTGACATTACCACTCATAAATCTCACGTCACTTTTTAGAAAGACAACACCACGTCATGCTCTTTCCCTCAGCCAAACTTAGACGTGTGCTCAGGAAGGTGTTGCGCTCAGTTCCCATAGGATATTAAACACTCTCATTATCCAGATTTTATGTAGAGATCATAAGTACCCTTAATTGTCGGAAAGTAATTGGTTGCTAAGCAACTGTTTAAACTGTTCCCTCTCGCTTGTGTTATTTTGGGTCTCTGTGCTCACGGGTTACTGAAGTGACTCATACTCACTATATGAAATTACATTTACCTATTAGGTCGGTCCGAGTTAAGAGACTATACTGCTCTCCGTGACTGCGGCGCTAATTAAAGGCCCGTTAGAATCACCTGTATGTGAAAGCTTGACATATGAACGCCTGAGATGCTTAACACTTATCTTTACTGATCGTTATGTTGAAATATCATTTCCAAAAGAAGCAAATAAGCCCTGATAATGCAATCTTATAATAATGTACTAATACTAATAAAGAAATAAAAATAGGTAACGCATTACAATAAAGTCCCATTAGTTAATGTTAATGCATTAACTAACATTAACAATGAACAATTCATTTGATACAGTATTTTATTTTTAACACAAATACATTAGTTCATGGTCAATTAAATAATATCATAATGCAATGTTCATAAGGGCATCCAACATGGATATTACGGTTTTTCTCAGTCGCTTTGGCACATTTCTCAGATCAGAACTGAAATTCTCAAAACTACTTGTTCAACCACCACATCATCTAGTCACTTGTGCACATCATAACAAATTGCACATGCTTTAGTATATTCAGGCAATTGATTATGTACAATTGTCTGCTATTTCCTACATTATCAACTGCTATATTTCTCTGTTGAATAATCTCACCCCTCAAAACATTAGTTCATCACATAAGTCATTAAATGCAAAATGGTTGACCTAGTTATCATAATGTGTCAAGTATATCATCTATGCATTTCAATTAGACTTTTTGTGTCCTGAAATTGATGAATTTTGCAGGTGAATCCTGAATTTCACTAATGTATTCAGGGGAATGTAAAGCATTCGATCAACCAACGACCCAACCAGTTCTCTAAAGCAGCTAAAAGATGCATGTCATGAATCTTCAATTGGAAAGCATATATAGACAGAGCACAACACAAGAGTTTCAATTTCTGATAATGGAAGAACAACATGGAAACAAACAGGGTCAACAGCTGTGAAGAAGAAGAGGAGTGAGGATGTGTGGTAGAAGGGTAGGGAGGCAAAACAGAGGAAGAGGTGGATAAGACAAAGGGCGTAGGCACATTTCTAGTGAATTAAGCTATGTTGTCAATCATGACCTTACAGTGGCTTATGTGGGTCTAAATGTGCAGCTGAATGTTTGGAGAAAAACTTTTCCTCAATCATTCAAGCATTTCGTAGACATATCAGGTATGCATTTTAGCAATGTGCACTGTACTCTAATATGGCATGCATGCTATAATCTTAATATTACAGTAGCATTTTTACACTTACAGTAGTATAGTAGGCTAAATGAACTTTATACAGATAGACACTATATCACACACGTACACATGAATACATATATACAGTTACTGTAATTTGTTGACAGACCAACAGTAAATACAAAACTGTGTCTTTTGCAGTCTCCCATATACAGTAATGTGTCCATTTGTACTGTTAAAATTGATATATGCCATACAGAAAAAGTGCAGTCTTGTGCAATCACTGTCATAGTTTACATCTGAAATATTCATAGTGACAATATAGCTAAGCATTTTGACTATCTTGTTCGAGAACAATGACACAAGGACTTGTTATTCTCATGGCACTGACATGTACATTGACAAAAATACTTGCTTTTGAGAGATGAACCAAGGATTCTGAGCAAGTTACAGGCTTTTGCAGGTAATCCAAAATGTTGTGCTGTTTGTATGAATTGTTTCGAGAAATGAACATACTGTTTTGCAAATTTTAAGGATGATTCGAGAAATGTGCCAAAGGTACTGAGGAAAACTGTAAAATCACAAAGAATTAGGGTCCCACTTTATATTAAGTGGCCTTAACTACTATGTACTTACATCAAAAAAATAAGTACAATGTGCTTATTGGGTTCATGTTGAATTGCAAAATACTTTTGCTGCTATTGAGGTGGTATACGGGTAAGGTTAGGGACAGGTTCGGTGGTATGGGTAGGTTTAAGGGTAGGGGTAAGGGTTAAGGGATGGGTCAACAGTGTAATTTTAAATGTAATTACAGAAATTAATTATAGATGTGATTACATGCAGGTGTTTTTAAAATATAAGTACAATGTAAAAACATGTATGTGCACAATAAGTGCATTGTATCAAATGATTAATTTAAATGTAAGTACATAGTAGTTAAGGCCACTTAATATAAAATGGGACCAGAATTAGATTATTATCAGAAGTGGGCAGAGTGTTCAACAACAGCTAATTTGTGAATTACATGCATAATATATTTAGAAAATCTATAAATAAGTAAATAAATAGCATACTATTTACTAAAACGGTTTGATTGGACACACAGCCTTTTACATCAACAACAAAAGATATGATAAATAATTATTCCTCCCTTTAAAAAAGTAGATAAGCCTATTAATTATCTCTTATTGTATTATTTATGCATTTATCATTGTTTTCATTGTTATCAGAAAAGACTTGCCACCCGTTTTGGGGTCGTGACCCACAAATTGAGAATCACCGCTGTGTCACTTTGGATAAAGTGTCTGATGGATAAATTATAATGAATAATGTCATTCACAGACATGACATTATTCATTATAATAACTGAATTCACTGCTTTGAATGGCTTTTGTGCCCCGATCTTCATTATGAAAGATAGATAGATAGATAGATAGATAGATAGATAGATAGATAGATAGATAGATAGATAGATAGATAGATAGATAGATAGATAGATAGATAGATAGATAGATAGATAGATAGATAGATAGATAGATAGAAAGAAACTATAACAATAGTTGTTCAAAGCTTGTTGTGACAGCACAATATGTGTACCATATCAATTAAAGGGAGGGTGGGGCAAGTTGTCACAAGGTATATGTACTAAAGTTTTTATTAAAAAGTCCAGTTACACAAATGCGCTTCTCTAGCTGCGCTTTATATGTTTATTTTGTGAATTCTGTCATCTAAGCTACAATTCCACATTCTTCATATTTTTATAACTGCTGTTGGGAAACAAGAGAACACAGTAAAATCACACATTCAGACATTCAAGAGATGACTGTATAATAGAGGTGGACTGGAACTGAAAGGTCGAAGCTCATGTTTTCAGGACAAAAGCATTGTTCATAAATGTCAAGTCGAGGCAAGCTGTCACATGTGTTTGAAATGTATGCAAATGATCAATTACACTTTGGTTTACAATAGTTTTGCATGTTGCCCTTACATTTTTCTAGTTGAAATTTTGTTGAAAGTACTACAATAACTTATATTTTACTAATAAAACATCAGATAACTCATAATACATCAGCGATATCATAATAAATATATTTTACTAAGCCCTGTCTGTGAAACCAGGCCTTGGTGTAATAAATGAAAGCATTTGTTTCGCGACTCAATGCGAAATAACCCAGATGCCTGGACGCCATTTGTTTAATTATTAATCTTTGGCCACATAATGGTCTTATTTCAGAATTGCAAGTGTAAAAAGGTGTCTTTGAAGGTTCAAAAGTTTTCTTGCTTTAGTGCAAGGTTAATACTACACACCTACAGTCTGTTGTGTATTTGTGTTTTCACAAGTAAGCATAAATGTTGATTGCATGCGATATAATATTGGCAGCATTATTCTTTTTAATTAGCCGGGGCTGTTAAGGGCCCAGACGAGCACTACAGGACAATAATGAATTCAGCCCCTGTTAATCAGAATCCAGGAGGAACATCACAGTTCGCTCAAGTGTCTGCCAGCTTAGCAAAATTTAATTAGAAAAGCCATAAATCTTACGCTGGCTGATGCATGTTGGGCGGTGGCTAAGAAAAACGCTCCTGTCAGAAAGCCTCCACTGCTTTTCCAGTTAAGCAAACATTTCTTAGCATTTCGGTTTTGTCAGCGTGTCACGTAACTGCAGATTTTCAAGTTAAAATGTCAGTGTTTAATTTTTGAAGCGGCGTTCGCGGCATGTTGATGACACGGAGCATGGCGTGTGGATGACAGATTATCAAACGCAGTCGGCGCCGCTCCGTTCAACAACATCAGTCGACTCGAAGTACTGTATGAAGGAAGGTGCCGCAGTCAGAGGTGGAGAGACATGAGCGGGGAGACGGGAAGAGAGGTTTTGCCTCCTAATTACTCACACTTAAAGTGCCACTATTATATCTTATAGGTTCTTAATTTAGTTTTGGAGTCTTCTTGGTTTACATCAAATCCAAGGTCAAAAAACACTTGAATTTTCTCATTGAAGCATCCGCATTTCTCAACGTGTCTGAAATGGTTTGATCAAGGATTCGGTCTCTCTAAACCTTTCCTTTCTCAGAGCCCTGATTGGTCAGACGGCTCAGTCTGTTGTGATTGGTCGACTGCTCACAGCACATGTCAGAAACCAAACGCTCATTATTATATCTGAATTTCAGCTCTTTCTCAGCACAGTGATATGAAGAGTAACGACGGTGTCGATAATAAAATTGGAAAAAGTAGCAGAACAACCTCAACCACCATCACAAGCATGACTTGAGCAGGACATTTCTAAGCGGTTGCCATAGTAATGTTGCCATTACTGTAAATACTGTTTAATAATAAGAACAAACTGATTTAAATAGTTTCTGTGACACTAGAGGTACCTAGTAGAATAAGAAAAATAAAGCATATTTTGCAAATGCCCCTTTCACACGTCGCAGCTCAAAACATCACAATCACAGGACCCCGGGGTGTTTTGATGGTGCCTGAGGGTCTCAATGTTTGCACTTTTAAGGGAGAAGATAAACTAATGAATGCCATACTAATAGTAGACAATAAACTATAAACTAGGTTAAGAAAATGTTTTTGTTTTTAATGTAAAAATACAGTCTTACATACTTATTCTATGTGTACAGGTGCTGGTCATATAATTAGAATATCGTGAAAAAGTTCATTTTTTTTATTGTAAATTATTTAAAAAAATGAAACTTTCATTTATACTAGATTCCCTACATGTAAAGTAAAACATTTCAAAAGTTTTTTTTTTTTTTTTTTTTTTTAAATTGATGATTAGAGCGTACAGCTCTAAAATCCAGTATCTCAAAATATTAGAATATTTACATTTGAGTTCCGTTAAATGACTATCCCTACAGTATAAATTCCGGGTATCTCTTGTTCTTTGAAATCACACTAATGGGGAAGACTGCTGACTTGGCAATGGTCCAGGAGACAATCATTGACACCCTCCACAAAGAGAGTAAGTCACAGATGGTCATTACTGAATGGGGTGGCTGTTACAGAGTGATGTATCAAAGCATATTAAATGCAAAGTTGACTGGAAGGAAGAAATTGGGTAGGCAAAGGTGCACAAGCAACAGGGATGACCACAAGCTTGAGAATACTGTCAAGTAAAGCAGATTCAAACACTTGGGAGAGCTTCACAATGAGTATAATGAAGCCGGAGTCAGCGCATCAAGAGCCACCACACTCAGACATCTTCAGGAAAAGGACTACCAAGCCACTTCTGAAACAGAAACAACGTCAGAAGCATCTTACCTGGGCTAAGGAGATACATGTTGAAATCATGGTCCCAGAGTCTGAAGGAAGACTGGAGAGGCACAGAATCCAAGCTGCTTGAAGTCTAGTGGGAAGTTTCTGAAGTTAGTAATGATTCGGGGGGCCGTGACATCTGCTGGTGTTGGTCCATTGTGTTTTATCAAGTGCAAAGTCAATGCAGCCATCTTCCAGGAGATTTTGGAGCACTCTATGCTTCCATCTGCTGACAAGCTTTATGGAGATGCTGATTTCCTTTTCCAGCAGGACTTTAGCACCTGCCCACAGTGCAAAAACCACTTCCAAGTGGTTTGCTGACCATGATATTACTGTGCTTTATTGGCCAGCCAACATGCCTGACCCCTGAATCTATGGGATATTTTCAAGAGAAAGATGAGAAACAGTCGATCCAACAATATACAGATGATCTGAAGGCTCAATAGTGCCTCAGCAGTGCCACAGGCTGATCACTCCATGCCACACTTCACTGATGCTGTAATTTGTGCTAGGAGCAAATCATTTGCTGTAATATGTGCTGCCGACCAAGTATTGAGTGCACAAATGAACATACTTTAAAGAACTTGAACTTTTCTGTTTTTAAAATCCATTTTTTGATTGATCTTAGGAAATATTCTAATATTTTGAGATACTGGATTTTGGACTTTCATGAGCTGTACGCTCTAATCATCAATTAAAAAAAAAAAAAAACTTTTCAAATGTTTTACTTTACATGTAGGGAATCTAGAATATATGAAAGTTTCATCTTTAAAAATAATTTACAATAAAAAATGAACTTTTTCACGATATTCTAATTATATGACCAGCACCTGTGTGTGTGTGTGTGTATATATATATATATATATATATATATATATATATATATATATATATATATATCAATAGAGTTTTTTTTTTTTTTTTAAATCACGATTCATTGCACACTTATCGTAAAAAATAAGCATACACCATTTAGCCTATCTTGTTTAACATGTCCATTTTGCCATCATTGCCTATATCCAGCAAAGTAAACCATCAGATTGAAGGGTGATTTTCACAAAAATGTATTTTTCAGCTTTTCCCAAGGTAAATTTAGATGTCTTTCCAAAAAAGGACACCAAATAACCGAATGATATTTTTTCATATAATTCAAACCAAAGAACCTATAAAAAATAAAAAAATCACAGTAAAAAACACCTTTCAGAATTCAGTGTACAGTATGTGCAACAGCAAAGAGCTTGTTTACATTTTAGACAAGTCAAGTTGCAATACTGATGGAGATAGAGATGCCAAAAAACCCTAAACTAACCGCCTTGACCTGAGGGCTGTTTCATATAAGATGCTAAGAAAAGCGAGGATTAAACTCCAAAACCTGACTTAAATGAACCTAACAAATGAGTTGGGGCTAAAGCCGTTTCATAAAAGGTAATTGAAGTTCACGCTAATTTGATCCAGGTTTACCTAATCAAGATAATTGCGCGTGCACGCTTTTCTTAAGCAGCCCTAGAGGTCGATCACAGATCAAACCGATCCACCATAGGAAACGGCAAACATTTTGTGCTATTTTATGCATTTGAGACATGGTGTTTTCCTCAGTGCATAACTTACTTTTCACAAATTAATTATTCCCCATCTGTAAATGTTAGAAGGTCATGCAAATATTTCATTTTGCTGCTAAACTTCACAGTGAACGAGTGCAATAGAAGCGCAATAATTCTGACTAAAATATACATTTTGCTAAAATATTTGATGTTGGACATTAAATGTGCCATACGTACAGTTTTAAACCTACAAGTAAGTGTATAACTGTAAATGGACTATTGTAATGGGGTAAATCAAGGCTAATATACCGTAGGCCAATTATTGAGTTTAGATTCATCTTACCAATTAAAATTTAGTCTGTGCATATTTATTTTAATTTTTAATTTGGTGATTTTTAATTTCTGCTTTTCTAATAACCATAACATGTACTACAGCTGCCAAACAAAACCAGAGAGAAATGTATTAATATATTTTAAAGCAATCTAATTAAATCTTGGGCACAAAACATTTAGCCAGTAAAAAAAGAAAACCTGTAGATTACAGGTATATTGATTCCCAGAGGTCTATATTTTAGTAAATATGGGCCTTGGAAAAGGCTATCTGACTTTATTGTGCTTTGACAACAGGTAGGCCTATTTCTAGTGTGGACAACAACCATGCATGTCACTTCTGCAGACTGCATATTACTCTGTCACTCTTTTCATAGCTTTTGCTGGCTCTGAAACACTCGCTTGGTATTTCTCCTGCTCTTTGTCGAGCAAACAAATCCCTCGTCAAATAAAATAAAAGCTTCAAAATGAAGGCCTGGTTGTTTCAGGGGCCTTGTCACAGGTCTGTTGATTTTGAAATTCTGTGTTACTTTTGCTATATTTTCACACTTAAAACAATGATTTGGTAATCCTCTTGTACAACTGTCCTCTTTTGTCCTAAGAAATAAGTTTTCCTGGCAGTTCTCTCCCAAGTGCTTCCATTTTTGTCAGCATTAAGTCTGAGAATGATTCAGTGGGCTACATAACACTTAAGAAATTACTTCTCTTTAAATGTTTTGGTTCATCATACTTACATTTTAATCAAAAATTGCCTTAAACTTACACCAATTTTTTTTAATTTTTTTTTATTATTATTATTATTATTATTATTATTATTATTATTATTATTATTATTATTATTTAGCTCTATTTAGTAAATGGGCGCTCAATTTTGCAATAAAATTTTATCACTTTGATAAGAAAATCTTATTTATGTTTATATTATTTATTTTTGGACTGATATTTGTTAATAAATTCAAATAATTGTCTGTAATATCATTGCGTTCCTATTGGTCAGTGTTAGAGGAGCTCAGCTTTGCCTGACAGTTAGCCAGGCTAGTTTCCCAGCATAAGTTGCCAGAGTAACTGAGTTTGAACTAATTTAAGTTTGTTTTATGAAACAGAATTCACTGACAATAAGTCTGTGTAACTAAAATAAGGCCTGAAATGTGAAATGTGTCTGTGCATAAATACAATGTGCGATCAGTGCGTTCGAGAGCGCTCATGCATGATTTGTTCGCCCCTCAATATAACAGACTCACGTGTGCTTCTGTACGTCACCGTAATCGTCTTTACTTTGATTGCAGTCCTCATCCATCAAAACTTTCATAGCAAGAAGCTGGTTTGCTTTATGCAGTCAGTGCAGAAACATAGTTTTCATATCATCTGGCTATACAGCGGAGGAATGTTTCGACAGTCCGTTCAGACAGGAATAGCGGGATGCGGGAGGGCTCGCGCTCTTCAGATACAATGACCGAATACGACTGTTCGTGTTTTAAAGCGAAACAGACACTGGAATGAATAACTCTCTCTGCCATCTCTGATATAATCAGCATGGACTTTAAGATCATCTAACTGTGTGACGTAAATGACATTTTGATGCAATTTCACATGCTTCCGTAATTTTTTTGCATTAAATATGAGTTCAATTATTTTAACGTGTTAAGGATTTTGAATTAATCACATGCATTAACATGTTAACAGGTAACACTTTACAATAAGGTTCATTAGTTAAACATTAGTTAATGTATTAACTAACATGAACTACCATGAGCAATACATTTGTTACTGTATTTACTAATCTTCGTTAATGTTAGTTAATGAAAATACAGTTGTTCATTGTTTGTTCATGTTAGTTCACAGTGCATTAACTAATGTTAACAAGATTTTAATAATGTATTAGTAAATGTTGAAATTAACATTAACAAAGATTAATAAATGCTGTAGAAGTGCAGTTCATTATTAGTTAATGTTAACTAATGTACCTTATTGTAAAGTGTTACCTGTTAACATTGACAGCCCTAAAAAAAAAAAAAAAAAAAAATGTGTATATATATATATATATATATATATATATATATATATATATATATATATATATATATATATATATATATATATATATATATATATATATATATATATATATATAATAAGTATTTGCATTTTTTATTGACTGTGTGGTTGAGAAAATTCCTGGAGTGACACAAGAGTTATACGGAATGAGATTATATATATATGTATATATTTAGTACAGCACATCTGAAAGTCATATTTTATGTCTTCATCTTTCATTCTTTTTTTTTTTTTTTTTTTTTTTTTTCTTTCTTTTTTTTTATGTCAATGATTGGATATCTTTGTTGGTTGACCTCTGACCTGATTAAGAAGGAAATGAACCAGGAATGTTCCAGATTCCGTTGATGTGACACTTCATTCTGCAGTCAGTCTTTAGAAGGCTGTTAGTCGGGTCCATTTTGTGCAGTTATCTTAACTTGGTCAGTCAGACAAAAGTGTGACAGCCTTGTAATGCTTAAAATGTCAGACATTTTGGACAGAATGTGAGTTAATTCATTCCTTTCATGGTCTAAAGAGCTAAAAGCTGTCCTTTTTTCTAGTTCACTACTTGCAAAATGTCAAAGATACTGCTTAAAAAGGTGAACTAACACTGGCATAAAGAATGCCAGAAACATTTCTCAGTAAGCCAAAAAAAAAAAAAAAAAATGATAACACTGATAACTACATGTTAACTAGCATTCATTAGAGTGTTTTGATGCTCCTCAACAGACATTCACTGACTATACTTAACTTTGCAAATACATACATTAACCTAACAGTCTACTAATACTCTAATGAGAATTAGTTGACATGCATTTGCAAAGTTATTTATAGTTAGTAGAATGGCTAAAGTGGACCATCAAAATAAAATCTGACACTATTTTAAGCATGTAGTGCCGTGATTTCTTTGAACATTACCTGACAATGTTCAGTAAGCAGAGTCCAGGATTAACCACATTTGCAGTATCATATATGAGAAGAATCAGAGTCTGTCTCTCAGTGAAACTGGACACAGGAACAGAGATACATTTTGATTTTATAACATTTGATGGTAATCATTTTCCACTGGTAAAATTCATTAGAAGATGATTGATTAATGCCAGATGTTTTCTTAAATAGACGGGTTGTAAGTCTTTACTTTGAATCGTTGACATCCATGTTAGCAGATTATCACGCTTGCAACTCAATTTAAACAGTTTAGCATCATTTTGCAATTCATAATAACGTTAACAGCCAGTTGGCGAGTTACTTTACTTACCAAAGCCAATTATTACTCACATTTGGCATGTTATTTTTGGACCTTGGCTGTCAAATTATATTTGTGCACCTGTGACCCTTCAGACGAGTGGTTGAAACCAGAGAAATTAACTCACAAAGAGATCTGCAACTCAACTAATCTAGGGCAAAAACATGCACAACAGCAAATAACAGTTACAGTTCATTTGTTTGAACAGGTTCACTAGTTCAGTTAGTACATTGTTTATGTATACATTATACATAAAATATCGCTGATAAGACATGAAATCTTCCCTTCAGTTTGTGTAACAAAATGAGAAATCATTTTATTTTTATCATAATGCTGTAGAGATTGTGTAAATGATGTCTCAATTTTTAATTGGTGGAAATCATAACAGGGCTGCACACAAAATGGCATGTACATTTACATGTATTGGTGATTAAGAATGATTAAAATCTAATATTTTTCTTACTCTATTGAATATCATCAGGTTATGTCAGCTTACTGTATGTCAAAATTATGACATTATTTCACAAACAGTTACAAAGAAATTGCAAATAACATTTCATGCTCCAGTAATCCTGTTCTATTTACAACTTACACAAAAATATTTGTACAGCATATTAAAAAGGTGTTCATCATATTAAACACGCTTCCTTCAGTTTGAGTGGTTTGTTACGTGGTCTTTTCAAACCATAATAAGAGTATTACAACCCCACAGTCTATGTTATTAATGTCCTCAATACACTCCATTAGCCTTGCCATTTCTAAAGTTTTAGTTCACTTTGATTCCCATTAATATACTATTTTTCTTCTTAAGGCCACAAAATGTGTGTCATCTAAAATGGAGAGACTCCGTTGCAACCATCACATTTATTGATGGCTAGAAATTACTTACAGAAATGCATTTGATCTTTCATTTGGCTGATGAGCACGTCGGACAAATGATCGTGAGTAACAGCAGTGAGGGCTCTCAACAAAGACAATAATGAGAGGTTTTGCTTTTGTCTAGGCCACTTGCAAAAGGACAATTAAGCATGGAAAAGAAGGTAGGTTTTATTCAGGCAGTAAAAGTAATCTAGAAAAAGAAAGCTAATCGAAACAAATTTTGAATGTTGACTGGAGAAATCCATGCCTGCAAGTTTACAACAGCCTGAAGGTTAGTTTGAAGACAGTGGAAATGTGAGGTTTGTAGGCATCTAAGCAGTTCTGGGTTGATGATCCTCATCAACAACTGTGCATCATCTAAACGCCACAGCCTACCTGAGTATTGCTGCTGAACATGTCTATCCCTTTATGACTACAGAGTACCTGACTTATGATGGATACTTCCAGAAGGATAGTGTGCATGTCACAAATCATCTCAAACTGGTTTCTTGAACATGACAATGAGTTGACTAAACTCAAATGACCTCCAGTCAGCAAATCTCAATCCATTAGAGCAGCTTTGGGATGTGTTGGAACCGGAGATTCACATCATGGATGTGCAGCTGACAAATCTTCAGCAAATGCATGATGCTAATATGTCAAAATCTCTTGAGGAACATTTCCAGCACCTTGTTGAAGAATTGAGGCAGTTCTGAAGGCAAAATGAGGTCCAATGCAGTACTAGCAAGGTGTATAAAGTGGCCGGTAAGTGCAAATCTCTCTGTACGTCTGTCTGTTATAAACACTTACTGGAATAATACATCACATCATACTCCAGTAAGAGTTTCAGAACATTATGATTCAGCAAGTGTGACTCTTAGTCGAAAATATCCAGTTTAATCCAAACAGTATTGAACTGACTATTGAGCCACTTCTCCTCTTTACTCAAATAACACACTGTCAGACAAAAAGCATTGGAAACCTATTCTCCGACGTCAATAAAACAAACTAGAAAAAAAGTAATTTCTTATTTTTTGTTGCAAAAACCTTGGTGATTTTTATGTGTGTAAGTGTTTCTTTGTATGATTCTCTGTAAACTATGAGTGCTAACGTTTTTTCCTTGGGAAAACTGCTCTGAAAGCATGACTATCATTGCCTATCAATGCATTCAGCATAAGTTCAGAGTCAGAGATATTGTCTGCAACAATTTAAACTAGTTCAGATATCTACTACTTGCATCCAAACTGTGGAAATTATTATATTTGAGCCCCTCCTTTGTGGAAAGCAAGTCAAATATATTCACTTCTTTAATGAAGATCGTGATTTCAACTCCTCGATTAAACTGATAGTGTTACACCTCACCATGTATTACAACCATCCCGGTCTCCCCGATTACAATGTGTTGCCGTTAATTCATCTAAATGACAGCAGGGTAAAGCTTCATTTCTCTATAAACCCTCAGTACGTTGAACATCTGCTCAATACTATTAAAATGCAAGGCAATCGCGCCAAATATTTAACAGCAATTGCTCCATTCATGGCGTTGTGTCACTTTGTACAATCTTCTGTTCTTGGCAGTCTTGTGTGATTGTGTTGTGATGAACTGTAGCCAAGAACACTGTCTTTCCAATTAACTTTGCTATTGTGTTATAGACCTGCATGATGAATATTCACTGATTTACTCGGCAGCCGGGAGACATTTCAAGGAAAAAGCATTTACGACTCAAAGGTCAACCTGCGTGTATTGGTTTTATGCTCACTGAATATCACAGCGTACATGAGCAGTGCCTCGCAAGCAATATTCACCGCTTCCTGAGACACCACAGTGTATATATCAAGCCAAACTGAGCTTTAAAGGATTAGTTCACTTTCAGATAAAATTTTCCTGATAATTTATTCACCCTCATGTAATTCAAGATGTTCATGTCTTTCTTTCTTCAGTCGAAAAGAAATTAAGGTTTTTGATTAAAACATTCCAGGATTTTTCTGCTTATAGTGGACTTCAATGGCCTCCAAACGGTTGAAGGTCAACATTACAGTTTCAGTGCAGCTTCAAAGAGCTTTAAATAATACCAGATGAGGAACAAGAGTCTTATCTAGCGAAACGATCGATCATTTTTGAAAAACAAAAAACAAAAATACAACTGTATATGCTTTATAAACACACATGATTGCCTTGTATGTGCTTCCACTTTCCTATTTTTTTAAGCTTTTTGAAGAAAGCGGAAGCATGTGCAAGGCGATCATTTGTGTTTATAAAGCATATACAGTTTTTTTTTTCCAAAATGAGTAATGGTTTTGTCTAGATGAGACTCTTATTCCTCGTCTGGTATCGATTAAAGCTCTTTGAAGCTGCACTAAAACTGTCATTTTGACCTTCAACCGTTTGGAGGCCAGTGAAGTCCACTATAAGGAGAATAATCCTGGAATGTTTTCATCAAAAACCTTCATTTCTTTTCAACTGAAGAAAGAAAGACATGAACATCTTGGATGACATGGGAACAATTATCAGGAAATTTTATTTGAAAGCGGACTAATCCTTTAAGCCTTAAAATGTGGCTATGACATTAAGATGTTTCTCCCAAAACTACCTCAGGAGAAAGAACTAGCAGAACTAATGTATATAAATAACACATTATATTAAATGGAGGTAATATTGCACAATTTATGCAACACACCACAGGTGATGACATTTTTAAATAATAAATATCACCATACTTCCCCAGTTAATCACATTTTGTAGTACAAGTTTTAGGAAATGTTATGTTAAAATATTAAAATTAAACATGATCTATTAAACTTGCACTAATTTGCACATATTTCCAGAGTAGAAATCTGAACATTGGATGAAAACCTGGTTCAAAATTGTCTAATTTTGTTGAAATATATGTGAATATATATATATATATATATATCAGACTGAACAACCCCCTCTCTAAAACCCTTCAGAATATAGAACTGTAAAATTTTGCCTGTAGCGCCTTGCCTTACAGTGTCTGATATAATGACAGTAAGAAAGTTGCAGTGAGAACACACTCAAACGACACCCAAACAAACCACTTTAGTCAAATTCAACTCAGTTGGTGAGCAAACCCAAGACTGACCACACATTAAACAACACCGCTGCTAGAGTTTAGTGGAGAGATATCGCCATGCTGGAGGTTTCTTTTCATCAGCAGCGATCTGAAAGAACAAAGGATGATGCAAAAATACAGAGAAATACTGCAAGAGAAACTTTTTTTTAGCCTTAAGACAAAACATAAATATGGGGCTTAACATTACATAAGGGATCCTACACTAAAGTCTTAAAGTTACAATGATGTCAAAACAAGTTCCCATTTACTTTTCTAAAGGGTCACAATTTCTTCTAAGAGGTTTCTTTACTATAAAATATACTGTAAGTTTCTGTAAACCTCAAAAATACTCCTCGCTTCAAAAGATCTGTATAAATCAAGCTGCCAAAATGACCTGTTTTCTACTTTTGTCACAATCTTGTCTTGTTTAAAGTTGTTTAAAAGTTTCATTGTTCTCTTTAGTTTTGTTTCCATGGTTTTCCTTGTCACTTGGCTGAGTTTTCATTCGTTCATTAATTTTCTGGTTAATTTTAAGTTTCTGATTAGTTCACACCTGTTCCCTGTTCAGTTGATTATCATTCCTTGTGTATTTAAGCCTTCAGTTTCACTCTGTTCAAAGCTCTGCGTTGTTAATTGTTTGTTGTGTTGAATTTTAGTTCTTGGTATTCTTTAAAAGTATCTTTTGGCATTAATTCTGTGTCACACATCCTGTTTGTTGATTATGCGCACAAAACATGTGACGACTTCCTCCAAATTGTGATGTCACACACATATTTGCATCTGTCCACCTCAGTTCCTTTCATTCACACTCATGTTACAGTTACCAGAACAACTTTTCTAAGAAATTCACATTCAGGCCATCCCAGGTGTGTATGACTAGCTTTCTTCTGCATAAATTAAATGAAGATTTTTAGAAATATACAATGCTCTTGAATGGTGACCAAAACTTTGATGCTCCAAAAAGCAGTTGGAAACTAAACATTCTGCCTCTCCATTATAAGTGAGCAGTACCCATCAGCACATCTGTGCATTTCTCCTGGCCTTTGCTACATGCTTTTTGCACACTTCAATACAATATAATGACAGCTTGTGGTATTTTGTCAGTGCAGGCAAAAAAAAATAAACAACAAGAACTAAAACACTCAGTATGTGATTGGATTGCACGTTTCATCTTGATGTATTGGATATCGATTAGAAACATGCAATTGCACTGATGAAATTCAGGTCAGAGAGTCACAGCAGAATAATGCATTAAATTTGTGTCTGTGGTTCCCCTAGCAGTTATTTACTACATTCATGTTTCCTAGTGCAGAAGCTTCTGCTCTAAATCATTTCAATACTGCTGCAGTCATGTCACGTGTGATGTAAAGAGAAGTCATGTTAGTAATTCCAATATACTTTACACTGCAGTTTGAAGGCTGTTGAGTATAGAACAAGTAAGCCTATATGAACTCATCAGATTTATAAACCAGAAGGTCATGCTTCATCAGCTGGAGTAAAGTTATAGCATGGCATCACATTCCCACACATTGACATTCTGTACATTTGCTACTGAATTAAATTTAAAAGTGTGTTATGTAAACTCAGTGAGCTGCAATAGTTGTGAAGTATTGACAGTTTTATCTGCCTTACTGAGCGTTCATTTACCATTGCCTGTTATTTCTTGTCTATGACCCATTGTCATTTGTGCTATTGGATTTCCCTTTGGACTTTTGGACTGAACTGTTTTTTTTTTTGTGAACTTGACCTTTGCCTGCTTCCTCGTTTATGATTTATCTGCCTGTCGATTAGATTTTTGATTGCACTATCTCTAATAAACTTCTGCATATGTATTCTAACTCGGTGTCAGTCTCCACCTCAGCACAGAATACTTTACCTACTATGAATCCAGTGGAAGTTTCAAAAGCGAAAGTCCTCCAAGGTTACCAAGAGATAATACGTTTGATGGTTCAGCGATGGTTTGATGGTTCAGCAATGCAGAGTGCAGAGGGTTTATTCAGTTGTTAATCATTATTACTGTAAGTTGATTTTGTTTTTTGTTTTTTTGATAACCAAGATGATCAATTTGACTGATGAAAAGAAGCGGGCTTTCCTCATGTATTTGCTCACGGCCAGAGCTATTGATTGGGCTGCAGTGGTTTGGGAATCTGATTATTTTGGACTTCAGCTACTTTATTTAGCAAATCCGGGCCGTGTTTGAATATCTCATGGGAGGCAAAGATATTTCTTCACAGCTGCTTCATATGAGTCAAGGTAACCGTGCTGCTGGCGATTATGCCATTGATTTTCGAACCATCCGAAATCCAGCCCATTCACAAACCCAAACCCGTTCAATTTGGTTTTACTAAACTCACTGAAGAAGAAAAGCTATGATGACGCATGCACAATCGTTGCTTCTACTGTGGAAAGGCAGGCCATCATAGCATCGTTTGTCCACATAAAGCCAGAAGGACCACAAATACAACCAGCTGAGTGAGTGTTGAGCACTTTTCGCTACCTACCTCACACATTCTTTCATGCTACCTGTCAGAATCGCTATCGAAAATTGCTTTCTCGATTCCACAGTGCTGACTGACTCAGGAGCCGCTCTAGGCCTCATCCACTGAGACCTCATCAGCAAATTCAACATTCCCACCCAGCCACGCATTCCACCCATAAAAATCAGCGCTGTGAATAATAAACCCATCGGAGATGGCATTTCCTGATTGAGTCACCTCGGCACAAATCTATTTTGGGATACCCATGGTTATCTGTTCACAACCCTGTCATCTCCTAGCATCAGGGAGAGCTTACTCATTGGTCACCATTATGTTTCTCTCACTGTTTGAACACCAAGGTCGTCAAGCCATGTCTCACTACCAGCATAGAACGCCCTGACGCTAAACAATCCGCAACCATTCCTTCTTGTTACCAAGACTTCCTAGAAGTGTTCAGAAGTGATGGCCACTAAACTACCACCTAATCGTTCCTGGGATTGTGGGATTGACTTGCTACCCAATGCTATGCCTCCCAAAATCGCCTTCTTTGTAAAAAAGAAAGATGGAATCTGACGTCCTTGCATTGAGGCTTGAACAACATTACTGTTAAGCTCCAATACCCATTACCATTAGTACCTGTAGTCCTGGAACAACTCAGAGAAGTCATGGTCTACACCGAGTTGGACCTTTGGAGCGCATACAACTTGATCCAAATCCATGAGGGGGATGAATGGAAGACCATATTCCTCACCATTAGGGGGCACTATGAATATCAAGTGATGCCGAATGGCCTGTCCAATGCACCAGCAGTATTCCAGTCTTTCATCAATGAGATCTTCAGATACCTCTTGAATCAGTGCATTGTCACTTACATCAATGACATCCTCATTTATTCAAAGTCTGAACGTGAACACGTCAATCATGTAAAAACTGTCTTGTCAAGACTGCTTGATAACCAACTGTACATGAAGGCAGAAAAGTGTGAGTTCCATGTCAAGCAAACCTACAACATCAGTCATCAGGGGACTGAAATGGACGACTCAAAGGTGAAAGCAGTCACAGAATGGCCTCAGCCAACCACTGTCAAAGAGTTTTAGAGATTCCTTAGGTTTGCTAACCTTTACTGTCAATTTATCTGCAATTATAGCCTCATTGCTGCACCCTTGACGTCACTGCTCAAATATAAACTCTCCAAGTTCAAGTGGAATGATGTAACCAACCGTGCTTTCGCTAACCTGAAGAAAAGTTTCACCACAGCCCTCATTCTCAAGCATCCTGATCTCAACCTGCTTTTGTAGTGGAGGTTGATGCTTCTAACAGTGGTATCAGAGCAGTCCTGTATCAACGCCATGGACAACAAGAAAAGCTTCACCTCTGTGCTTTTTATCTACCGCAAACTCACATCTGCAGAAAGAAACTATGATGTTGGCAACAAAGAACTACTCTCAATGAAAGCAGCAATCGAAGAATGGAGGCACTGGTTAGAAGGAGCTATCCACCCATTTCAAATCATAACAGATCACAAGAACCTTGAATATATCAAGAATGCTCCATGCATCACTGAGCCCTGCCACCCTGGCATCACATACAGTTTGTTTACTTCAAAATTCCTTCTGGTGGCCCTCCATGACTAAAGATGTAGCTACTTACATCAAAGCTTGTCAAGTCTGTGCATAATCCAAGATGCCTAAAGAATTACCATTGGGTATTTTACAACCCTTGCCCATTCTTCAGCGTCCATGGTCCCATCTCTCTGTGGACTTTATCACTGACCTGCACAAACTGTATGTTCTGTCCTCTTACACTATCCCTACTCTAAGCCATTTGGTTTACAATGGCACAGGAAGTACTCATGTCTCACACTAGCACTATGACTGTCACAATGGTATTGACAAATCATTAGAAATTGCACAGAACTGAATAAACCTGACATTATTGAAAATTAACATTAATGTAAAACTGTAAAAAAAAAAAAAAAAAAAAAAAAAAAGGTGACATTTATCTTGCTGTATATTTTATTCTTGAGCTTTGGAAGATAATTCAATTCAGGCATAAAAATCAGCAAATAAATTACTATTTTATGTTGTCATTATCTTGATATTTTGATCTCAATCTAAAATGTTTACTGTATTTTATGTAGGGGTGCACCAGGGCTTTGTTTTGGGACCGTTAAAGTTTTCAAGAGCATTTTAGTTAATCCTTAACCATCTTGAGCAAGTAGAATCCTAATTGAAGGAATGCACACCATCTCTCCAAAGAAACTTGATGTGTAATGATTGTCTTTTCAGACTCATTTTGCCATGTTTTAGCTAGAAGGCAAATGTTTTCTTGGGAAATTGTTTAAATATGTCTGACACCCCAAGCTTGCTTCTGCCATGTTTTGGAAGAAGCATTGAAAGAGTGTGTCAGATCATTTCACCTGAACCTACTCTGATAAGCTTCTCTGTCACTGAGAACACAGACAGCGGCAACTCCATCAGGCCATCCAGAGACAGTTCCTGTCATCATGTGCAGCAATCTCTTTTCACATAATTTCCCATATCTGACTGACAGCCCTGCCATTTTGTCTTCGTAATTATGCCAAGGTACTGATCCAATGACTTAATAATGTCAGCACTGTCGCTTTGTGTGCTGCTCAGCTAGTTGAGCCTATTGACTGCTAAACAGACATCTGCATTGTTTGGGCAGTCTAAATTATTTAAAGGGGACATATTCTACAGTCTTGTAGCTTTTTACTGTTGTTTCCTCTCGAAGACCACTTGTAATATTCATCAATGTTTCTTTCATCAAAAACCCTTAAAATGGACCTACAATTTACTTAAAGATCCAGTGAAATCCAGATTGGTGTTTTGTGGTTCTATGCCGCCTTCAATCAGACCTGGTCAGCTTCTAATTCCAAGTTAGATAGATCTGTGAATACAAGTTGGATATATTAAAAATAGCAAACAAACAAACAAACAAACAATGGACAGCCTGCAGTGAATAATAATTGAATGATCAAAACTGAATACACTTGTCACATTTACATGACTATATGATTTATTTATACTCCATTTATAACTAATGGAGTTCACCATTATAGGGCTTTACTTACTTATTCATGTGCACATACTGTATTTTGAATTTAAGATATTTCAACACAGTCTAATGACAATTTGTCAATTTGTTTGTTCTCATTTCTTACATTTTACCTACAAATTGTAGTTGGAAGATGTCAGATCATAAAAAACCATATAGTACAATACTTTTGAAATCGAATGAGTTTGTGAAATAATGAAAAAAAAAAAAAAAAAAAAAAAAAAAAAAAAAATATATATATATATATATATATATATATATATATATATATATATATATATAAAGTACAATGTAAAAACATGTATGTACACAATAAGTGCATTGTATCAAATGATTCATTTAAATGTAAGTACAAAGTAGGTAAGGCCACTTTATATATATATATATATATATGTATATACTTTTTTTTTTTTTTTTTTGTGAGCAGGAAATTGTTGTGATGTAGCAGCATAGTGAAACACAGTAAAATACCCAGAGTAAAATCAACTCTGCTCAGAGTACATATGGTCCCTCTCTAAATAGTGTTAAAGTAACACTGAAGCAGAGTTAAAGTTAATGAGATAATTAAGCAATTAATAAGGCTGTGACTGAAGTCAGTTGTAGTTCTTGTGTTTTTTCTTATTTCTTCAGTGATTCTGCTTGTTAACAGCAGGTGTTCATCATTAATGTACAATCATCACCTAGTTAATTGCTTGATTATCTCATTAACTTTAACTCTGCTTCAGTGTTATTTTAACACTATTTAGAGAGGGACCATATGTACTTTGAGCAGAGTTGATTTAACTCTGGAGATTTTGCTCTGTATCATGATTAGTTTATTATTATTATTATTACTATTTATTATTATTTATTGTTAATTGTTAATTTTTTTTTTTTTTTTTTTTTTTCAAAAAAAATGTATTACATTGGCTGGAAGAAGACTATTTAAAAGTAAATTAGGTGCAAGTTCCCTGTCCAAGAGAAAAATAAATCACAATAATGGTGAGTGCAAATAGCAACTATTTGCACTATTATTTGTCAATTCGGCACCATAAATATAAAGTAACAACAGTGTTACAACAGAAACTGGCCTGTCCTGTATTGATTTCACAGTAATATTCTGTAAAATACATTATTTTACTGAAATAAACTTCTGTTAAATATTATGGGCCCTATAATACACCCGGCGCAATGCGACGCAAGGCGCAGCGCAAGTGTGTTTGCTAGTTTGCGTCCGGCGCCGTTCGCGTTTTCCCATTCAGCGCCTCGTCCTTAAATTAGTAAATGCATTTGCGCCAGTTAGTGCGCCCATGGGCGTGCTGGTCTAAAAAAAGAGGTGTGTTCAGGCGCATTACAGGCGCATTGCTTTTTTACGGAGCTGAAAATAGACTGCGCCATAGACCAACTCAAACCTGGTCTAAAGTCTAAAGTCAATGGCGCAATATTTTTTTGTTAGAACGCGTTGGTAGAAACTGCGCCTCTGGGCGCGTCCACAGTGCGCGTTGACTTTGCTTATTACACACAGGGATGCGCATCACACAAACATGCCAAATATTAAAAACAAAAGGATTACAGTGTAAAAGAATATTATTGTGTAGGCTACATAAATATAAAAATGTAATAATGAATAGTCATTGTGTGTATTAGAATTAGGCTACCTATTTTCAATTCAGCCTATTACTACTTATAATGATGAACGAAATTGGCTAATTAATTGAACAATCGTGCCAATACACACACATATATATTAACTGACTTTAAGTTTGCGCACGAGCAGATCGGTTTCTTTGCTTGAAAAGCATTCAGCTTTTCCGCCAACAAATTCCGCCATGTAAATAGCAATCCGCCATGGCGCGAGCACATCTCGCTCTTAAAGGGAATGGGAGATGACACTCTGATTGGTTTATTGAATGTTACGCCCATTACTCATTAAGAGAATAGGGACAACCCATTTCAAAAATGTGCCCCGGTGCACGGACCGTTTATCCGTCGTTAAAATAGCAAAAGTGGATTTGGACACGCCCTGAGTGCACCTGCGCCGTGCGCTTTACACTTTGTGTTTAGATCGTTAAAATAGGGCCCCTTGTGTGTGTGTGCATGCAAAGAAAGCTTTCAGAAACTAATATTCAAAGTTTGTCTTGAACTTTACAATGTTCTTTTAGTGACTCGTTGCTTATGTATCAATACTTGGTTTGTGTCCTTGTCTGCTGAAATAACTGTCAAAAGACAAGACGGTAAGAAAGTCTTCACTGAGATTATAAACTGTAAACATAACGTAAGATTTTTATTAAGATGTGGACAGTAAAGCCCAGAGTTGAATCTCACTGATGCACACACACTGACAGCATTCCCCTGTTTATCGAGTAAATGTTTATATTGAACGTTCGGTCTGTGAGAACATGCCATTGACGTGCAGCGATGTGAGAGTCAGCTAAAACGCCGTCTAATCTGCAGTCTGAGAACAGGAAGAGGCGCTGATGGGGGTCTGAGCGGCTGTCACGGGCCAGCTGAGATCCTGAAACTCTCCCCAGGCTTCAGGCCTGCCAATCAATCAGCCTCCGAATGGCCTAAGCATTAATTATCGACTGTTTGCAGACGTGGCAGGGGGTCAGCATTGAACTGACAAGTCAAACGGCAGCGGGGCGAGAGGCTCCAAAGGCTCTGCCTGTTCAACGGTCCTGACAGCCACAGCCAATCGCATTTAATCCTCAATGGACGCGTTTGCTGTGGTGTGAGGACAACATGCAGCAGTGAAAATCTGATCTCTCCGCCTGAACTATATCCTGATTGCATTTGTAACTTCAGGACTTACATTTGTTGGATAGATACAATGTGCCATTAAAAGAATGTGTTGTATTGTAACAAAACATTCGTGGAAGCTTAAGGTACTGCAGGCATTCCCTTGTGAAAAAGAAGCATGCTTAATTGTATTCAATGTACGCTTAGTGTACTTCAAATCTTAAAAGAATATTTATTTTCATCCTACTAAGAGAAACAAGGTGAAGTTGAGCGTTTAGTCGCTGGTTTGATTTACTGACACACAGACAAAGATCATCTGACTGTACATGAATCATTAATATCAGATCAGGCATTAGAATGAACATAGTTACTGACATGTTGTTGCATTACTGTCGAGTCCATATCATAAAAGTCTGTTTGCACTGAAATGCGATTGATTTACCAAAGAATCCACAGTGAAATGAACCGAATAAAAATAAATAAATCTCAACTGAGACATTCACGTTGTTGAAAATAAATAATCATATTCCTGCATTAGGATCCTTTGAAAGGTAATGTTATTTTAGTCCTGTATCGCTCTTCTCTCCTCCTCATCTCACTAACACACCAGTGGGCGGGGCTAATGTTGCAATGATGGAGTAGGCGGAGTTTCACCCACACTCCAGGATCAGTTGTTCGCTGGACCTGGTGTCAATAAAACGTTTTCAGTTCTGAAACGTAAAGGATATTCTTATAGTACGATGACGTCTTATATATTAAGGAAAAGTTGATTTCTCACTTCATGACCCCTTTAAAAGTATGCTTCTTTTCACAATAGTTGTTGTTGATATTACTAATTATAATTTCATTCAGCACGTGATTGGCTGCTGAACACGTGGCATTGACCTCTGCTGACGTTAGCAATGCTGGGTCATGTGTCCATACGTTGGGTTCACGACAGACCCAGAAAAGACCACATGCAGTTTCATTACTGAGACAAATACTAATTAAAAACAAACTAAAAGATGCATATCAGATTTAATTAGAAAGATATGAATCAATGTCTCATATAGATTTCACATCAGGCTTGTATTAAAAATATATTAAGAAATATATGCGGTTCCTGGCGAGATTAGAAAGTCAACATTAAAATCTTTGCTGCACTGCACAGTTTTTATTTTATTTTCATTTACATCACTATGGTATGCAAGAACCTGAATTTTGGGACATTAAAGTATTGTTTAACTGTTTGTGTACTTGGTGTTTTGTTTCATAAATCATTTGAAGGACCTGGACCAGTATCTATTGATCCAGATGCATATTGACTTGTAGCTTGTTGTCATTAGCAGTTGCTTCACAATAGATGCTGTTGAAAGAAAGTCATTTTGCTCCTTGAAGCAAATAACTTTAATTCAACATTATTTATAACTGTATTATGAATCACCCACATAATATATAGCTGCTATTCTGGATCATCACTTACTCATAATATGAATCACCCACTTCTGATTGGCATATTGCATTAGCGTGTGGCCTTTCTTTGCCATTTTCCTTCTAAATATGCTTCTTTCTAAATATGACTTTAATTAAAATAAAATTGGAACATAACAGCCACAAGAAAATGAAGACTTGAAAATAATTACAGTTAATCTCTTTGCCCATTTTAATTGATTCATTTGCCTTATGATACCACGTGTCTGAAAGCTATCAGAAAAACAAAAATGTCAGACAATTAGGGCTGTGCCAGAATGAAGACATGGTATCTGTAAAATTATTAAAGGTTATGTGCTCAACATGTGCATCCACCAGCACCAGTGGATGAAGCCGCTTTCACCTGTTGTTTACAGCCATCGGTCATGATCAGAGTCGTTTCACATTAGCCTGTAATCAAAGGCGCTACAGCGCTGTGACAGTTTCTCATGTAATCAAGAGGACTTTCGGTGCTCAGCCTGAACTGTATCATTAACACTGCAGTTTTATTGATTGCATATTGATTGAGAGACCATTAGTTGGTACTTTCTACAGAATAAAGCCTGAAACTCAAAGACATGAAGTCAATATTTTGTTTTTCAGTCAACACATGGTCAGCGTTAAACCAGAACATTTCGACCGTCAACCTCAGGGGGTCAAAATTAATTTCATCAGCTGCTTTTTTCTACATTTTTATTTACTTCATGATGATAGGAAATGTTGCATGTTTCACAGTTCTGCTTCCAAAAGACTAGTGTCTAAAGACTAGTGTTGGGGAAAGTTACTTTTGTGCTACAATATGTTGTTATTCAATATGTTGTTCGTGTGAACAGCAAAAAAATCACATGCAATTCGATTTTTATAAATCCATTTCAAGCTACATTCATATGTAGCTTGACATATCCACAATGTGGACATCAAAAATTTTGATCAAATTCCAATCGGATACACAAATCGAATTTGGATAGACAGTGTGAACATGGCCTTAGTTACGTGTTATGGAAAGTAATGCAATATGTTACTTTTGCATTACTTTTTGGTCACCTGGGCTGGGTTTGCTGGTTTGTTTTTTAACCATTAAAGACTTAGAGCATTTTTGGGTCTCCTGACTCGCCTGCACTTGTCTTTGGTTTTCTAACCCATTCTAGCAGTCAGCATGAAGTGACATATATTGCTTTAAACAGGACAACTTGAAGCATCAGTCTAGCTCATATATAGTCCCAATTGTACTTTTTTTTTTTTTTTTTTTTTGGATCAAATTTACAGAATTTTAAGAAAAACGCCAGCAGAAAATGTGGTGTTTTCCACTGTTAACTCCACTGTTATATTTGGATGCTTTAGACTTTGAGATGAAATTGTGTCTCCATGTAACAATCTCTAAACAAGTTATAGCCTTTTGATACAATATTACTCTAGATAAAACTACAATATTACTCTTTGATGAAAAACAGGTGTAATTTCTTTACTTGTGTCCAAAAAAGTCCAACAAATCTAGGTAACAACAAAAAAAAGATTATATTTTTGGAAAATAAGGCCCTTTCACACCAAAAGTGAAATGAATAAGCCTCAGGCTGAAGGAAATGCAAATTCCCGCCAGTACAAGCGAAGGTGCAGCAGTAATAATAATAAATATAGCTGCAAGCAGCAATTACGGGGCCAAGCACAAAAGCGGCACAAGAAGCCAGCCAACATGGCTGAGAGCATCAGACCAACAGCAGCAGTGAGCAATTAAAGACCTATTAAGATGATTTTAGGCAAAAGAGCTGAAAAATGATCAAAAATGAGGATTTACTGGTTCATCACTTTCGACCAATAGGTGGCGCTGTGACCAAATGAATGTGATATGGTCAGAGTGAGGTGACAATGACACTTGCAAAGTTTGGTTTCAATATGTCAAAGCACTGAAGAGATACAGCTTCAAGAGTCATTTTTGCATCATTCCTCAAATTCATTGCTCTGGTATACGAAAACGGTTTGACATATTGACTTGAAATCCATAACTTTTTGTTGGCATGGTCTGAAGATGATACGGTTAAATTTTGGTGAAAATCGGAGCAACGGTCTAGGAGGAGTTCGAAAAAGTAGGTTTTTAAAGAAAAACAATATGGCGGACAGGACGTTTAGCTGACTATGACAAATTTGACATCTATGTTCTCAGCATAACCCAAGGAATCTACAGAGACCAGTTTCATTACAATCGGTTAATATAGACAAAAGTTATTAGCATTTTTGTAAATTTTGTTATAACTTTTGACCACAAGGTGGCGCTGGTCCGAAACTTCTCAGGCTCCTTCAGGGCATTGTCCTGATGACCCATACCGAATTTCGTAATGATACGCTAATGCGTTCGTAAAATACAGTATTTTAGCACGAAATTCAAAACGGCTGAAAGCCAAAATTGCCAATATGGGAAAATTGGATATCATTCGACTCAGCATGCTTCCCCGAATCCAACGAGACCAAATTTATGATTTTTGGACAAAACCATCAGAAGTTATAAGCAAAAATATAAATTTTTCATATCTGCGCCGAAACGCTGCATGGTGCCTCAGGTCATGCTTGTGATGACATGTACCAAGTTTGGTCTAAATATGATAAAGCGTTGCGGAGATACAGCCTTAAGTCTATTTTCGCAACCACTTCGTACAATTTGTTCGCGTGTTTTTCGAAAACAGTTTGAGGAATCGACTTGAATTCCATAACTTTTTGTCAGCCTGGTCTGAAGATGATCTGGTTTAATTTTCGTGAAAATCGGAGTAACGGCCTAGGAGGAGTTCGAAAAAGTAGGTTTTTCAGAAAATTCAAAATGGCGGAAAACTTTTCATGACGGAAAATGACGTCATAGGGTGCAATCGTCTTGAGCCAAGGAATCAGAAGAAAAAAGTTTTTTGGGTAACACTTTACTTGAAGGGGTGTGCATAAGACTGACATGACACCTTCATAATCTTGACATGACACGTGTCATGAATATGAAGGAGGTTTTATGAATGTTTATGACAACTGTCATTAAGTGTCATTCGCTCAATTATCTCATTTTTAATGCAAAGATGACATTGTTTGAGATGTCTTTGTTACGACAACTTGACATAAACCAATACATCGTAACCTGTCAGTGTCTTTGTCATGACAACTTGACATTAGCAAAACATCATAACCTGTCATAAACACGACATAGCAGATTAATTATCAAACTTAAAAAAACTACTTAGCTTTATGGGTTAACATTACATGACATTATTTTGGTAACACTTCATTATAGGGAACACATATATAAACGATTAACTATGACTTTTCCCTCAATAAACTCTTAATTTACTGCTTATTATAGTTAATTGTTAGGTTTAGTTATTGGGTAGGATTAAGAATGTAGAATAAGATCATGCAGAATAAGGCATAAGTACTAATAAGTACTAATAAATAGCCAATATTTTAGCCATATGAATGCTAATAGTAATAAGAAACTAGTTAAAAGACCCTAAAATAAAGTGTTACCATTATTTTATAACAGTGTCATCTTTTTTTAAGAAATATGACATTGTCTATTATCTGACCTTCTGTTGGAGGAAACTTAAAAAAAAAAAAAAAAAAAAAAAAAAAAAACATGAAATGAAAAATAGTCATGACGCTGTTATAAAATAATTTGTCAGAGTTTTGTCACTTAATGACATTTTAATGACAAGTTCAATTTGTACCACTGTACTTGAGCTCAAGATACATATTCATGACACTATTATAATGGCCTCATGTCAAAACCAACCACATGACAGTTTAATGTAATGTTATCCCATAAAGCTAAATGATGTCAAGTTGTCATGACAAAGACACTGACAGGTTATGATGTATTGGTTTATGTCAAGTTGTCATAACTCGGACATCCCAAACAATGTCATCTTTGCATTAAAAATGAGATAATTGAGCGAATGACACTTAATGACAGTTGTCATAAACATGCATAAAACCTCCTTCATATTCATGACATGTGTCATGTCATGATTATGAAGGTGTCATGTCAGTCTTATGCACACCCCTTCAAGTAAAGTGTTACCGAATTTTGTTTCTAGCCCTTATGGTTCAAAAGTTATTAACATAAACATAAAAGTGCAACTTTGGACAGCTAGTGGCGCTAGAGGGATTGAGTTAGAGACTCCAAATTTGCTATGGACATAGTTCAGACTGTCCTCTAACTGTGTGCCAAATTTCACAACTTTTTACCATACGGTTCTATGGGCCGCCATAGACTTCAAGAGCGGAAGAAGAAGAAGAAGAATCGAAAATAAAAATAAAAAAAAGAACGGCAACAGAAACAATAGGTGCCTCCGCACCTTCGGTGCTTGGCCCCTAATAATAATGATACAAAATAAATAAATAATAATAAATAAACATCTCTAAGACACTTAAAGAAACCTACCTCCAAAGTTACCTGAAAAACTGTATGCAAGGGTGGTCACACTTTTTTTTTTTTTTTTCTTTTTTTTTTTATTATGAAAAATTACCCATATTAAAAAAAGAAAAAAACAAAACAAAAGAATGAATGAACAAAGCTAGATTTTATTTTATTTATGTATTTATTTATTTTAAGCAGAGGCTCTGTTCTTTCTTTTGATATATTGACTGTTTACATCTTCATACAACTAAATATTCTTTTTGTGAATATGATATAACAATGCTGGAGCTGACTGGTAACTTATATAACGCTGTCAGGGAAAGAGTTAATGTCTAAAATGTTTAAAGCTACTTTATTGCATGCTGCAGAAGAGGATTGAGATGATTATATTCTTGTTTTGAATTATAAACAAACATTTACAAACATAAAACAAAGAGTTTATAATTTTAATAAATCATGCATCAAAGGGTTAATGGGAGAATGTCTGTGTGGCTGTAAGTCTATGAAGGACAGTCATTAATTAACGGCACTAATCTGTTATGAAGGTAAGCAGTTTCAGTATCAGTAGAGAGATCAGTCTGCCTGCACTTCACTTTACCTGAGAGACTCTGGCCATGTCAGCAACCCTCAGCTATTCATTTGAAGCATAAAGTCACTCCAATGTCCTTGATACTGTGTTGGCATAGAAGATTCAGAGACTGTGAAGACTTCAGTGAATTATGAAAGAAAGACATGTGTTGTATGTTCAGCAATTCACACAGTTTATCTTATCAACTTTTAAACAGCAATCAGACAAAACTGCTCAAATGCACATCAGTCAATCCTATGTCAAATCTCAAAGTGGAAGTCTTTAGTAAATTTTAAATGAGAGACAAACAGAATCTGCAAATCGTAGGCAGTTAGTGGCGAAGACGGTGTGCAAATACTCCTGAAATCACACTGCTTGAGCGTGCACAGCTCTTTGTAGCATTTCTAAATATTTTAAATATTATTGTATGGCATATATAAGTTTTACGCACTCTCTATACGTACTTCACACACAGACACACAGAGAAGATGCATGTGTGTAACATTATTGCATGACTGCCATATTGAGAAATAAATATACTAAAACATGTTTAAAATATTTATTTAATGCTACATATACTACAAACACATGCATTTACATATTTATGGACTTAATATAAATACCCTGCAATTGTACTTTTAGTATACTAAATTGGTATACCGAAGGACCCTATCATACACCTGGCGCAATGCGAAGCCAGGCATGACGCAAGTGTTTTTTGCTAGTTTCAGCCTGATGTAATTATCATCTTCACATCAAGTGATAGCAAATGCATTTGCACCCACCTGTTCGCCCATGGGCGTGCTGGTCTGAAAACAAGGTGTGTTCAGGTGCATTGTTGGCGTGTTGCTATTTTTAGGCAAATTAACATGACTGCGCCATTGGCCAACTGAAACCTGGTCTAAAGTCAATGGCGCAGTAATTTTTTTTTTTTTTTGTTATTTAAAGGGCGTATTGGTAATATGCGCCTATAGGCGGGTGCAAAAGAGGATTCAAAAGAGGATTCACAATGTCTAAGTGCATCTGCGCCGTGCGCTTCAGACTATGTGCTTAGATCGTTAAAATAGGGCCCAAAGTCTGCTTAATTGGAACAACTAATTTTATACTTTATGCATTTTAGTTATCCGCAAGTGTACTTTAGGTAAACTTTAAATAACTTGCATTTAAATAATGATATATACAATATTCTTAATATTAAGAAATGTGCATTGTGCAGTAAAGAAGTACTCCAAATAATGTTCCATTATAATGTTTATATCAGTAAGTCTCAAATGATATGTCAGTAATAGAATTGTAGTATACTTAGTATGAAATGAATATATTTGAAATACACTTTGGCATAGCTTTTTTTTTTTTTTCTTTTTTTTCCCACTAGGGTGATAACTGAAGTAACTAATCACACATCTTTACTTTGTATTTAAATCAGTGCATCAGTTTATTCTATGCATTAAAAGTGTCATTTTCTCATGTCACTTGGCAGAGAGCACACATGATCTCTTTCTCTCTTTATTACACACTGGTCCACTTTAGACAACGAATCTACTGATGAGTAGATAAGTAACTACATGTCATCTAACTCTCACTAGAGTATTAGTAGACTATTAGGTTAGGGTTCAGGATAGTAGAATAAGTTGACGTACAAACCCGATTCCAAAAAAGTTGGGACACTGTACAAATTGTGAATAAAAACAGAATGCGATGATGTGGAAGTTTCAAATTTCAATATTTTATTCAGAATACAACATAGATGACATATCAAATGTTTAAACTGAGAAAATGTATCATTTTAAGGGAAAAATAAGTTGATTTTAAATTTCATGGCATCAACACATCTCAAAAAAGTTGGGACAAGGCCATGTTTACCACTGTGTGGCATCCCCTCTTCTTTTTATAACAGTCTGCAAACGTCTGGGGACTGAGGAGACAAGTTGCTCAAGTTTAGGAATAGGAATGTTGTCCCATTCTTGTCTAATACAGGCTTCTAGTTGCTCAACTGTCTTAGGTCTTCTTTGTCGCATCTTCCTCTTTATGATGCGCCAAATGTTTTCTATGGGTGAAAGATCTGGACTGCAGGCTGGCCATTTCAGTACCCGGATCCTTCTTCTACGCAGCCATGATGTTGTAATTGATGCAGTATGTGGTCTGGTATTGTCATGTTGGAAAATGCAAGGACTTCCCTGAAAGAGACGACGTCTGGATGGGAGCATATGTTGTTCTAGAACTTGGATATACCTTTCAGCATTGATGGTGCCTTTCCAGATGTGTAAGCTGCCCATGCCACACGCACTCATGCAACCCCATACCATCAGAGATGCAGGCTTCTGAACTGAGCGCTGATAACAACTTGGGTTGTCCTTGTGCTCTTTAGTCCGGATGACATGGCGTCCCAGTTTTCCAAAAAGAACTTCAAATTTTGATTTGTCTGACCACAGAACAGTTTTCCACTTTGCCACAGTCCATTTTAAATGAGCCTTGGCCCAGAGAAAACGCCTGCGCTTCTGGATCATGTTTAGATATGGCTTCTTTTTTGACCTATAGAGTTTTAGCCGGCAACGGCGAATGACACGGTGGATTGTGTTCACCGACAATGTTTTCTGGAAGTATTCCTGAGCCCATGTTGTGATTTCCATTACAGTAGCATTCCTGTATGTGATGCAGTGCCGTCTAAGGGCCCGAAGATCACGGGCATCCAGTATGGTTTTCCGGCCTTGACCCTTACGCACAGAGATTGTTCCAGATTCTCTGAATCTTTGGATGATATTATGCACTGTAGATGATGATAACTTCAAACTCTTTGCAGTTTTTCTCTGAGAAACTCCTTTCTGATATCGCTCCACTATTTTTGGCCGCAGCATTAGGGGAATTGGTGATCCTCTGTCCATCTTGACTTCTGAGAGACACTGCCACTCTGAGAGGCTCTTTTTATACCCAATCATGTTGCCAATTGACCTAATAAGTTGCAAATTGGTCCTCCAGCTTTTCCTTATATGTACTTATTGCTACCTGTCCCAACTTTTTTGGAATGTGTAGCTCTCATGAAATCCAAAATGAGCCAATATTTGGCATGACATTTCAAAATGTCTCACTTTCAACATTTGATATGTTATCTATATTATGTTGTGAATAAAATATAAGTTTATGAGATTTGTAAATTATTGCATTCCTTTTTATTTCACAATTTGTACAGTGTCCCAACTTTTTTGGAATCGGATTTGTAGTTGCAAAGTTACTTATAGTCAGTAGAATGTCTGTTGGGGAGCATCACAATACAATGTAGCAGATATTAAACAGATAGTGTACTAATACTAGTTGACATGTAGAAGTTACTTATAGTTAGGATGTCTGAAATAGGCTATCCAGCACATAAAGTCTCAGCACACCTGTCAAACACGGCCTGCCTTCATTTATTCATGCTGCGTCGTTGCTCAGGCATGACCATTCCACCGCGGTCATGCTCTTTACTCTTTTTTTTCAAAGTGCAGTTAGAAGCAGCTAAGTAAAAAATCCATAATTTAAAGGAGTAATAAAAGCTTTTGAGAGCGCCGCTAAATTTGAAGTGAATTGCAATCTTGGCAGTCCGAAAGTGCGCCGTGGAGGAAGCGTTTGTGATTAAGTGAGACCTCCATGGTAAATAGAGATTAATGGAGGAATATTCCTATGGCACTTCAAGAAGTAGCGGCAGATAACTTTATTCACAAGATGTCAGCTTTGGCTGCTGAATGCTGTAAACTGGACCGTAAGCTCTTTCAAAGCACTGTGTCGGATTATGCTTTGCTAGTCATTAAAATGTAATGCCAGCTTCAATGCTGTGTAAGTTCCCGGAAGAATAGAACTTTATGATTACATTTCAAATTGATCTGGATGTTCACAGCAGTCTTACAGCTCTGTCTCTCTCGCTCTGTGACGTTGTCCCTGGTGGCGGCTCTGGCAAACGATGAGAGAAACTGCAAGACTCGGAGGACAGCCGTTGATGTGCCTTGTTGAAATAGTTGGCCTAGTTTGCCACTTTGTTTTGCGCGTTTGTTCGGCTCGTTTTATGCTGTCATACGGTGTGACATCATAATGATTGAGGATGAAGAGCTGTGACTCATCACATGTCAAACAAGTTGTCCGGGCTTATGGGATGCATACTTGAGATGATGTCACAGATAACAAGATCATCATTGTGAATATATATCTGTGACGTGATATTGCTCATATATTTTACAATGCAAATAAACCATCATCTTGCAAAAACTCTTTCATGAATATTTTCAATTTGTGGTGAAATCACTTTGAAGAAGTTTTGTGAGATTCATCAGCGAACACTTTGTTGTTGGTTTCACTGCAAATCTAACAATTGCTAGAAGTTACGCTTCAAAACATCACCTTGAGTTTTGAGTTATTCATACAAAGTCTGATGAATAAATATTGAGACTTTATTGACAAAGGTTTTGTATAACAGCCTGTTTTCAATCCTGCTGTGATAATGATAGTCTTTCTGTGTTTGTCTTTTCAAAACTAGAATATGTATCAAATATCCACAGCAATTTAGCTTTGATTGTTGCAATATGTTAGTCTGTCTAACTGTAGATAATGAGGTTTTACAAATTGCTATACTGTGGTCAAACAAAATCTTTTATGTGAAAGTGTAGACACAGAGAAGGAATGGTTCATAAAACATGGAAACCCAATGTGTGTGTGTGTGAATTTTGTACTGTGAACTTCTTAACACTCCATTTAAAAATAAATAAATAAAAAATGACACTGAAAAAAAAACGAGGAAACAACACACAGTGGTCTTGTTCAAAGATGTGTTTATATGGAGAAAAACAACTAAAAGCAGAGAGGGAATGCAAAAACACATTTTAAGCGAACGGACAGGGATATAGTCTGCTGTTTAACAGTAGGTTAACAAAAACTACGAATTCTCCTTCAATAAACTCCTAATTTACTGCTTATTAATAGTCAGTAAGGTAGTTGTTAAGTTTAGGTATTGGGTAGGATTAAGAATGTAGAATAAGGTCATGCAGAATAAGGCATTAATATGTGCTTAATAATCAATAATAAACAGCCAATATTCTAGTAATATGCATGCTAATAAGCAACTAGCAGAGGTGTAAAGAGTACCTGAAAACCATACTTGAGTAAAAGTACTGATACCTTACATCGAAAATGACTTAACTACAAGTTACAAGTCACCAATTTCAATACGACTTGAGTAAAAGTCTTAAAGCATCAGTACTTGAGTATTTTACTCATGCTGAATGTAGGCTCAGAGATGCACTAGTCCTGAGAGACCGCCGGTGAAAATAAGACACAATTGATTTGTAAGATGAGAAATCAAGTTTATTTTCTAAAATCAAAATAAAACTGAACACCTCAATGTTGCAATAAATCAAGGTCGACACAACAACCTTTTAAACGTCTACAAACTCTCAAGTCTCAGTTGAGCTCAAGTGCACAGAAATGTCATAAGTAAACCAATATCCTTCAAAACGGTCTTGTCAATATAGCGGATAAATTAAACAATGTTAAGTAAAATTAAATAGTCAAAGTCTACTGTATGTGCTGGCCTCATCACCAGCTGCAGTCATGACCTCATCTAATAAATCAAACACCTGCGATCAGAAACTACCTGCTAATGTACTCACATTCACGTAAAGTATCCTTGTTGACAAGTTTTGGGTGAGTAAAGGCAAAATGCACAAGATATAGTACCTTCAATGACCTTAGATGGCGATTTTGCTTCTTTATATCAGAAATAAACTGCTGCAGAAAAAGTTAGGTGTCATGAAAAATGTAATGTGTAATTGCATTACTCATCACAAATGTAGTGGAGTAAAAAGTACATTTACTTGCTCAAAAATGTAAAAGTAAAAGTTGATAATATCTTTGATACTCAGTACAACTACAAAGTAGCCAAAAAGATATTTAAGTACAGTAACTAATTACATTTACTCAAGTACTTTACACCTCTGGCAACTAGTTAAAAGACCTTAAAATAAAGTGTTACAAAGATTATTATTATTATTATTTTGTTATTTTCAGGAGTGATTTTTATATTGTAGACAACTGAACTGTGGTTTTACAGAACATGATTGAGCACATATATGTTCAACAACTCTGAGGTGATATTTGAAGAAACTATGCAGGATCATTTCAGTTTGTCAGCCATTAAAGTGCTATTTTAAATGTTTTTATTTATGTTCTGGAGGTCTCCTACAACATGTTTACATGCATCAAAGGTAAAAAAAAAAAAAACGCTTTCATTTTCTCATAATATACATTGCACATCACCACATTTTTCAATGATTCTCAAACGGCTCGTCTGATGCGTCACTCTCTCTAAACCCCTCCTTTCCGCGAGCCTGCTCTGCTCTGATTGGCCAGGCGGCACATTCTGTTGTGATTGGTCTGCCGCTTACACCACGTGTGGAGACAAATGCCCATTACCATACCTGATTCGGCTCCGGAGGCTTCCAGAGCTCTGCGATTGTACACACAGTAAAGACAGTAACAATAGTGTTAATTATCATTAATATCGTAATAGGCTGTTCAGAGTCGATTCATTCTTTTGAGAGAAAGTAACTTTATTTATCATGCATTTTCGGCTTCACAACTTTGCAGATCGTTTACACTCACTGTCTACATTACACATTACATGATAAATAATTTGCCAAGACTAAATGTTATTATTATTATTACCAGTAATTTATTTTGTCTTCATTTAAATGTACAAATGTCACAGCAGCCTTACACAATGTTGCAAATCGTCCATTTGCGAGAATTGTCAAATGCCGCTGGGTTGTATTTAAAAATAGGTAATATTCGAAAAAGAATAATATGGGCGCTTTAAATTGAGTAATCCACATATGTAAAACGGGAGGTTAGTTTGAGATGGCAACTAGTTGGCTGGATGAACTGGAGTAATTCTGTATGCTACAAAATCAAAGCGTTCTCTGCTGACATTGTGGACTGAAAATAACTCTGTAGTTCCCACCTTAAAAGTTTGCTCTCCCTTTTCTCAAAGATTAAAGGCTTGTGATGTTAGACCAAGGTCTTTTTCAAGTCTGTTGCCGGTAAAACAGGTGTTGGCCTCCAGTGCTGTTTTATGCAGTATTCATGTGGACTGGCCTCTTGACTGTTGGCTTCATATGACAGCTCACTGCAACTTTTACTTACACTAGCATTTTTTGGACAGATTATCATCTGTGATCATGCACACTCTTTAGATCGGGATTGGCATCTCCAGCCCCATCACAAGAGAAAGCATAACATTTGTACAGGTTTCTGAGTTTGTATGAATTTATATGCTTTGATTTCTTAAAAATCAAAGAAGTTTTTAGATTAAAGATCCACCCTTAAAGTGCCCCTATTATGCTTTTTGGGATATGACCATTCATGTAGTGTCTAATAGAGCTGTTTGTGAATGTAAAAGATATGCAAAGTTTCAAAGATCACAGTGCAGATATATAAATGGAGTTTTTGTCTCTCAAAAGAAAGAAACGATTCTGAACTGAAACGAGTCGTCAGTGATTCCAGTTTCACTTCCTGCTGAACCTATGTACACTCAAAAAAATAACTCTTTGAACGAACATAAAAAAATCATGGAAAGGATTTCCACATGATTAAGTTGCTTTATTTCAGCATTATGCAATTCTGTTATTCCAATTTAATGTACTTATGTTGGGTCAACTTATTTACTATGGTTACTATGGTCTATTGGAAGTAAAATCCAATAGAATCAACGATGTTAAATTAACTAGAATCATTTGTGTTCATTTAAAATAAAATAAATAAAAAGCAATAAATAAATAAATAAAAAATAAAATGTTTTCATATACATTGGTTTTTACAATTAATTCTTCTTGTTTAATTTTGTGATTTACATAACTTTTGTGATGTTCTGTGTTAGAAATCTAGATGTGATACTGCATTCATCCTAAATTGCCTTAACCAAAAACATTGTAAAGCCTAAATTGATCATAAGTCCATTGGTGGCAATGGTTTTACAATCAACATAGGCTTACAATGCTTTTGGGAGATGCAACCCAGAGCACTACCACAGTGATTACTTTCTTATTAAAGTAATTTGAAAGTTTGTTAGCAGGTCCTCAATCCAAGCACAAGTGCAACAATTCACCACAATGGTAACCCTAAAACTATTAATTAACAGAAACTTTTAAATACCAACATAATAGAACAGTAAACTGCTTAAAATAACACTTTATTTCAACATTTACACTCCTAGTTCAGCCCCTTTGCAAAGCGTAATGGGAAGTGAAAATCCTGTTTGATTGAGTCCTGGTTGGGTTTACTTGATTGAAACATGTTATTCCAATATGAAAACATCAAGTTAAGTCAAAGAGTAATCGTTTCAAGTCAATTTAACATGAATCAATCACATTTAAACCAGAAACCTGATACAATGGTGTTGGATCAAAATAAATTGTTTAAATAAAGTGAACAGCATCAAAAATCATTTTTTGAGTGTAGGTTTGTAACTAATTTGCATAATGCCAGCCTGTGGTCTTCATTGGCTGCTGGTGAACCGCATCTACCAGGGCCTAAAAATAACTCTTTACCACCCCTGCCAATGGCCAGTGTCTTATGAAAATGTACTGGCCATGAAAGTTATGACACCAAAATTTTAGATGACCGTCAACTGCCCAGAACGTTGTTCACATTTGCTTACATTCATTTTCTCACAACATTGCATTGTTAGAATTGATAAAATATTACCAGCAAATATTTCATATACTCGCCAACACTGATTTTTTTCTTGCATCTTGTGCTTGGCGAGTGTTAATTACAGGCCCTGGTGTCTACTTTGCCCCGCCCTCAAACACTGTAGTTGTATCTGAGACCGGAAGAGTTTGTGTTGTTCACGTCAAGAAGACGCTGTTTTCTGCTGCCAAAGCAAATCCACTTTGATGAGATTGATACAGTAAAACTGATGCCATCAATACTGTCAATCATGTGATGAGGAAGAGCTGGGATTCAGATATGCTAATGAGTGTTTGGTTTAAGGCGGGGTTTAGAGAGACAGAATACTTGAACAACCGTTTCAGACACTGTGAGAAAAGAGCTGATGATGCAGTGGATATTATGAGAACATTAAAGTGTTTTTTGACCTTGGATGCATGTACATAAACCTATTGTAGGAGAACCAAATTAGGAACTTTTGAAGGAGCATGATAGACTTTACTCAGAGCAGTGCCAGGATGGGTATGAAAACGAGGCTGTGAGGACTAGACTCACCGTGTTTTCAATGGCATCCACAGAAAAAAGCTGTATAAAGCTCCTAGATCACTTAAAATTTTCCACAGCTCATGTTGTCAACAGAAATGTATTGGAAAGATATTTTTGCAGTGTTTCGTCAGCAGAACAATCCCAAGAACAACGTCCCCCAGTTTCTCTTGAAGCCAATAGGGAAGTGACTTAAACTGCAATTCATCGACTGGCCGCTAGGGACATGCTCCAAAAGAGAGCAGAATCTCATTGACCCCCATGTTAAAATGCCCAACTTTACAGCAGAAAAAAAAAAAAAAAAAGCTGGTACAAATTGTGATTTTGGTCTATGCAGCTAATTTTGCCCTTCATGAGAACTCTGAGGGGGGTGATTTTTTTTTTTTTTTTTTTTTTTTTTTTTTTAATTTAAAAACTTTATTTATTTTTTTTATTTAAGCCTTAAAGTTCTGCCTAATTAAGGGCGTGGTCACTTGAGTGACAGGTAGATTGCGCTGCTGTCTGTGAACCGTCACCTCAGCTAATTCCAGCTGCTGAATTTGTCATCTCTGCCGTGTTTGTGCTTTTTTCGGGATTATTTTATACAATTATCAAATAATATGGCTTGCTGCATTAATAGTCGAGACTCAAGTCAGATGTGTGTCTGTGTAGATGTGCACACATGCGGAAGATAAACAGAACATACGTTGCTGGATCGTGCCATTGGCTAAAAGTTTTGTTCACCAGATGTACTACAATGACAATGGCGGGAGGATATAAAACAACTGCTGCATTTTGAAAAATTATATTTTGGACGCGGGCTCATTTGTTTGTGAGATATATATGATCATATGCAGGTTGCATAATTTCTTGAAGAACGATGATGTAGAGCAGATCATTCAGAAGAAATGTGATGCAAACAATGGATAATATATCAATATTTCATGGATTTAACACTTTTGTGGACAAAAAGTACTGTTTTTTTTTGTTTTTCAGTGTCCAATCATGGACATTTTACCCAAGTGCCATGGATTGGATTCATCTCACAATTCATCTTTTTTCTTTATAAAGTTAGGAAGTCCAGTTTGATTTTGCGTGTTGTTATTTGCACACCTGACACAAATTACAATTACTGGTGCTGGAGCATCTATATTGTTATCTTTATTAATATTTTAGATAGATAGATAGCTCCTTTGCTTGCTAACATGATCACGTTGAGCTAGGTGGGCGTGGTTTCAGCAACCAGGCACCTCAGTTCCAACCACGTCCCGCATCTTTGCCCATTTTCAGTTATCCGGGAGTGACATACGGTGACGCGCTGCTAAGATGGCAAAAAAATGCTCAAAAATGCTCTTCAGAAAACTCCGGGTGATGTCATGGACACTACGTCCATTTTTTTTTTTTTTTTTTTACAATCCGTGAACAATCCAAATAGACATTAAATAACAGTACAACCCTCTGAAGAGTATGTCTATCCCTCACAGCCTCACTTTCACTCCCGTTAAAAATCAAAGATGGCACAGCTGTGAGTAACGTCTGTAGGGACACTTTAAAGTCTCAGTCGGGAATAAGCAAAAAACATAGTTACCAAATGTTAAGAGAGAGTGTTGGCAACTCTGTAGTTATTATATAATGTGGGAGTGTCTATCATCTGGATGTGGCTGTTAGTGAAGTTCATGATCTCCAACCCGTCAAAATAATCAACTTGTGTGTACAATATAAAGTGCACAATGGTATAGTGGAAACCTATTAAACAAGACTTGATTCTTAAAATGCTATTGGTCTTACCTAAGTGATTGTTTTCATATGAGTTTATTAAATTCTTAAATTCTTACAGATGTTTGCTATTGCTGTTTTGTATAATGTTCAGTGAAAAGATGGCTGCTTACAACAAAAAAAAAATATGGTGTGCTATAAACAATTGGGTTGTTTTAACCCAGCAGTCGGGTTAAATGTTTGACCCAATTTGCTGGGTATTTTTAATTAATTAAACCATTGTTAAAAAAAAAAAAAAAAAAAAAACATTTATTTAATTAATATTTATTAATATGTTTAATAAACTAACATTTATTATTAGGTATAATAAATAATTATTCAATTGCTTTTTAATAAATGTTCACCTTTTGATTATTATTGTTGCCTCTAGTAATTATGTGTCTGATTTTTAATTTCCAACCAGGCATATAGTCATTTTTAAACAATAGTTGGGTTAAATAAAACTGCCCAGCAGGTTGGGCAAACATTTAACCCAACTGCTGGGTTTGTCCATTTTCACCCCAACATTTTTAGAGTGTAGTTTAACGTCTTTCCTATTGTGCCATATATCCGAGTGAAATGTCTTCTAGTACAAGATGGGCGGGAGTTGATTTTGTCTGTGGGGAAATGATTGGCTGGTTGTGGTTTGCTATTGGTGGATCTCATGTAAGTGACAAGTTGCCCCGCCCTCATCATCAGAGAAGAGAAGAGATGCTGCAAGAGGGAGGGAAAGTTATTCTAATTCAAGACTACAAGGAACATGAATTTAAATATATAATTTATAATAAACATTGCAATATTCCATAAATAATTGTCCATTTTGATTTCATGGCATCTTTAATACTTGATAATAGTAGACAAAAATGTTAAGTGTTTTGATAGTTTTGCACTGCATCCTCTGTAATGGAAATGGCTGATCTGTCTCCTCTCCAAATAAAGGGTCAGAAATAACCTACAACAAGAAACAGTGAAGTGTTGCACACTGTGTCCTGAGGGATGACACAGAGCACGCCTGTATAATGATACACCCAGAAATATACCTTCGGCAGTGAACAGCTGCTGCAGCTTTTGGGACTGAGGAAGGGCGAGTGATAATTGTGTCAGCTTGAGTGCTGAGATCCCACTCGTTTCTTCTGGAAACCCTGATGGATACACTTACAAGAATGTAGTTATATAGGCCTATGTGTATAGAAGAGTACTGTTTCCACAAATCTTATGTTTTTTGGCCAAACTTGTTGAGTTTAAATGCATTTTGATCTGACCGACAGATGCTGCATTATCAGGCATTATATGGAGGTCATTTCCCTTAAAACTTAAGACTGTCTAAAACAGTATTTACTGAATTAAAACTTTTTAAGGACACACAGGGACAGTGAATGTTACTAAAGGATCTAAAGCACTGAGGCTGATGGGGACTCGTAAACAGCTGTAATTTAGAATTAATAGACATTTTTAACTGTATTTAGAGTCATTGATATTTTGTACATCTTTATTATTCACTATTATAGTGATCAGTGTCCCGTTTGCTGAATCTGGTGTAACCTGCTTCTTGCATATGCTTCCCCTTTTTGTGGGTGCAAATAATTTGCTAAAGAACAGGCTTTTCTCTAATAAAATTTGGATTAAGTCATGTTAGAATATATCGTCTCGCAACATAGGACAAGAGTTTTGGAAAATGGATGGATGTTTTTTTCTAAGAGTGTATAGAATTATAAGTCCCCATATGTGCAAGAAATATTACGCTCAGATATGATATTGTGTTCTAAATATAATTTTGAAAAAAAAAAAAAAAAAAAAATACAGTTGTTCATAGAAAATGATTTAATATCACATGAACCCAGTCAACAGTCCTGCAGAATTGCGTACATGGATTATCTGAGTCCATTCTGCCACGATGACAGCAAATCAAATACCTGCCTTTTTAATCGTATTAATTTGCTCTCGCATTTATCATTTCTGAAATGACTTTCAGGCTTGGTAAATAATTTTTTCAGGGGCATTGACACCACATTGTATTTTGTATATAAAAGGAAAGCCTCAAATTACATAGTCATCAGGGAAAACTTGTAGAAAAATACAGAATGTACAGATAAAATGTGCAGTACTCACGAGGCCTTATTTATTTTTTGCAGGTACTATAAAGTTTGCACAGGTTCCCATTGAGTCGGTCACGTTCGACGTACGTCGGACAGACCGGCGAATAGGAATCTCGCTAGAGAGGCCAATCTGCTTCTAGTGTAACTAAAACGAGCCAATGTGCATTGACATGCAATCATATGCAGCAGCTGCTCGCCTCGCAGCACGGGTATTTAATGAGCAGCAGGAGCGTTGCATCTTCAGTTTTTCGCTTCGGAGCCGAACATATGTGTTTCTGCAAGCAAGTGTTCTCTAAGACGAGTCAAAACAGCTCTTCATACTTTCTTCAAGTGCGGGCGGATAGCATAGCAGCGGGGTCGAGTCCCCTCTTTCTTTTGATTTTTTCTTTTTTTGCTTATTCAAGCAAAGCTCTTCCCAGCTTTAAAAGGCTGTTTTCACGGCTGGTAACGTTGCGCTTTTGAGTACTGAATAGCTGTTCTCACAGCTGGTAAAAGCAGCGTCTTCAAAGAGAAGAGACCACATGACAGGCTGCACACAATCCCTGTCTGTGTTGCCGCGGCTGTTCCCCTGCATGCTTCAGCACTTTTAAAGAGCAAGTCCCTGGAAGAGCTTACACAAGTAGAGCTTACGTCTTTTTAAAGATGACATTCTACTTGTGTGTTTCTGGATGCGGTCGTTACCTGGCACAAGGGATGGTCATGATCGCTGCATCACATGTCTGGGCTTAAAGCACGCCGTGGCAGCATTCGTGGATGAGTCACGTACCCATTATGGGAAGATGACCATCTCGGAGTTGTGATTGAGACTCCAGTTCCTGCAAAGGGGCGGAGTCCCGGTGCCGCTGCCTCGTTCCAATCCTCCTCAGAGGGTTGCTTCTGGCAGCGGCGCTGGTGATCTGTGGATTACCCCCTAGGAACCCTCACTCCTACTGCACAGTAGAGCTGCCGGGGGAGTGCAGTGGGCCATCTCAAAGGTGTGCACCATCCTTATCCTTCGGAGTTCCCCCGATGACCAGATGTCGATAGCTGCATCAGAGGGTGAGCCAGATTTTTCTGGAGATGACGAGTCGGCGCAGTTGCCTCCTTCGGGAACGGTAACTGTGCCCGATTCAGATCCGGAGAAGATGGCTATGCTTTCCCGGGCCACCAACAGGGTTGGGCTCGTGTGGAATCTTCCACCATGTCCCGAGCCCTCGCGGTTGGACGATTGGTATCTCGGGGTGGCGTGTACTGGCTCTCAGCTGCCCACCCTGGTTCCTTTCTTCCCGGAGGTGCATAAAGAACTCACCGGTATGTGGACGGCACCTTTCACTGCCCGAAACCGTTCTGGTGGTTCCTCCTCCCTCACCAACCTTGATGGCGGTGCGGCAAAGGGTTATACGCACATCCCCCCTGTGGAATGGGCCGTTGCTATGCAACTGTGCCCTAACTCCACCCGGCGGGGGGAGGCGTCTCTCCCTTCCTGGGCCTGTAAGCACTCTTCGGATCTTACCGACAAGGCTTACCAGGCCTGCGGGGAAGCCGCTTCCGCCCTACACGCTGTCTCCCCGCCTCTTCCCCTGTCTCCGCCGTGAAAGTTGTGGAGCGAGCCCTTGTTTCCATGAGAGAACAGGATGTTCGCATCCTCAACTATCTCGACGACTGGCTTATTCTAGCTCGGTCTCAGGATCAGTTGTGCAAACACAGGGACCTGGTGCTCAGTCACCTCAGCCACTTGGGCCTTCAGGTCAACTGGGAAAAGAGCAAACTCTCCTCTGTGCAGAGGATCTCTTTTCTTGGTATGGAGTTGGATTTGGTCAAACAGACAGCACGCCTCACAGAGTAACGTGCTCAGTCGGTGTTGAACTGCCTGAATACGTTCAAAGGCAGGACACCGGTCCCACTGAAATTCTTTCAGAGGCTCCTGGGACATATGGCAGCCGCAGCGATGGCCACGTGGTACTGAGACCCCGGCCTGGCTATGTGCCTAAGGTTCCTACTAGGGCTGCACGATATATCGCATGAGATTGTCACGCGCATTTCGTCAGTAAAGCCGGTTCCCGATTACCGCTAAATCGCCATCACCTGCTTTCAAATGGAGCGGCATTTAATAGACAGAGCCGTAGTTCACTGAAAAGCCACGCAATATCGCGTTCATTATCGAAGGCGATTCATCTGCGATATGAACACGATATATGCGTGGCTTTTCAGTGATCTACGGCTCTGTCTATTAAATGCTGCTCTATTTGAAAGCAGGTGATGGGGATTTAGCGGTAATCAGGGAACCGGCTTTACTGACGAAATGCGCGTGACAATCGCATGAGATATATTGTGCAGCCCTAGTTCCTACCACTCCCTTCAGGGACCAGGTAGTGAGCCTGCAAGTGCTCGTCTTTAGGCAAGGGGGTTCAAGTGGCTTACGACAGAACGCTGGAAGGGGGCAGCTTCACTTTGGTAGGGATTCCTATTCGTCGGTCTGTCTGACGTACGTCGAACGTGACCGACTGAATGGGAACGTCTCTGTTACAAAGGTAACCCTCATTCCCTGAAGATGGGAACAGAGACGCACGTCCCGTCGCCACAGTTGATGTACCCCGCTGATGCTGCCACCTCACCAGTTCGGCTCCTCAGCAAAAACCTGAAGATGCAACGCACCTGCTGCTCATTAAATACCCGTGCTGCGAGGCGAGCAGCTGCTGCATATGATTGCATGCCAATGTGCATTGGCTCGTTTTAGTTACATTTGAAGCAGATTGGCCTCTCTAGCGAGATTCCTATTCGGTCTGTCCGACGTACATCTATGTTACCTTTGTATCCAAGATGTTTTTCTACATGCAATCCTTTAGTCAATCAAGGACTACCCTTCTGAAAAAGAAGTACACTTTAGCATTCTTCAAAAATAGTACTTACTACTGAAATAGTACTGAAACCGATCATATGTGCGCTCCACATTTATATCATAACAATCATATTTTTCATGTTTTCGTATTCAAACTTCAGTTCTGACCGCATCGTGGGCAAAATACAAACAACACTCATGTGCTGCTGTGCTGAGGGAAACATACATACGGCTCGCGTGTCTGCACGCAGAGGTGAATGAGCCACACTTTTGTGACATTTGAATTCTCCGCTGTAATGCGATCTTATGTGAACATATTTTCCATTTGAGCTGGTAGATTACAGCAAAACAAACCACATGCACACAAACTTCTGCTCTGGTCCCGTTGCAGGAAAACGCATTAACGAGCATTAACGAGCACCAACGACATGTCTCTGAATGACAAGAGACAGAAGCAAGAGAAGTGATACTTCCTCATGCATAATACCACAATTATAATCTTATGCATACTATATCGCAGTGATCGGATTGAATGAGCTTTAAGTCATAAATAAATACAGAAACTGTTGATGTCAGCATGTGTGTATATATATATATATATATATATATATATATATATATATATATATATATATATATATACACACACACACACACACACACACACACACACATATATTGTAACTGTCTATGACCACATTAGAAGTAGTAGAAGTTTAACTGTGTTATTGAATTATTTCTCCCTTTGGCTTCACCATAATGTTTCACACACAGAACAGCACTTGTGTTTCTCTGCCAATACTACACTGCCTCTTTAAACGGATATGAGTCATGCTGCAAAGCGCCCTAAATAAAATGAAAACCCCCTTGAGTGACCCTGGGTTAAATGTTCAAGGGCTTAATGTTGATATGTCTCGGGGTCGAACTCTTCTCCGAGATCAAACCTGCAATCTTTGTGGTACTAATATTAACATTTCAACAAAAGCCTACTATTACCAACAACTCCAAGGAGGAAAGAAAACCGATATAATATACTGGTTCAGTGATTAAAGGGTCTTCATGAATTAAAGAGGTCTGTCTAATTAAATAGCCACTTGCAATCTTTTGCAATATTGTTCCAAGAACTTCATGAGATTCTCTAACAGCCCTTTCTGCTTGAGAACTGGAGAACTCCAGACAAATGAATCAATATTTAAGGCCCAGGATGTGAAATCCTTAATCAAGTAGTAGCAGCCAGACAGAGCTCCCGTGTTAAACATGCTGAAATCTAAGCAGCCTGTTGAAAATCTTACAGAGCCACACAAGTCTCAGTTTTGCAGCTTGGATTTGTAGATAAAAATCTCTGTCCGTTACTTATTGTACATTTTACAGACACCCACATGTAATTACAGCTGTAATTAATTTCTATAATTTCACGGTTGACCCTTCACTTAACATTTTATAATGCAAGTACATACATAGTAATTATAACGCTTGTCTACAGTATTTCTCATTGACTTGTTACTAAGTGCCTCAAGCAAAACATGATAAACGTTGCCATATTTAGCAACCAGTTCTTTCTCAGAAACATTCATTGTCACTTAGTAGCTTGTAAAAATGTTTCCTGTCAAACTGGTAAAAATTTTGATTAGAGTTTGCGAGATTGAGAAATCTCTAGTGTAATTTATACAATGCACATCAGTCAGTCAGTGAACGGCTGTGGCATCTGAGGCCGAGACTAACAACTGACTGACAGACTGGGTTTATATTGCTTCATAACCAGGGTAGGAGGCAAGTAAGCCCTAATGAGGGGGAAAAATGTATTTAAAGTACACTTATTTCATACTATAGTATAAGTATAGTACAAATCCATAAACATATTTACTGACATACCACTTATATACTGATATAAATATTGTATACTTCTTTATTGCACAATGCACATTTCTTAATATTAAGCCTAAAATGTGTTTTAATTTCTGTTACAATGTTGAGAGACAAAGCAGAGAGTGGGAATCCATTTGCACGCACAACTTTAATGAACAGGTTCCACGTAGAAAAACAGGAACATCCAGGAATTCAAGACCCAAGATACGAATGCAACAGCAACCAAAGCCAAGCAAAGCATTACTGAAAAGCAAGGCCTTAAATACACAGAACAATGAGTCGATAATTAACAACAGCTGTAACTAATGATGGGGACTGTGGTAACAGACAAAATGGAAACCAAACACAGGAATTGAAAATAGAAACAATAATAACAGAGAATGTGCTTCAACATAAAAGTCCATACAAAACAAGAGACAGAACTAGGATAGTGAAATCCTAGAATTTAGGATAGTGTATTGTAACAGTCTTTAAATGCAAGATATTTAAATTGTACCTAAAGTGTTCTTGCAATAGTTCCATTTTAGCACAATCAAATATACTTCAGTTTATCTTTAGTTGAACTTTAAGCACTACTTCTGGATAACTAAAGTGCATTAAATACAAAATTAGTTGTTCCAATTTAGCAGACTTCAAGTATATCAATTTAGTATACCAAAAGTACTTTTGCAAGGAAATTATATTAAGTGCATAAATATGTAAATGTAATTGTAGTATGCATAGCATAAAATAAATGTATTTCAAATACATGTTGGTATATTTATTTTTCACTGGGGCAGCAATGCCTGAACAAAAATTCCAGATAATAGGATAGAAAATTGATAACAGTCAAAAAAAGAAGAGTTGAAAAGTATACAGACGACCGACTGCTTACACCGAGATTCTGAATTGAGTATGCGATGGACACTGTACATCCCATGAGGCCACGGGAGGCAGCGGCAATGCAACACTGGTGATTTTGTTGGTCACATGACAACATGGCGGATTTGTTTGATTTGTATTCATACACATGCATACTGTACTTGTAGAATGTAGTGTTAACACTGAATTCTTCATCTGACAGTATGTGCTTTGTGATCACTTGAGAACAAGAAGTGTATTTAAAAAGTGTACTTAATTGTGCACTTTGAGTTTACTTCAAATCTTAAATGTATATTAAATTAAAAAAAAAAAAAAAAAAACTGTACTTGCAGGCAAAATTAATGAAATAAAAGGCCCCTGAAATGTTCAATTATAAGTTTCTCGTCAGTACATTCATCAGCACACTTTAACCGTATTTCAAAGACTCTTTCCTGCTTCGGAAAAAACAGCTATTAATTCTGCAGTTACCTTGAGTAAATGAATTAAACATTGAAGATGTGGTCAGTAATAAATTACAAGGTCAGCAGCAGTTCCTTTGAACATTCATTTATACAATACTAGAATATTCTACAAGAAGCTGCATTTGCTCTTGGGTGGTGATTTTTTTTTTTTTTTTTAAATCTGTGAGGGTTCTTCACATTTTAGATTTGCATTTGTTATCATTAGCTTCACTAAACATGGAAGGAGGGTTTTGGAATAATTGGAGTGAGAGAATGACTCTGCATCTAATGTATTTATTTCTTCTTACTTTAGGGTAAGCAATTGGACACAAAACCCAAAAGCTTTTGCAAGGCAAAGTGAATTCATTTCATACTCAATCGGCACTGCAGGGCTGCTGAGATCTTCTTATTGAAGATCTGCTCCTGAAAGCGAGGAAAAGAGGAAAAGTTCATGCACTGATCTTCATTGGGAGCGTACTAGATAGATTTTATATATCTTTTTCTTTACATATTCTATTGTTATATTGCAATGCTATCATAATTTGTGCAGGCGATTCCAAAGTTTTGACAGGTAGTGTAGTTAAACAGTGGCTCATTTGAACAGCACTGACAGGGATGTTTTTATTATTAGTTGTTATTTGTTGTATTGCATCTGTTGATGGATGTCCCAGAGCTGCTCCGTCAGCGTGTCAATGTGTGTGTGTGTGTGTGTGTGTGTGTGACCCCCGTCACCCCCGAGCGTCTCTGTTACCATCACGGTCTCATCAGGACCGCAGCTCTGCTGACGCTGCACTGGAGGCGAACAGATGGGCAGCGTTCAGCAGACATCACGACGGCACAGGAGGACGCCTAATGAGATCGTTTGAATCACCACCATGCTTAAGAAAGTAACAAATGAAGGTTACAGCATGTTTAAATGAAACCGGCAACTTTGGCACTCATTCTAGAATGATCTGAAGCATAATCTCTTTAATGTCTCCAATGTTTCTACTAAAGTGATTCTTAGATGTTCGTCTTGAGTAAAAGACCCCAATCTCACACGTCTCCAGAAGAGATCTCAACGAGGTCTCAAACTGTGCTTGTCAAGATACCAAAGTCCTCAATCAAAAGTCAGAGATTTAAATAAACCCAAACATGTTGAAACTTCAGTTAAACATAAAATAAAAAGGTAATTGTCACAATTCTGAGTTTAGTCATAATTACTAGTTTATATATATATATATATATATATATATATATATATATATATATATATTTTTTTTTTTTTTTTCTCAAAATTACAAGTTTATATTTCATAATGCTGACTTTATATTGCACAAATCTGAGTTTATATATTTTTTTTTCCTCACAGTTCTGAGACAAAATTGTAATTTTGCAAAATTGCAGTGTCTTAATTGCAAGGAAAAGTCAATTGTGAGGATAAAAACTCCTTGTTTTATGGAATAAAAAAAAAGTCTTATCTCAACATTCAGACTTTTTCTCAGCAAGTATGGCAAATTTATACTGTGCAATTCAGAGTTTATTATCGTTTTCATCAGAATTCTGAGAGGAAAAAGTCAGAATTGTGATGATATAAACTCTGAATTACGAGATAAAAAGTCACAGTTACTGTACTTTTTAAATTTTTTACTATATGGCGAAAAAAAAAAAAAAAAAAAAAAAAAAAACTTCCATTGAAAATGCCTTGACATTTCCTGAGCCATGAAAAAGCAATTTCTGACTAATAAAAAATTGGCTCTGGGCAAGATTGTGATAAACTGATACCAAAATCATGAAAAATAGACCATAAATTGATGTTAATTGCAAGAAAAAGTCAATTGTGAGCAATTGTGAAGATAAAAACTCCTTGTTTTATGGAATAAAATAAAAAGTTTTATCTCAAGATTCAGACTTTTTCCCAGCAAGTATAGCAAGTTTATACTGTGCAATTCAGAGTTTATATCGTTTTCATCAAAATTCTGAGAGGAAAAAGTCAGAATTGCAAGAAAAAAGTCAGAATTGTGATGATATAAACTCTGAAGTACGAGATAAAAAGTCACAATTACTGTACTTTTTTCAACTTCCATTGAAAATGCCTTGACATTTCCTGAGTCATGAAAAAGCAATTTCTGACTAATAAAATATTGGCTCTGGGCAAGATTGTGATAAAAAAAATATGATACCAAAATCATGAAAAAATAGACTGTAAATTGATGTTAACACACCCAATTTTTTGCTTTCATAAATAAAAACTTTTTATTATTATTATTGTTATTGTCTCTTTTGATCTGCAGCATTTTCCACATGAACAAAGAGAAATATCACTTATTTAGGTGGATCAACACACCTTTAGTCATGCAAACATCACCATGCAGATAACAACAAACCCTTTGAAAAGACAAAACAGAAGTTGATTCTTTTCCCTCAAAAAAGTGAAATAAAATTTTCACCAGTCCTACAATAAAACTGTTGCATTAACACTATACTGTTCATGCAAAACCAGGATACCTTCACCACGCTGGATCTGAATCTGTCTGATTAAGATTCAAATGTGCGGTTGACGCCAGTTGGGCCTGCAGGAGATTTAATTAAGATTATGAGACCAACTGGGAGGTTATAGAGAACAAACAAACTCCATATCAGACTCATCTGCCTTTATCCCACGAAAATAATAGTATTATTGACAATCTCTGCATGCAAAGGGAAAATGTCACAAAGCAAAATAAATACAATCACATCAAAAGACACTGAAAACCTGAAGTGATTTAAAAATGAATTACAATTTGCTTTTGATGTTATAAAATCAGTATATTTTAATCTAAATGAACAACTCTTAATTTGTTTAAAAACCACAGAGGAAAATATGATGTCCTCCTGGGAATACCAGTTTGGAAATTGTTTTCACATTTAGGTTTTTTAATAATGGTTAATGCATGCTTTTTATCATGTGCATGCTTCCATAGATAACGATGGGAAATGTAGTTTTGTCGTTGTCACTTCATAAACCTTCTATACATGAGTAGTATAGGCTTTATTGCTGTGCATCAGTACTCAACATTCACACAATTACAGCATAAATATCATCAATGCATGATTCTTTAAGTGAATGTTGTGGTTCAAATGAAACCCTTTGTTGTTTCATCCTTGTGTGCTCATCCCGTAGATATCATTATTCTGGTTTGAAGACAGCAATACATACAGCGAGGTTTACTTTTGACAGGGACCTACTTTAAATTCAAATTCCTCTACAACAGTCTCTGATTTAACTTTCTGCTTTACCCACAGAAATAGTCTGCATTCAACACAGAGAGGAATTGTATTAAAATGCATGAACACTTCATCCCAGGGTTATTGAGAAAAAGAGGGGGAAAAAAAAGCTTCTTCTTGCATGTTTTGCAACACTTTCAAAGTGAAATGTCCAGTGAGCGGCACTTAAAGTGCGTTCAGACCTGAAACAGATGAACAGGAATCTGGAAGCGTTTTATCAGGTTGGTTGTTGTGCGTAACGCGGCAGTTCAGAAAAGAAATGCGCTAAAAGTTTAACGCACTGCATTAGAAAATAGCGTATCGCCTACACGAAAACCTAACTGATGCCTTTAAGGGAGTGTAAATAGCCTGTCTTGTTGGAAAAGGCTATTTACACTAACTAATACACTGTAAATGGCCACTGACACTTAGACCCATAATGTCTGTTTGGACCACACAAGATTAAAAAAAGACATGCACCATTCATGGCTGTGTTGTAGGCCCTAACCCTAACCCTTCCCATCACAAATCAGTTCGGAAAAGCATTCAATTTCAATAAAAATTAAGGGAATGAAGTGTCTAACGAGTGTTTAATAATTAAATCTACCTGCCCAGGGACTACGGGTGGAAAATGGCAAGTTGCTAAAACCTGGTGCAATGCATCTCTCCTTGTTATATACAGGGTTAATGTTTTATTGAGGATTGTCCCTGTTCAAATAAAATTAAAAAAAATCGGGTAGGGTTGGGGTAGATGTAGGGAGGGATTTATTGTCCCAATAAGGCGGCATCTATTTATTAATTTTATTATTGCATCCTGTTAGTGTACAACAATACTGAGATTTATAAGCATAAGCATTGCTATTGTCACTTAGCGGAAGTAGTCGCTCCCTAATGTAAACACAAGCAAATGTGAAGTAAAAACACATAGGCTGAAGGAACAATGTAATTTTATTTTGCTTCTACTGATCTTTTTTTATCATGACTCGTGTTCACTCGAGGGCTTCACATCACAAGAGCAATGCTGTACCAGGTGCAAGTTTACTATGTGAGAAAAGCCAAACACGTGGAGCTGGTTATGTGATGCAAACTTCAAATGTATTCGTTTTTCAGATCTATAGTATTGTGCACAAAAATAAGTCTTTACTATTTGATAATCTGCTCCTGTAATTATAATTAGTGTGAAATGGAATTAAAAGTTGTTACTACTGTTCATTTCAACTAGAAAAAAAAAAAAAATTAGCCTGGGTTGGAACATTTTTTTGGCTGGTTGGCCGAAAGGATCTGGCTTATTGATTTCAGTGGTGATAAATGAATCACACAGAAGCACTCTCACAATGGCTTTCGTTCACTCTATGCGAGGGTTTGGATGTGGATTGTAAGGTTAAAGTACATGTCCACACCATTATGCCATATCTTTCATTGCACAAACAGATTGCGAGATGCTAGCCAATTGTCATTCTCAGCGGACTGTGTGCTGTCATACACGGTCTCCATGGCAACTGATTACTTGCACAGTGTGCATGTGGCCGTTCTGGGGTGAGCTGCAAAATAAATTGCTGAATTCCTCCGATAGCTCTCCAAACAAACTCGAGCACAAACAAGGGGAACAAAACAGCACCCGGCGCATTCTGATGTCTCTGCATTTTGTGGTTCTTGCCATTGACGTCGCCCGGGCATGTTGTGTGAAGATGAGACGGGATCTGTGCTGTACAAGGCCACAGTGAGCTCTCTCTATATAATCACCGCCTGGAGAAAAGCTTGCATCTACAAAACACCAACTTTTCAGCAGAACAACTCTGGGTTTGGTCGGAATGAAACTACATGGATTCACTACAAGCTGATGTGTTTTGTAAAGCCCTGAAGGGTGCGTCAGCATAGACTGGAAGCACAGAAGAACCTGTGCTGGATCTCTCATAATTTTAAAGATGACATTTGTTATTTCGCATTACCAGTTCCCCAGCTAAAAAATGTAATGTTTTGAGAACATGCCTATGTTCTGGTAATGTTTTCAACAGCAACTTTTATTTTTGTTCCCAGAATAGTGTTCTAAAAGATATGTTAACATTCTCTAAAAGATTCTAAAATGTATAGTGATAACATTGTAACATTATCCCCTAACAATATTATAAAGCTTCCCAGCAGGCACCGGATGTGGACTCAAACATCGGTGAGACCTCAAATTTTGGTCAAAAATTAAATCAGGTTGACATTTAAAACCAACATTCATTTGACAGTCCAAAGTCATTAAACAACTCCAAAAACAGCATTATTAAAGAATTAGTTTACTTTCAAATAAAATTTTTCTGATAATTTATACTCACCCCCAATGGCATCCAAGATGTTCATGTCCTTCTTTCTTCAGTCGAAAAGAAATGAAGGTTTTTGATGAAAACATTCCAGGATTTTTATCCTTATAGTGGACTTCAATGGCCTCCAAACGGTTGAAGGTCAAAATTACAGTTTCAGTGCAGCTTCAAAGAGCTTTAAATGATACCAGACGAGGAATAAGAGTCTTATCTAGTGAAACGATCAGTCATTTTTAAAAAAAAAAAAATGCAAATGTATATGCTTTATATAAACAAATGATCGCCTTCCAAGTGCTTCTGCCAAAACCGCATTTTCGTATTCTTCAAAACGTTTACGCTGTCCTTCCGACGCCTTCCCTATTCTATTTACAGAAAAAAAATGGAAATGGCACTGCGTTCGTTTATATAAAGCATATACATTTAAAATTTTTTCGAAAATGACCGATCGTTTCGCTAGATAAGAGCACAATGGTGACATGCTTCATGCTGCAGTGCATTCTGGGTGCATAATACAAAAATCATCCATGGTTCTCAGAATTCATTTCGCATGTCAACATTGTTGAGATTCATATGTTGATTCTTGATGTCTGTGTGTGTCTAAGTGATTCAGTAGTTCAAAATTATTGTGTGCAATGTTTTTTTAAAAATCTGCAGATTGTCTGATTAAAACACTGCTCGATCTCATACTGTAGAAAAAAAAAAATACCATCACTACAATCAATAATATGAAATTAATAACAGAGAATATACTCTGGATGAGATCAACATGATTATTATACAAACCCGATTCCAAAAAAGTTGGGACACTGTACAAATTGTGAATAAAAAAGGAATGCAATAATTTACAAATCTCATAAACTTATATTTTATTCACAATAGAATATAGATAACATATCAAATGTTGAAAGTGAGACAATTTGAAATGTCATGCCAAATATTGGCTCATTTTGGATTTCATGAGAGCTACACATTCCAAAAAAGTTGGGACAGGTAGCAATAAGAGCCCGGGAAAGTTAAATGTACATATAAGGAACAGCTGGAGGACCAATTTGCAACTTATTAGGTCAATTGGCAACATGATTGGGTATAAAAAGAGCCTCTCAGAGTGGCAGTGTCTCTCAGAAGTCAAGATGGGCAGAGGATCACCAATTCCCCCAATGCTGCGGCGAAAAATAGTGGAGCAATATCAGAAAGGAGTTTCTCAGAGAAAAATTGCAAAGAGTTTGAAGTTATCATCATCTACAGTGCATAATATCATCCAAAGATTCAGAGAATCTGGAACAATCTCTGTGCGTAAGGGTCAAGGCCGGAAAACCATACTGGATGCCCGTGATCTTCGGGCCCTTAGACGGCACTGCATCACATACAGGAATGCTACTGTAATGGAAATCACAACATGGGCTCAGGAATACTTCCAGAAAACATTGTCGGTGAACACAATCCACCGTGCCATTCGCCGTTGCCGGCTAAAACTCTATAGGTCAAAAAAGAAGCTATATCTAAACATGATCCAGAAGCGCAGGTGTTTTCTCTGGGCCAAGGCTCATTTAAAATTGACTGTGGCAAAGTGGAAAACTGTTCTGTGGTCAGACGAATCAAAATTTGAAGTTCTTTTTGGAAAACTGGGATGCCATGTCATCCGGACTAAAGAGGACAAGGACATCCCAAGTTGTTATCAGCGCTCAGTTCAGAAGCCTGCATCTCTGATGGTATGGGGTTGCATGAGTGCGTGTGGCATGGGCAGCTTACACATCTGGAAAGGCACCATCAATGCTGAAAGGTATATCCAAGCTCTAGAACAACATATGCTCCCATCCAGACGTCGTCTCTTTCAGGGAAGACCTTGCATTTTCCAACATGACAATGCCAGACCACATACTGCATCAATTACAACATCATGGCTGCGTAGAAGAAGGATCCGGGTACTGAAATGGCCAGCCTGCAGTCCAGATCTTTCACCCATAGAAAACATTTGGTGCATCATAAAGAGGAAGATGTGACAAAGAAGACCTAAGACAGTTGAGCAACTAGAAGCCTGTATTAGACAAGAATGGGACAACATTCCTATTCCTAAACTTGAGCAACTTGTCTCCTCAGTCCCCAGACGTTTGCAGACTGTTATAAAAAGAAGAGGGGATGCCACACAGTGGTAAACATGGCCTTGTCCCAACTTTTTTGAGATGTGTTGATGCCATGAAATTTAAAATCAACTTATTTTTCCCTTAAAATGATATTTTTCCCTTAAAATGGTCAAATGTTTGCAATGGTTAAGATTTTTAAATGTTTTTGAAAGAGTCTCTTTGCCCAGCAAGGCTGCATAAAATTGATTAAATATACAGTAAAACAGTAAAACAATTTGAATTTTTTTTTGTTTTGTTTTTTTTAATGTGAATGTTTTGTAAAACGTAATTTATTCCTATTATCAAAGCTGAATTTTCAGCATCATTACTCCAGTCTTCAGTGTCACATGATCCTTCAGAAATCATTCTAATATGATGATTTGCTGCTCAAAAAACATCTCTGATTATGTTCACATCTTATCATTGTGCTGAGCCATATTTAGTAGTGTAAATCAAACTTCTAGCTCATATATCAATTCACAATTCACAACAACGCTCTTTTGCTCTTAGGTTCTCACAGAAAGAAGCAACTTTAGACAATGTTTTCACTTCAAAGTACACATCCTAATTGATCCTGTACTTCTCTTTTGATCTCTTCAAAAGGAATAACACAAAACCCCCGCACAGGGGAAATCAATACAGATTAAACACACGCCTCCATTTAGCAAGTAATTACACATAACTCCTCCCACATGCACTGAAACAGATACACAACCATCACTTACAAGAACTTTCAGAACCACTTGGTAAATGACGGGAAATAATTGCATACAAGTCTTTCATTACAGCTCAATTGGTTACTTTTCTCTCCTTCTCTCGTAGGATTTTAAATGACCTTGTTTTTGACACTGTGATCATGACACAGTAGAGGCCAAAGCCATTGTGAGCATCTTCCCAGTTTCTTCCTCTCCCTCATGTCGTTTAAAACCCACATGACTTTCAGATTGTTCAAAAATACCTCCAAAAATCAAAAACAAACAAAAGAAAAGTCCATGTCCATGGTCACACAGCTGTACTCCAAGCCTCCCGAAGCCATGTGATTGCTTTGTGTGAAGAACAGGCCTAAATCTAAAGGTCTATTTAAGGCATTATTCTCTGAAAATGTTCTGGGTTTTTTCTAGAGCTTGACAACCCTTGACAAACAATTACTGTATTTTCATTGTAAGAAAAAGACCAGGGTTAACGTCATATTTGTAGTTCCATGGTCAAAAGAATTTACATTTCCACCTTGTTCTTTCAGTCTTCATTCTGTCTTCAAAATAACCCAATTTAGAAGCAGATGCTAAATCTGGTATGAATGAATCTGCTTTCTGTAAAATTGCAATGTAGAATGTGTGCAGATTTGTATGTTTAAAAAAGACCAATTTTAAAAGCTTCTATCAGCATTTAGTGTTGGGAAGTCTGACCCAGTTCATTTTTTGGGGTCATAACAATATGCATTCGTTTGCGTTCCTTGATATCATGTGGAATGTTTGAAGTAAGCAAGTAAGTAAAGCTTTATTTAAAAAAAAGTGCTTTACAGAATAGAAATACATGTGTGCATGCAAAGAAAATACATACATAATAGAAATAAGATAATCAAACAAAACAAAATAAGTCAAGGAATGCCCTAGTAAACAAATGTGTTTTGAAATAGTGAGCTTGGATGACTTCATAGGTCGTCAGGAAGAGAGTTCCACAGCTTGGTACCGAAATCAATAAAAGTTGACTCATCAATTTTTAGCTTTGTTTTTGGTACAACCAACAAGTTACTATTGGATGTTCATTTAAAAACGAATAAGAGGATCTTGAATTCAATTCTCTATGCAGTAGGTGGGAATTGAATTGTGGGCATCTGCTGCAAGTGAAAGATGGAGTTGTGTGTAATCTGCATACTGATGAAAATAAATATTGTACTACCAGATAAATGAAACATGCATAGGTTAAAAACTGGAGGACCCAACACTGAGCCTTGAGGAACACCACAAGATATGACGTAACACCTGGAGGTGAAGGTTCCCAGTGTAACATAGTGTCCCCTGCTGCTTCTGAAACAGCAATGTGCACCCTTGGTAAATATTCAGTTTAAATCTTTTTATTTTTTTTTTTTTCCCCTGATAGATTTGCCAGGACATGTGCATTGCTATAGCTCAAACAGTAGCTCATGGCGCAAGCAACACCAGGTCATGGCATCAATTCCCAGGCAATGCATTATCAAAAGTGTCAGCCAAATAAATAAACACAAGGCATGCAATACTGCATCCCAAAATGCAGACTTACATTCCATTTTCAGTATGATGAACAAACTGGCAGTACTTACACCATAATTTAAAAAAAAAAAAATTGTCTGAAAAATTATTTGATCTGGCTGCCAAATGTTAATTTTCAAAAAAACTTGTTTGTTTTTCAGATGCTAACTGTACTCATACTCAGTGCTTTCGTGAGAGAATGCACGGTTAAACATATGTGTTTTCAGTCTGTATTTTACTGGGGGGTGAGGGGAATATGGGTCCCACTTTATATTAAGTGGCCTTAACTACTATGTACATTTAAATTAATCATTTGATACAATGCACTTATTGTGTACATACATGTTTTTACATTGTATTTATAGTTTAAAAACACCTGCATGTAATTACATATGTAATTAATTTCTGTAATTACATTTATAATTACACTGTTGACCCATCCCTTAACCCTTACCCCAACCTTTAAACCTACCCATACCACCAAACCTGTCCCTAACCTTACCCGTATCCCACCTCAATAGCTGCAAAAGTGATTTGCAATTCAATATGAACCCAATAAGTACATTGTACTATTTTTTGATGTAAGTACATAGTAGTTAAGGCCACTTAATATAAAGTGGGACCGGAATATGTACTAGTAATCACTGTCCTGCTGTTAACAAATGAATGAATTAGTTTAATTGTTGTAGGATGATTTTGAGGGAAATCAACTCTACAGATTAGTAATTTATTATTTTATTGCAGGTTAAAAAAAAAAAAAAAACACTTCTGTTCAGTCTTATCAGAAAATCAATGCAGTCTTACAGTGGTATATCCATCTGTTCATTTAATCAGCTAGCATAGAGAGTCTATTCAATTTGCCATATCTGCTGTCTGTGATGTCACAGAAAAAAAAAAAAAAAGAAAAAGGTTTTGTGCAGGAGTTCATCCGTAGCATTGAAAAAAAAAAAAAAGAGACTCAGAAAGATTTGTTTATAATTTGGACTTCACTATTGGCAGTGCCTTCAGAAAGTCATCAGAGAAAATTATATGCATGTCTGTTTATTGCATTACTATTGAACTAGCAATAAAGAGGCATTCTGAGTAGACGTATGACACAGTTTTTCCCTTCTGGGAGTTGGGTAGCAGAGGACTGTGTCCTTTCCAGCAGGCTGCTCCGGTGTAGAGCTTCTCTGTCCTATCAAAGCATTATCATCCAAACACGAGCAGCAGCCACCGCGGCCAATACAGCCCTGTGATAAAGCGAGCAGCGGACTGAAGAGAATCTCTGTGCAGAGCTGTCGGTTTGTGCATCAGCAGCAATGCCAAGAGACTCCCAAAGCTCTGATAACAGGGATTCAGTGAAAGAGGAAAGGACTGAAAACACCAAGCGGCCCATGCAGTCGATGATCTCAGAAATGTACAGTCTACTCTGCCATACTTTACTGAAGATGGCCAGTGCTTGAAGAGAAAATAAATGAACAAACAAACAAATAAATAGTCCAAACATATTCTGGGTTGCAAGAAATGAATGCACATGAAGAAACTATTGACTTTAGAGGGTTGCCCAAAGAAAACACTATACAATGACTCAGTGATTAATGCATGAACTGCAACAAAATGTTATTATAAAAGTTAAGCTGCAATAAAATGCATTATCATATAAAAAAAAAAAAAAAAAAAAAAAAAAATTATATTATATATATATATATATATATATATATATATATATATATATATATATATATATATATATATATATATATATATATATATATATATATATATATTATGCAATGAAAAAGCATCAGCTAGAAACTGTGGGAGTGAATCCCTTGAATGATTGTTCAGTCACTCTGAAACTTGCAATGAATGACAAGCAGAGCCATGTTTTGGTCTCATGACTTTAACCAACATAGATACCAACAATCCAAGCCATTTCAACCAAATTATGTTTGGGAAAATATTTGCAATATGCATATGGATGGATGGATGGATGATATGATGGATTTTTTAGTTGTTTAATTCAGTGTTATTACCAGATAAAGAAGTGCATCACTTCAAAGGCTTAAATGATCATTGCTCGTCTGGTGTCAGACAGATCACACATTGCACCAAAATGCAGCACGTTGGACGGCGGACAGCTTGAGTCTGGGGTTTAAAGAAAAAGAGGAAGAATGATTATGATCTAATCCTTCTGCAGTGGGGTGCACAAAGCCCCAATCCCAGAATACACATTTAATTGAATCAGCGCTTGAGACAGTGGAGAGAGCAGCTTGTTAATGAAGAGTAATGGGGGAGATCAGCGCGCCGAGCAGGTACTCCGCAGAGAGATTACAGCGCCCAACTGAGAACACCGCACAGATTGTGCCCGGCAATTACACTAAACCTGAAAGGAAATGCCGCAGAATGAAATAATATGACATGGTTGCTGTGGCGGATTTCAAAATTGTGCTTTTGCATGTAGCTGCGAGTTTTTAAAGTACACCGGCAGTGCTGTATTAGCAGGGATGGCCAAAGTATGAAATATGATCTTGATTAAATTGAGTTGCATGCATAAATTATTAGAGAAAGAGAGAAAACAACACGGGCCAGAGGCCAATGACAAATTCTCATCTCAGGAAATGAGGGCTGCCGTTGCCAGGCTGAGGAATTTGTTTAATGACCTCCGCCTGTTCAAGGTAATGTGATGGGAAAACAAAAACAATAAAAGTAGGGTGAAAAATGAAAATAATTATCCCTAAGAAAAATACTTGCCTACAGTTATGTCTTTGTGTTTTCCACATCTGACTTTAGAGATCTAATCAAATGTGCTGAACTTTTGATGTGATGCTGGTAACAGTGATATTTCATCTGTGCTGGGAGTGGACAACCCGTGATGATTAGTCAAACAACAAACAGATGGCCAATTAACTTCCATTCGTTAACTTAATTGCATGAAAGAAATTGCTGCAAACCCTTCAGTGTGTCTGCTATTACTTGGTGAATGAATTTGTGATGTAATGCATTGGTCTAACAAACTTTCAAAGCAAAGCATGTAACTATTGCATGAAATTGCAAAAACAATAACTGTTTTGAGACAGGTTTCCTGCACCTCATTCAGCTTTGATATGTTGATTTTAAACTTAGTTTTGCTCTGGTCTTATTGACTGTGTTCCTGTTGCATGACAAACTTGGCCACTCAAATGCTGCACTCTAAAAAATGCTGGGTTAAAAACAACCCAAGTTGGGTTGAAAATGGACAAACCCAGCGGTTGGGTTAAATTTTTGCACAACGTGCTGGGCATTTTTATTTAACCCAACTATTGTTGAAAAATGACTATATGTCTGGCTTAAAAGGAACCCAAAATAGGTTAAAAATCAGACACATAATTACTAGAGGCAACAATAATAATCAAAAGGTGAACATTTATTAATGAGCAATTTAATGATTAATTGTATTTATAAATGCTAACTTCCAACATACTTTGGGTTCATTTTAGGCAAGCAATGCAGTAATTTTTAAACAATAGTTGAGTTAAATAAAACTGGGTTAAAACAACCTGATCACTGGATTTGTTCATTTTTGACCCCAATTGGGTTGTTTTTAACCCAGCATTTTTAGAGTGTGTATGCTATAGTCCAATATTTTATAGAAGCTACAGGTTTTATGAATTTCTGCTATTCCTATTTTGGACATTGGTTTACATCTGCACAAACCAGCAAATTTAATTTAATCACTGTAACCTTATGCATAGGCTGATTCAGTGATGTTTAATATTTTTGTCTTGAATCAAACCCAACAATTTAGATGTTACAACATGAAGAACATTTTTAGGTTAACATTTTATTTTTTCATTTTTTTAGTGTAGATCCATAAAGTAAGATTTTTGATTATTTTTTCAAATAAAGTCTAATGCTAGTCAGTAGATATGCTTGTTTGTGTCTAATATATCTAAAGGGGAAATGCACTACAAAGCCATACAGTAACTATACTGACAAACACTAACAGACCACAATGATGTTAACCATTTTCACTTAGTACTCAGTTTATCTGTTTGAAGCTAATATGACCTCAGAGAGCTTCGGTTTTAAAATTAATGCAATATTGTTGCATCGGCTGGGGGCTGTGATTTAATCTAAATTCAGAAAGAATTCTGAAATTCTTCAGAATGAATTGAAAATCATTGAAGAAAGCTTTGCAATGCATTGGAGATTAACTTTTCCTCCCATCCCCAAATTCTTCAGAATGAGGAAAGAATCATTACTATTTACAATATACAGTATATGGATCATTCTACAGAGTTGGAAACATCTTGAAAAAAAAAAAAAAAAAAAATGTCTGTTTACATAAATTCAGTATGTATGCAAATCCGAGGTACACATTTCTATTAATTGTGCAGTTAATTCTCATATTGTATTTTCAGAAAATTTTGGAATATATATATATATATATATAAAGTATTATAACATTACAGTTTTTACACTTTGCAAACCCAATACAGAACAAGTAGACGAATGTCCAGAAGAATGAAGAATCACTTCCAGCAAACAATCTGCAACCCTCTTGTTTTCTTTGTACCTCTTTGTGTTGAAAGGTAACCAGCTGTCATCAGAAGCAAAGAAAAGTCAGGGGGAAACAAAAAACGACCACTGGCAGAGCAACTCAAAATGTTGTGGTGCCAAAAGCAATGGCAGTGTCTCCATCTCAAATGTGCTATAATTAGCTTCAGGCCAATTAAATCTCTTTGAGAAATGGGACACTGGGCGGTCGACTTGTAGCAAGCAGCTCCACACTAACTCTCACAGCAATGACTTCAAGTGTAGTTTGGAGTAATAAGTAGTGCAACTAAATTCAAAGCCTTCCAGTGGACCACATGAAACATGATCTGTAAACAGATCAAGAGGAGGAGCTGCACTAGCCAAATGAGCACAGCGCATCTGTAGAATAATGTTATGCCCCATAATCTTTTTTATTATTAACGTGTCTTTGCAGCTCTGCCAAATTCGCATTTGTCTGTTTGGAAAATATACTGAAAGGTAGCAACAACAGCAATAGCAATTTCCTTCGAAAAACAGAGCCGAACAAACTTCCTGGGCTCTATGTGATCAGTAACAAAACCTTGTCATTCAATTATTTACCACAACAAAACAACAGCAAAAAAAAAAAAAAGTTTTGATGGATAAGCAGAACATCTTGGTAGACAAATGTAGAAAACAACAAGCCTTTCAGACAAGGAGGCAGATGTGAGACTGACTCGAAAACTTGTAACCAAAGAATCCTGAAAGCACAGAAGACGCACACGGTCCCCCTGCACACCTTGAGAGATTATGAAGGCTTGTAACAGGGTTAAAGAGATTTGAGATGTGAGCACCTGAATTTGTGAGGACTTTGTCATGTTGTTCCGGTTTGGTTCAGCAGCTGTTTGATCCTCAGCAGACGGTCTGTGTCTTCTGGTTGGAGTGTGTTGCATGTGCGTTATTTAGTTTAGTTTACTGTATGGAATAGACTTCTGCTTAACTGCAATGTTCTTCTTATTTTCTAACTCAAGAAATGTTTATGGGAAGGCAAAATATTGTTAACTTTATTTTCAAGAATGTTCTTTGTTTAAAGACAGAACTTAAGAAGAATTTGAATCATCATGAACTCAAAACGGACACAGAGTTTTTTTTTTTTTTTTTTTTTTTCCCTCCTGTATTCATTATATATGATTTATTTTCTCCTCCCTCTTGCAGCATCTCTTCTCTGATGAGGGCGGGGCAACCTGTCACTCACATGAGATCCACCAATAGCAAACCACAACCATACAATCAGTTTCCCACGGACACACTGCAAAAAAAAAACGCTGTTCTTACTTAGAGTTTTTGTCTTGTTTCTAGTCAAAATATCTTAAAGTTCTTAAATCAAGAAGCATTTTCTTGACAAGTAAAAATTATTTTCTTGTTTTCAGGAAAAATAAGTCAAAATTAAGTGTGTTTATCCTTAAAACAAGCAAAATAATCTGCCAATGGGGTAAGCAACATAATCTTAATCCAAACTGAAAACAAGATTATATATTTTAATTTTGACTTATTTTTCCTGAAAACAAGAAAATAATTTTTACTTGTCAAGAAAATGCTTCTTGATTTAAGAACTTTAAGATATTTTGTCTAGAAACAAGACAAAAACTCTAAGTAAGAACAGCATTTTTATGCAGTGCATTTGTATTATTATTACTATTAATAGGCATGTGCATGAGCACTGCGAAGTGACACCAATGACGTTTAGCTAATTTCACTGGCAGAGATTTTAATGTGTGAAATGGACATTTTCCTGATTTGTTGCCTTTCAGGAGCAGGTGAATGGGAATGGAAATGCAATGGGATTATTTCCCTCCAGGTATTATGAATCTTCTTTTGACACACAATGTGGAGGCTTTTACAAAAATTACTAGCAGTAACTGGAGGCTCCTCTAACATAAGGGGGAAAAAAACACTCAAATTTTGTAAAACTAACAAAAACAAATACTCAGCAAATATTTTAATAAATCTCTGCTTATGTCACTACATGTACTGGATCAACAAAGAGAGCCCACATTACCTCAGTATTCACTTCTACACTGGCATCCTGTGAAGTTTAGAGTTTATTTTAAAATCCATCTTTTTGTTTGCAAGGCCCTATCAGGTTTATCATTGCAATATTTTATTGACCTTCTTCACTTCTTCTTCTCCAGCCACAGTGCTCAGGTCTTCCGATCATTTTCTGTCACGATAAATCTAAGGGTGATCAAGTCTGTTCTGTGGTCAGCCCTGAAATCTGAAATAGTCTTAGATCAGCACAATCAATAGGGAATCATTATTCAAAACTCATTTTGAGCCTTTGAAGATATTACAATAAGACAGATATTTCAAGGTCCGTGCAGCAATTTGTGTCAAGTTCTGTTGTTCTAAAGGGTTAGTTCACCCAAAAATGAAAATTCTGTCATTGATTACCCTCATGTCGCTCCAAACCAGTAAGACCTTCGTTCATCTTTGAAACACAAATTAAGGTATTTTAGATTAAATCCGAGAGGTTTTTTTTTTCTTATCCCCCATAGAAAGCCACATTCAAGGTCTAGTAATGTAGTAAAAACATTCAACGTTTGGAATACTTATAATACTAATAACTTCTTTCAACCATTTCTTCTCTCTCCTGTCAGTCTCCTACGCTGTTCATGTGATAAACACAGTGCAGTGCTTCCTGGTTCTACGTCAGAACGCCGACTTAGTACTATTTTAACATTTTAATGTTTTTACTACTTTTCTGGATCTTGAATGTTGTAATTGCATTGCTCTCTATAGGGAATAAAAAACCTTTCGGATTTATCTTAATTTGTGTTCTGAAGATGAACGAAGGTCTTACGGGTGTGGAACGACATGAGGGAGAGGAATTAATGACAGAAATTTCATTTTTGCATGAAATAACCCTTTAAATGTGCCAAATAAATAAAGGTTGACTCAACTTGATATAATTTTACATTTTTTGATATTTAAATAAAAAGCATACTGCACATCCAACCATTTAATTGAGTTAAAAAATGTACTGGCTGCATATTTTTCCAAACACTAGAACATCACAGGAAAAGTTGCCAGCAATCCTCCAGTGTCGAGGCCAATACACACCGGAACGAATATTGCACGTGCTTATCACCAGCGTTTTTCAAGACGTTTTTTTGTATTCATACCCAAGCAATTTTTACTGCCGATGCACAGAGTCAACGTGCAAATTCACTCCCTGGCGCTATGGCGCTTGTGCTTAACGGTAGTGCAAATAAACATATTTATGCCCTTTGTTTAGTCACGAGGCGTTAAACATCGGCGATAATTGCGTGCGATATTCGTCCCGATGTGTACAGGCCTTTAGTCACCAGAAATTACTATGAAGGTGAAGCGGTCTACTAATTGTCTAAGAACCAACTAGTAGAGTAGTAAGTTGTACTAGTGAGTTAATCTAAACTTTTTTTTGTTCATTTGTCTTGCTGGCACTACATTAAAGTGGAATAATTATGAAACTTTTAACACTCTAACAATAACAGTGACTGTTCAGGCTGTCAGCTCACTAAAATCCTCTCTGAGAAGTTGCTGTTATATTACAATCACAGGTGACCTGTTACCACAACTTAAATAAATGCATGGTTGTAAGTTAAAAGTTCAAATTTATTGATTCAATTAAACCTTTAAGTTGCAAATATTATTTTGAAGAGTTCTGTCAGCTAACTTTCAATACTACGGAAGAGGATTAGGGCCAAGCAATAATAAAAAAATAAAACCATCTCGAGATTAAAGTTGTTAAATTTTGAGAAAAAAGGTCGAGATAAAATGTTGAGAATAAACTCATTAAATTACGAGAAAAAAGTCGTTAAATTACGAGAACAAATTCGTTAAGTTATGAGAAAAATGTCGTTAAATTTCGAGAAAAAAGTCGAGATAAAATGTTGAGAATAAACTCATTCAATTACGAGAAAAAAGTCATTAAATTACGAGAACAAATTCGTTAAGTTATGAGAAAAATGTTGTTAAATTTCGAGAAAAAAGTCGAGATCAAATGTTGAGAATAAAGTCATTAAATTACGAGAAAAAAGTCATTAAATTACGAGAACAAATTTGTTAAATTATGAGAAAAATGTTGTTAAATTTTGAGAAAAAAGTCGAGATAAAATGTTGAGAATAAAGTCATTAAATTATGAGAAAAATGTCGTTAAATTGAGAAAAAAGTCGATATAAAATGTTGAGAATAAAGTCATTAAATTATGAGAAAAAAGTCGTTAAATTATGAGAAAAATGTCGTTAAATTTCGAGAAAAAAGTCGAGATAAAATGTTGAGAAAAAAGTCATTAAATTACGAGAACAAATTCGTTAAGTTATGAGAAAAATGTCGTTAAATTTCGAGAAAAAAGTCGAGATAAAATGTTGAGAATAAACTCATTAAATTATGAGAACAAATTCGTTAAGTTATGAGAAAAATGTCGTTAAATTTCAAGAAAAAAGTCGAGATAAAATGTTGAGAAAAAAGTTGTTAAATTACGAGAAAAAAGTCGTTAAATTACGAGAACAAATTCGTTAAATTATGAGAAAAATGTTAAATTTCGAGAAAAAAGTCGAGATAAAATGTTGAGAAAAAAGTCGTTAAATTACGAAAACAAATTACGAGAACAAATTTTCTCGTAATTTAATGACATTATTCTCATAATTTAATGAGTTTATTTTCAACATTTTATCTAGACATTTTTCTCATAATTTAACGAATTTGTTCTCGTAATTTAACAACTTTTTTATCTTAATTTAATGACTTTATTCTCAACATTTTATCTCGACTTTTCTCTCGAAATTTAACGAGTTTTTTCTCGAAATTTAACAACTTTAATCTCGAGATGGTTTTATTTTTTTATTATTGCTTGGCCCTAATCCTCTTCCGTACATTACAGTATTAGTAGACTGTTAAGTTAAGTTTCTTGTTAGTAGAATAAGTAGACAAATAGTTTCAAAGTTCCTTACAGTCAGTAGAATGTCTGTTGGGAAGCATCAAAATAAAGTGTTAGCAGATATTAAGCAGACAGTCTACTAATACTCTAAAGACTGATAGTTGACATGTAGTTACTTACTCTAAAGTGGACAACCAAAATAAAGAGTTGTGCAATTTTAATTTTTTGCACTGAGAGTCTACCGTCTCTCCTTCACCACGGTCTCTCCTGCAGTATGCCGTTAATATCAGATCTGGTGTCCAAATTCTGTACAACAGTGAACCGGTCCAAAAGAACAGATGCCCGCTTCCACTGCCCAGGACTTGAGACAAAGGGCAAAACATGCCATTGACCATCACTTATGTCATCATTGCACCTTATTCTCACAATACGCACTGTAGTTGTGCACAGACGTCATCACAGATAGTGGCTTTGCTCTGCTATGAAACTGAGAGGTAAAATTATTGATAGTTTTGCTCTCATTCATTAGAGTGGAGGTGTTGAAACTGAAGTGCCATCTGTAGTCAATCCACGGGGTCTTAACCAGCAGCATTTATTGCACATATGATTACGGGGTGGCGTGCTGTTTTCTTTACAAGCCATCTGTCCAGGAGAGCCTACAGGAGACCTGCCTGGAGAAAGAAAGTAGGATGCAGTGTTGGAAAACATGAATCACACATTAACTACGAGGATCTCATTCATTTTGTTTTAAGGCAATAGAGTTGTTGGACAGAAATCTACATTTTTGTCACCTAATGTGTAACAGCTTGATCCAATAACATCCTATAGAGCGCAATAGCCCACCTGCCCTTCCTGGACACTCTCCAGTTTCCATTGCTGTTTTTATTTTACTAAAGGAATAGTTGATATGAAAAATATTGTACATACAACAGCAGTTCATGAGGCTATGCCTGTCAAGCTACAAAAAGTCCTAGGTTTTTGATCGATCAAACCAAACCAGTGTAGTAACTTTTTCTGGAGTTTTCTGAAGTTGAAATTCAAATTCACAGTCTCTTTCTTCTTTCTGATGAACATAATTGGAGAAATATTAATAAATATCCTGACACATCCGAGCTTAATATTGGCAGGGAACAGGGGTCAGGAATATGAGCTGAAGAAACTGCATCCATCCACATCCATCCATCATAAACGGCTCCGGGGGGGGGGGGGGGTTAATAAAGGACTTCTGAAGCGAAGCGATCAAGTTAATGAAGTAAAATATCTAGCTTCCGCCAGATCGCCTTCTGTATTCAACGTATGAAGAAAGTCTAAAACTCTTGCAGTTCAAAAAGCTTATGTTTCATCCTGCACCTTCTCTATTCAGCTTATGGAAAAAGTGTAACTGAAGCGAAGCTTGAATACAGAAACTCACAATTTTTTTTTACACAAATGCATCGCTTCGCTTCAGAAGGCCTTTATTAACCCCCTGAGCCGTGTGGAGTACGTTTATGATGGATGGATGTGGATGGATGCAGTTTCTTCAGGTCATACTCATTGGTCCCATTCACTGCCATTATAAAGCGTCAGAATATTTATTCATATTTCTCAGATTGTGTTCATCAGAAAGAAGAAAGTCATATACACCTACAGTAGGATGGCTTGAGGGTGAATAAAGCATGGGCTAATTTTCATTTGAGAGTGAACTAATCCTTTAAGTACAAAGAACTTCCAGTAATATTTGAGTGAACTGAACTCATTTAGTTAATCACTGTTCAGCGTTTGTTGCTTGTAATTATGCATCATTTATTGCCATTACTCTAGTAAGTACATGCAATATGTGTAACAAGGACACTAAAATAAAGTGCTCCCTTTTCCATCCCACTGTGTCTTCACCTCTCATCGCATCAGTTTGTTATGAGTGCTCAAATTCAGCTCATTAGTCGCATTTCTGTCTTGCTCATTGAGAAATAACAAGAGACACTCAGAGAACAGACGACGATTCCTGTTGACTAATCTCTCGGCCGCCCGGCAGGGCTCGCTTAATAAGGGCCAAACTTGTTCTGTCCTATTGTCTGCAATGAGCTTGGTCTGACACTTTGACAGGAGCCAATTACGAGAAGCAAAAAATAACAGCGCACAGAGAGGCAGTGGGCACCCGGATCATATATTAATGCGCTTATGTTTCCATCTGACTATCCAGAACAATGAGACGACAACTGCTTGGAGAAACATACTGTACCAATCATACAGCGCTTGTCACGCATATCCGGCCCGTCATCTCATTCTGGCCGACTCAAGCAACACCTGCCCTCTATATAATTTAAGACTGGATCGAGTCAAGCTGGTTAGGGACACAGGAGAGCTATAGAGCTGCTCACTAGGGCACATCAAGACTAGATTACAGCTGTCAATCATCCGTATCACTGCAACTTCTGTCTCCGTTTGCGATTTATAGGCATGGAAAACCTACAAACTTTTTGCGAAAATAGTAGATTATACAACAACAGCCTGCATTCTCAAAATTAGAGTTTATAGCACAGTCACGGAAAAACTGTGACAAAATGTTGTTGGTGGTTTCTCTTTTTAATGCTGTTGTTTTAATGATAATAATAGCTTTAGTCTTCATTACGGTGATTAATGTTCCGTTTGCTTGAAATATTCGCCAGTGTATAAATCTCTCTTCCATCCAAGTGTTACAAATGATCTCATTTGCTCACACTTTTTTTGCCGTAAGCATGCATAGATATTAATACCCATTATCCAAAATGTAACAATGAACACATCGTTTTCAGATAAAAGATAAACTCTGAACATTATAAAACAAGCTGATAAAAGTGAAAAAAAAAAAAAAAAAAGAATCAAAAACAAGGGATAAGATCAACGCGTGATAAAAAAGTAAGGGAAAAAAGGCAACTGCATTATTTATTCAGTGCTTTTTTGGTACCATAATAGTACAGTTAATTTGCTGAAGTACTTGAGAAATGTTCCTGAGAATCTTAACAATATCTCAGTTTGCTAATATACCAAAGTCTGCAATCAAAAGTCATTGATCTCAGTATGAACTAATTCAAATTCTCCCCAGATCAAATCTGAGCTCTGTCCGTTCATTTTATAGCTTTATACTCTTACTGGATCACAACGATTGACCATTGATGTGTCCTTTTTGTTTCTTCTTTTATGAGGGGAAAAAAAAAGTTTAGGAGAAACATCTGAGACACAGTTAATAATAGAATGAAACATAACAGAGATGAACTTCACCTGAACTTTGAAAGAGCAACATCTGAGCAGCGCAATTTTCCTCCGGGCAACCTCTACTCGTACAGAACAAACCAACAGATGAGAAGGAAGCATCTGAATGACGTGACGGCAAACAGGACTCGTCCCTGAAGTGTTTACTAATCTGCCCTTCACCTCCTCAATCTCGTCTGAGTGACAGTGTGTGTATTCAACACACATACACGCACACAAACACAGACCCTGCGGCCGTTGCTTTTGCATGTAAAAGCGTCACAGAAGGGATTAATGGAGCACAAGTCAAGGCTGGGCTCAACAGGAAGTCAAGCTTTCTGGTGATTTCTTCATTTATATGAAGTGTATTGATTATGAGCCTCATCAGCTCTTTCTAAATTTCAAAAGTGTCAGTGTGACTAGCAGCCTGAGGGCAGAGAAACACACCGTCATCTGTCACTATCACACACACACACACACACACACACACACACACACACACACACACACACACACACACACGTCTACAACATCAGTCAGATTTCACATCTCAATACTTGAAAACAGAGGTGAAATATGTTTAGATCTCTTCTTTTCTCAGGAAGGAAAAAAAGTAAAGAGTTCCATTTGCTCTCCATTTATTCCATCAGTTTCTATGGGAAAGAACTCAGGGAATCCTCAGTCTCAGCCTCAGATGTCACGCCCACGAACCGTTAGCTGAACGTCTGATGCATATGGCACACTTAACTAGAAGCACTTCAGGATTTTCAAAGTCCTCATCTGGTTGGTGGAATTCTACAGGACGTCTGGGAGACGTTTGTGTTGCTTTCAATTTTTTGTGTCGCTATTCAGACGCAAATTCAGTCAATACATGCATACATCGTCTCAATCGTGTATTTATTGTCTTGAAAAGTGTTTTGAATAGCCATAGTTAGCGATCTCTGTCCTCTGTTAGTTCGATTAGTTCCTGGATTGCCTATTCTTCTTTAGTGCTCAGGCATTTGTGGACTAAAGGTGTACAGAGCGCCCTCCGGCTGCAAGTATGAATTGTTGAGTATAAATAAATGTATAAAGTATAAAGTATGAAATAAATATTACTCTTCTATACAGAAAATTGACAAACATATGAGAATCCATCAATATTTCTCCAAATGTGCATGCTTTTAAGCTAAAAGCCTATATGAAATGCCATAGAGGTAACATAATTGTTCAGACACTTTGCATCACAGAAATACATTATATTTTAAAGAATATAATAGAATACCATTATTTTAAATTTTAATAATATTTCACAGTATTGCTGTTTTTTCTGTATGTTTGATATACACCACATGATCACAGAGGGTTTTTTCACAGCCTACCTGACTGAAAGGCCTCATTAATATGCAAGTCATTTCAGGTCATTATTATGCAATTCTTTTGTCTTCTCAGGTGAGAATCACCCATTATACATGAGGATTCACACCTCCACGTGAAAATTTGAACATTTAAATCTCTCTATTGTTTTATGAACAAGCAGGTAGCATAATTTTTACCTCATTTTGAAGCAAAACTCTAGTCTACAACCTCAAATACCGAGAAGTCTTGTGAACAAAGATTTAATATATATTTTTTGGATTTATTTCAGTGACTTAAGTTTTTTTGTTTTTTCAATAACCACGGATAAACGTTATTCCTTCAAAAACACAAACATGTGCATGCATGTTCCTCACATATTATTGTAGCCTAGTTTGTGCTGAATACAGTGTAATGACACTTTTGTCATTTATATGTTTATGAACAACTGAAAAAAGCACAAATGTCAGGGCATGTCAAAACTTCTCCAGGGTCCCAAAAATCCTCAGACCCCTGAGGGTTAATGGTCTGCCTGGAAACAAATGCCATGACACCAAACCACCTTGTGGAAGAAGAACACCGTCATGTTTAAAATGAGCACGTACCAGGACCAACCAATTTTAAAAAATATGTGAAGTTTGCGGCTCCATTGTTGCAGTAAACTTGCACAATATTCTTGAATGAATAATTTATTAGATGAACACTGGTCTGTTATTGCTGGGTCATCGACTTTATATTTTCACGCCCCTAAACAGGATGCAAGTGTTGGGCAAACTACTTGGAAAATGTAGTGAGCTAAGCTACCAGTTACTCTACAGTAAATGAAGCTTCACTACACCGAAGCTACCCCCCTGGGAAATGTAGCAAGCTAAGCTACATCAACAGTAGCTTGCTACATCTAAGCTACTTTTAAAATTTAAATTTTTATGTTGAACACATTTTATTACAAGTCAATGCTATCTCAGTGCTCAATAAAACTGTCAGTCAAACAGATAGGCAGGTGTAATTGTTTAGTTCAATTGTTTATTGCGTTCCTTATCAATTTGGCAACAAAAACAAACAATCAAAATACATGTACTCCACATAATAATGTACGCACAAGTATGTGTACGCACCTGTTTGCATGGGCATGCTTAATATAGGCCTTTGCAGAACAAAATGCAAGTTAATGTCAAACTCAACTCAGCTCAAACTACAGTAGCAAAACAATTAAGAGTTTGGATGCAGTGGATGCAGTCCTTGAATGATGAAGTTAAGGATCAACTTGTCAAACCGCTCTTGGGTTACAGTGGGGTTACGTCCTCTGAAATACTTTGCTACATTGCCTTGTATGAGAGGAACAGGGTGTTCCTCCTCATTCCCTCACGCATTTCTGTTGAGGCCATTTTAGTTGGATGAACTCTCTAGGAAATGTTAAAAACATTTTAAATTAGGTTTTATGTTATTTTATGATTGAATGCTAAAAATAGTTGAATTATGTTTGAGATGTAGTTGTACATCATGTTGCAATACTATGTGCATAGGTATTTGCACATTTAACCCCTTTAATGCAGAACAATGAAGTTTGCTTATAAAACTATTAATAGTTGCTATAATTAAACTATTTCTAAGACAAAAGAAATAATGTCACAGATTTCAGCACAACCTGTCCCAGATTACAAAATTCACAATGTGAATGTCTTTGGAATCCCAGCTAAATTTATTTATTTTCTGATTTACTGTTTTCTACATTAAATCATCCTAAAGAACATTATGTGAATTATATTTTAAATTATAATTTAATAATATAATCATATCATTGATTAAAATCAAACTTTAATGGGGTTTTTAAATTCACAAATTCTTAATTTAGCATGAGGGCATGTGCTATTTTCCCCTTTAATTACAGTATATCTGAAATGTGATTTTCTTTTTATTAACAAGGGAAAATGCTTTTTTTCTACTAACAGATAGAAAAAAGATAGCTAGAAAGTGCTTAGTTGGTGTTTGAAGACTGAATTGCGATGGTTGTGTATTTGGGAATCACCCGAATATTGTCCTCAAATTTGTGTTTGATGTCTTCGAAGTTGAAAGCAGGTTCAATCTGGGGTTGCACAATAAGCATCTGAAAACATATTTTTCTCTCTGTTATCTCGGTCAGTGTCATGTACTTGTCGAGGTACGGCCACAGCGACTCGCTCCTCGGGATCAACTGTTCTCTGACCTCACCCTCTGCCATCATTTCATCAAGTAATTTTTTGTGTGACTGGCCAAGGACTGGTACCGTCCGGAGCAGAAGGTGGCCGTAATGCATCATAAAGCTGGTTTAGTTTACGTCACAGGTGTTAACCATGATTTGCTACTTGTAATTGTATTGTTGACAGGTGGATTCGGGTGTGGGAAGTTCTCATTCTAAAGAGCATTTGATTCAAAGGCATATTTTTTGTTTGAAGTGTGAACCGTTCTTTTTTTTTTTCAAATAGGAACTCGCGCTGCGTTATAGGACGCTTAGGGGAATACCTCCAGTGTGACTGGTGTCTGAAGCATGTGTGTAAATGCAATAACATTGGTTGACAACAGCCTATTACATAATTAATGGTGCAAACAGAGTATGAAAGGGTGCCTGTAGTGCACATCAACAATTTATTTTGTTATGTATGTTTGAAGACGTTCACTTAGTCAAGCATTTCAGGAAGTATCAGTGATGACACTTGAGGACACATGACTTGTAGGTTATGTGTTTGAGTGAGGAGCATGCACTTTCAGTTCTCCAGGGAAGACTATTCTACTCAGGATTCTAGATTAGTGATAAAGTCAGCCATTTGAGCGAAGCACGTTCAGCTCTCAAGGGAGTTGAGTGCACTCTTTATGATGCAGTCGCTGTGATAAGCTCCTTTGTTATCTCTCTCGAGAGGTGAGAATAGAGCACCTGCACCACAAGGTTTGGGTCCCGTGGCCGCCATAGCAGGTTTGACTGAAGAGCAGAACCCCTGAGAATCGCATCTAGAAGCAGGGTCCTTCAGTCCCTGGGATGAGCTTTTTAGGTCTTGAGAACCCGACAGGAAGTGGGTTTTTCAATGTTTTCATGGTAGTGTAAGTGGAATCCTTAATAGTAGGATTCCTGACTCCCTATGAGAGAGTTCAGTTTGTTGCTGACGTTGTTGACGCCGTTTTTGTGTGTCCCTTAAAATGCAAATGAGCTGCTGTTCCCGGCCCCATTTCCAGAAGAAGGCGGAGCTTTAACAGCTTGCGATTTGGTTGCTCAACAACAACAAAGCTGGAGAATCTTACACAGCCGAAATGATGATTGTCAGTAACGATGTTCACCATTGAAATGTTAATTAAGATCAGGCTGTTGTCAGGCTCTTTTGTGAACCGCCTTGGTAAGCAGTCCTTAGCATAGAACATAGTTAGGCTTCCTCTCATTTAGAGAGTCATCTTGCTGAATCCTCAGTTCATAGAGCTCCCCTCAGATACTATTTTGTTGTTTGCTCTCTGCAAGCCTCCTTGATGATATTTTTTAGAGTGTTGCAAGGTCTTCTCTCATCTGAGAGTGGTTTTCCTGAGACCTCCACTTGTCAGGGATATATTGTCCCCTGAAATGACAGGCAGGATATCCCTTATCCATATTCCATATTCCCATGAAGGTATTTGGAAGAATACCAGGCCCTGAGCTCTGCCCATGGGGTATGTAGCTGGGGTATGTAGACAGCTGCTGGTGCGTACCATCTAGGACAGGGAATGGTGACTCCGAACCTAGCTCCGTTGAGTCATTGACCTTATGTCAGCTGTTACGGCATTCATTCCTTCATCATGGCGGAGTGGGTATTTGTTCCCCAAAGTGTCCTAGGACCCAGTGCGAGTTTCCATTCAAAAGGGAATGTCTCGGTTACAAATGTAACCCTGGTTCCCTGGGAAAGGGGAAATGCACTGCATCTTGTTGCCATGCTTCAGGTATGCCTGCGTCAGGGACAGCTTTAAGGGCAGGTTTTTCCTAATATCAGTAATCATTAGAACCCATTGTACAAGGGGAAAACTACGGTGGCCCAGTAGTGCAGCAGAACGAAATTAAGCCACAGCACAACGAAATCGTCACAACACAACGAAATCGCCACAACACAACGGAAACAAGCCACAACACAACGAAATCGCCACAACACAACGGAAACGAGCCACAACACAACGGAAACAAGCCACAACACAACGGAAATGCTCCCGACCACTAGGGGGCAGTTGGTTTGCGGAAACGGACAATTGCTCGCATGCGTTTTTATGGGTCTGGATCGGTCTGGATGCTTTTTACGCAGATACGAAGAGACTGTGAGTATGTAGAAAAAATATCAAATTGTATGTTTAATTTTAGCCCTGTTAATCACTTTAACACAACTATATTTGTCCTGTGCATTGCCATATGATATAAGTACTGTCTACATGCCAAGTAGTAAGTCACTGCAAGTTTGTGTTGTTAAATTTTATTTCAGAAGAATATTGCTTGTCTGAATGCAGTTGCTGGTTCTTCCCTGAAGTTAGTGATTTTTTACAGATCCCAATGTATTGTCCATTTTGTGGCGCTACACTGGAAAGCTGTCCTGCTTTTTGCAGTGCATGTGGTAAAAACATAAAATTTCTAAAAGATAAAGTTCCTGATGGAAATGAGCCAAGCACAAGTGCAGGTACATAGCGAGGCTGTTGCTATATTGTTTTGGAACAAAATATCTGCTTGGTGAACGAGTATAATGTGAGAGATTTCTATATGTCACTGTGTTTAAAGCAGGAAAATCAGAAAGAAATACACTGGATTCCTTCATGAAGTTCAGGGCTGTGAAGGAGAAAGAGAGGAAAACCTTTTTTACTAAGAAATGTCAGGAATCTAGGAAGGATAAAAAAACGGTGAAGGTATCTTCATACGCACAATAGGGATGACTATTTCAACTTAAGTTACATTTCATAATTACTTTAAGTTAAAGGACAGTTAGCAACATTAGTACCTTTCATATGTTTCCTATGGAATTCAGTGCAGTTGCTAGGTATCAACTAGTTATTATTCATTTAATCTTTCAGTTTTATTTTCATAAAATAAAGTTTTTAATAAATATTTGTTAAATAGCCACATGCCCCACGTTAAAGCCTATTTTAATTTTCAGTTTGTGACACATTTTTTATTTAATCTTTTTATGTCTAGATTTATGTTGGCGTTATGTGGAGACATAATGGTGTTCTAAAGCCTATGAGAGGGAGGACCCTGCCTCTTGAAGTTCAACCTAATTGGTCATCTGAGCAACTGTTAACAGCTGCTGAAAAGAAAGTAAAAGATTTTAATCAGGACATGGAAGAGGGTCCCTATGTTTTGCTGTACCCAGACGGTTCAGAGGTGAAAAACATTCCAGGAACAAACACCCCATTCAAACTACAGCTGTACAAAGAGGCACTTGGGAAGGCTTACCAAAGAATAACACTGTTCGTCTGCACAGGTCAAGATTTTTCAGCCATTGGTGAGCATATTTAATTTAAAGTAAATCTTACAAAAACATATGTATAAAATACTATTTACATGAATGGGTTTATATCAAAGTGAATTTCTTATGTTCATATTGGTTTGAAGACTGTAGTGGAGATTCTTCGCGAAGACAGTGAAGTGCAAGTAAAATCTACCTCACACAGTCCACATTATGAGAGTGACACTTTGGTGGGTGCATTAAATGCATGTCTCCTAACATAAATATAACATTTAATTGTAACTCATTTTAACATGTGGCTTGAGTTTTTTATGCAGATGTGGGATGATCCAGATGAAGCAAGCACACCAAAGGCAAGAAGCACATCAGACAGGTATTATTTTAGCATAGTTAACAGGGCATTCTTTGAGGGTGAGGAGTAGAGTTGTTTAAATTAATTTATTGTTGTTGTTTTTCAGACCTTCTAATCTCTCTCTGCCTTTTTTGGACAAAGTAAGTTTATAATTTATGTTCATAACATGCAGTTACTTTGTTAGAACAAATGAAAAATGTACTCTGTCTTATGTGTTTTGTTGAAGGTCAGTTATAGTGTTTTTTTTTTTTTTTTTACAATTCTAACAAATCCAGGAAGCAGGAAAAACAAATGTCCAAGAACACACACAAAAGTTCTTGTTTTAATTACTCTTAATATCATGTTTGGCCTGATAATTATTATTTTGCAATTAACACATCTGTACGCACCAATTGTCATTGCCGAAGAGTTGAGAGCAGACAATCAATAGTTCAATATCATGTTCCTAAATTTATTCGGTTTTTTTTTGGCTCCAGGTCCGCGCATTTCTGTCAGAAATGCAGCAGATGTACGATCACCTCACTGGGAGGACTGACATAGACACAGGTAATGGAACAGTTGAAGATATAACAGATGAGACCATGATAATTGTCTTTTTTACTAGGCAGCTTTACTTGAGGTGCATTCAACTTTCATTTAAGCTTATTTTAAGTTTTTTTTTTTATATATATTATGGTTCAAGGATTAAGTTTAAAGCTTTTTTGTATTGGCTTTATGAAAAATTTATTAGAATTTAATTTGTTCCTTTTTGTTTTTATGTTTTTATGTATCCTATTTACCAGATATCCAGTGCAGCTTCATTGAATGAATTACACATGCTCATTGACAAGTATGCCAGCTTGCTGCAGACTGCTGGCTGTTTTGATTACCCACGAAGTGTAGAAGGCAAAGACAACATTGTGAAGGATTTCATTCAATGGTACATATTGTACAGGAACCAGTACTCCATACAAAGGTAAGTTGATGTCTAATTTGCATATTAATTGTTGCATTTAATTATGTTCCATATAATTGTCATTACTTTCTGATCTTGTTTGGCTTCCAGATTTAGGGATGGGCTTTCCACCTTGGATGTCATCCATGCCCTGGAACAACATCCAAGTGTATTCAGACCCTACATGTGCTACAGTGTTGAGAAACTAAAACCTGAATCATTGGAGGCTGTCTTCAAGGCTCAGCTCAGTGAAGATGGTAGCACCAGACGACAAGAAGAAACAAGGATTCTAGGATACTGGAGAGACTATCTGCTTGACACTGGAGGTAAAGGATTGAACATCACTTTTTATTGTTGTTGTTTACATATTTCATATTATTCCATTTTTTCTTTTCTTTTCTTTTTTCAGAACAAGAAACTGGAGTCTTCCTCCAGGACATCCTGATGTTTGCTACAGGACTGGATTCACTGCCTCCTTCAACGATTCTGCCCCAGCCCCGACTGAGTTTTGAGTGGACTTCTAAATTTCCCATTGCCAGCACCTGTGCCAACACAATCAAATTGCCAATCTCCAAAAACTATGAAGAGTTCAAAAATGCAATGGACTTTGGCATCCAAAACTCACCTGGTTTTGGATTGCACTGAGCAGAGCAGAGCAATGTAAATGTTAAGGGATATCTATCCCTTTAACAGTTTGTTCCAAATAACAAACGTTTCTGAACTAACTAGAGTTTAAATGCGGGCCATGTTCTTTAAAGTTATATAGTTCTCCACACCAGTTTCCCAAGTGTGAGGTGCAGTCAGATTGCTTTGAGCATGTAGTTCTTCAAAGTTGGCCTGAAGCTGTTCATCTCCACAAGTACTAATAGTCGGTTCAATGAAAAAGTGGTCCAAGTCTTCCTGTGAGACACGAAATCCACATTCTCTCCCATTAAACCTTTGAGAAAAAGAGGAAAATGTGTCTACCATTATATTGTTTGGTGTGAAAATTCAAGGCACAGTATTGAGAGCAATAAAAGGTTAAATTGTATTAAATTCTGAATTTTATTTTTGGCTCAAAATAACACCGTACTAAACCTCATGTCAATCCAAAGTTGAATGACTTTCTTCTGTAGAATAGAATGTTAGCCCCAATCTCTTTTTACTTTAACTTTACGAAAGAGCATTGAATGAAAGTAAATAGTGAGTGAGACTAACAATATGTATATTATTTCTATTTTGTGTTCCATGGAAGAAAGGAACAACATTAGGGTGAGTACATGATGGCAGATTTTGAGGTTTTGTGCCAACTATCATTTTAACAATTCCATTGTAAAATGCAAGTAAGTTTAACATTTAATATAGTCATATACCAACCTGTGTGGAAGAGCATACATTGCATCTGGTTTACCAGAAGGACAGCGAGACTGTTTAACTGCCCTAATGGTGTGAGTGTTCCAAATTTCTTTGCATTCATCAAGGTCAATCTGCAGCACACTTAAAAACACAAAACGCACCAAGCATATATGCTCATGACTGCCATTAAAGAGTTGTTTCTCTTTCAGGTCATTTAGAAGATCCATCCAGAACTGAGACCTGTGTAAATAATCCAACAATATTAACATCCCTTTTAGACATTCAGGCCTGGTTTCACAGACAGGGTTTAGATTAAGCCAGAATTAGGCCTTAGTTTAATTAGGACATTTAAGTAGAGACAAAACAATGGTACTGACATATTTTAAGATACTTCAGAGCCAGTTGCTTTCAATTAAAACAGCTCAAACATAAATTTGAATCTGGGATTAGAACATGTTTTAATTTAACATTTCCAACTGTAAAATTCAGCAAGAAAAGTAATATTAAATATAACCCCAAAACATCATCACTGTAGACTATACCTTTGTTTTCTGAAGTATGACCACCAGCTTTCAATTCGTTGGTTTGTGGTTGAGGAGCCATACATATGGCTTGAAGCTCCTGCAAGGTCATCTGTGTGGACTGATCTCAGAGAACATTGGATTGCAGCCATAGTTCCATTTTCAGTTCCACAGTCTGTGCGAAGAAGCTTTGGTATGACCCCAAATTCAGTAGCACACTGTAGGTAATGATGAGCTATAATATCTGGGTTGTTATTGCTAGCTCCACAAACTAACCACATCACTTTACGTGAGTAACCATCAATGCAGCCACTTATAGCCAAACCGTATGGTTTTAATTTGTCATAGCCATCAATGTGCCAAACATGATTTGGCCCCAAAGAATGGTAGACCCTTCTCACAAATCTTCTTCTTGAGCGTTGTTCAATACCTAATGGGTCAAGGTCTGCCATCATAAGCATTACATCTTGCCTTCTCACCGTAAGATTGTGTTTTTGGCGTAGGGTCTGGCACATTGTGCGGTAACCATAATGCTGTCCAGAACCATTCAACTCTGCAATGATAGCTGTCCGGACATTGTCCAAAGGCGAGTAGTTTTTTCGTTTGTACAAAGACAGTCTGTTCAATTTTTTTTTTTCAGGGTACGAAGGCTCATTTTAATGTTGTGCTTCGATGCCAAGAAATCCACAATGACACTGTAACTGTGTCCATCTCTGAAGTACTTTAGAAGAAGATCATCCTCAGAAACATGGACTGATGACTCTAACCATCAAGAAAACATAGCATTAATATGTAATGTTTTTTACATAATGTACATACATAATGTAATTGGTTATTGGACACACTCAAGCTTTCAATACATAATAGAAAGAGTTACAATTTTAACTGGTAGAACCACCTGCCTCAAAGAATTCAGTTAATAAAAAGTATGCTACAATAACAGTAACTTATGTTTTAGATACACACTAGACTTTAGGTTCTAAATGTTCTAATATTTTCATGATTATTTGTGCATTTGAGCCCAGTGTTCAAAATGTGTGTATAAATTACATCCGATCATATGATCAAGCTGAATTCATACATAGGCCTACTTACCACTTTGAACTTCAGCCAAAAACTGGACATTAGAACTACACAAGCCACAAAAGGCTATAATAATCCCCAGATCATTTCCACAAAATGGACAAAACATGCCAGCCTATAAAGACAACGGTTGAAATTAAACATTTTAGCTGACTATCAGGCAATAATGAAACAAAAGCAGATCTAAGTTGTCCAAATCGAAAGTAATTTATTTTTTGCTCGTTTTATGAATCGATACATTAAGATAATTAGGATATCCAAACATTCAATAAAACATATTTTGTTCATTTAAAAATTATTACACATATTATGCTCACATTACTTACATATAGAGAGAATCTCTTCGTGTCCTGGGGAGATCGGCTTTTCAGTGCCGACACTGCCCCCTAGTGGTCGGAGCATTTCCGTTGTGTTGCGACTTGATTCCGTTGTGTTGTGGTGATTTCGTTTTGTTGTGGTTATTCCGTTGTGTTGTGGCTTGTTTCCGTTGTGTTGTGGCTTGATTTCGTTGTGTTGTGAACTTATGTTTGCTTTTTTAATTTCGTTGTGCTGTGCACTACTGGGCCACCGTAGAAAACTGATTGTTTGGTCAATAATTCAAGAATGTCCAGACTTTAAAGCTCTTGATTCTACATTGTACTTCAAAATTTAAAAATAGTATTTTAAGACTTGATTTTCCTGCTAGACAAAAACTGAGATCAAGCGCCCTGCAATAAAGCAATAAAACTCATCTGGAGAGAAGATCTCAAAGAAATAGCACAGGACAACGACTTGCCCTAAACTGTCCTCACATGTCTACAGTATGCAATCCGTACCCCCACAACCTAAGAGTAATAATCATTTGAAATTGGAGTCAGATTAAACGAGTGAAATTAAGTGAACTTCACAGGGGCGCTGAAAAGACATGCATGTGTTAACCTTCGCCCAGACTGTCGGATTCCGCTTTTGGGCCGATGGGGGGTTTCCTACTCTATAAATACAATAAGATGTGATAAATTCTAGTATAGGTGGTCAAGTGTAGTTTAAAAAGCTTCCCAATGTATGTTGGTGCAAGACAATGTTTTCTTCTCTTTGCATCAGTCTTTTTAGTTTATTTGGCTGTCTTAGACCATGTCTGACTTTCTCCATAGTGTTTTAAAGTGGTCAGTTCTAAATAGAATTCAAATGGGTCACACATTTTTCCATCAGCTTCACGATAGCAACAGATCATGCAAATCTTATATCTACGTATATTATTGGAGTTCGCTGGCAAATGTGCACAGAGTATACGGTGATCTGCGCTCCATGCAAAATTAAATAATTGGGTTTCAGTCTTGTTGTGCTGATAATCAGACAGGAACTTATTGCTTATAAAAGCTCAGAACATGAGATGTATATAATTAATAAATGGCCTGATTCTATATGTTTCCATTAATCATCAATATTTAAAGTCTGTTTTCCTGATTTTTAGAAGAATTTCACATTTTTTAATCCAATAAAAGTTTATTTTGTCAACCTTTCAGGCTCTAGCATATACATAAATCTGACAGACAAAATTCAAAGTGACATCAAGCACCAAACTTTTTGTATTTTTATTTCTATGTCTTTAGAAGAACTTTGATAGTTTGACATGAAGGATGAGAGAATTTAGTGGTGCCCGTTTTTTCCACTTCTTGAACACATTGAGACTTCACTGAGGTAGAAGCTGAACGGACGGAATCGCTGTCCCTTCAAATAAACCGTCTCGCGGTAAAAGAGACAGACATGTCAGCGAGGCTGGAATAGGAGACGGCGTGCCCAGATGAACATCCCTGAGCTCAGCAGGACACGAGTGCTCCTGCCAACCCTCACGCTGGGTGTTGCCGGATTTGTGCTGGGCTAAGACACACAAAGATGGTCTATTTTCTCGGCAATGGTGACACATGCGGTGTGAGAGAAAAGACAACCGCTCCACCTTTGACAGTCGACACACTTCAAACTCTGATAAGAGAGTGTTCGGTTTGACATGAGATCTGAGAGCTGATTGGAACTCAAGGTTCTCAGTGTGGTTCTTATTTGATTTCTTGTCTAGTTTCCATGTTAACCATCTATTTCTGTATAGACTCATACCTTAAATCCTTGGCTACGAAAAGAACTATGAAATATGTTATCTGCTAAGAAAAGGGAAATTGCATCATGGTGCATAAAAGAAAGAGTACAGTGATGGGAGAAAAGTGCACATTTTGGAATGATCTAGATTTATGCATGAATTGCTCCGAAAATGTAGTTAGATCTTCACATTGGTCTGTCTACTATACACTTGCATTATCTGAGTTAACCTCAATAAAAAGTGTCTGATTTTTCAAGAAGCATATGACTTTTACTTTACTAATAAGCTGGTTCAAGAAGAGCACAGCCCAATCAAAAGATGAAAAGATTCAGACGACCTTAGATGAGTCACTGAAGTTCAACCGATGACCTCTAAACACTTTATTGCTTTTTCTCTCGTAATGTCTGAATGTTCTATGAAAGCCCATTAAAGAGAAACTCTAAAGAGCCCTCGAGTGCCAAAGAAGCCATTGTGAGAACATGCCATCTCTTCTCAGAAATAATGCTGCCCATCTCAAGGACAACATGCATAATTCACAATACTGATACATTCTACAAACACTACTATATATCATTATCTAAAACATGATTAAATAACTAGTTTTATACATCAAATATCTATATCCCCACCCTGTCCTGTCTCAGAAATCTTGACCATAACAACTATTCAATTAACTTTTATTTGATAATAGAAGCAGTTCAATATTAAAAATATTAACATGAACTAACAATGAGCAATACTTCTAAAGCATTTATTGATATTAGTCCATGTTAACTGCAACATATAATAATACATTTTTAAAATTGAAAGTTGTATCTGTAAACATTAGTTCATGAACTGTGAACGAACATAGACTACCGATGAACAATTTGATTTTTACCAACTTTAACAATAACAACTAAATGACAAACAAACAAATTCTTAGTTCACATTATCTTATGCATTTACTAATGTTAACAAATGAGACCTTATTGTAAAGTGTTAGAAGGTAACTGTAGCAGATTAAACTAATTTTAAATCAACTAATTTCAGCTACAGAAATATAAATCAGTTAACCTTTTTTCATGTTATACATTTTTATATTTTTATATAATGTGTTATGGCAGAAATATACAAAATCACCCAAAACTATTTTAAACAGTAAACCATGTTACCAAAACAGAGTTGCATGTGGAAACGTTCATAAAATATTCAGTTTGACAAGATGAGGTTAATGATTATGGAAGCTTGATTCTGGCGTGGGATAAAAATTATATAGCAATTGCAGGTAATTGCATTTTTTTTTTTTTTTTTTTTTTCTTTGAGAATTGAGAGTTTATATCGAGTTTACATCCTGCATTTATGATATTATAACTCGAAATTGCAAGTTTATATTAAAAAGTCACAGTTACACTTTATTTTGATGGTGCCCTTTAAACATTCTGTTGGCTATAAATATAAGTAATGTTTCAACTATCTCAACTAACTTTCATTAGAGTATTAGTAGAGTTAAGGTAGGCGAATAATTGTTTTAATTCTTAATTTAGTTCTTCACTTTTATGGACCAATTAGGAAAATCAGAAGATTTGTATGTTCGACTATGGAGGTAGAGGGTAATTGCTGAAGGAATGACAGGAGACCACAATTAAGGTAAGTACGTAGATTTTATAAAATAAATAAAAAAAAAAAACAATTCAAAGTAAGTTACATCAATTCAACGAAAATAAATAAAAGCACAAATCACTTAGAGCAAATCACTGTCAGTTTCACACTAGAATAGTATGAATACAATAGAAACCAATAGAATGACAACAATTTTGTGATATCACGGACACGTCAACGATCAGTTCAATTTCCAAATGTTCAATAACTGATATCAGTTCCTTCTTCTAGTTATCTCAAACAGTTTCCAGTCCCATATGGAAAAAGCACAGTCTCTATGCAGGAATAGTTTTACCTTGAGCAGGGAAAAAAATGAAATCACGATACTCTCCTGGTCCTATAGGATTAATTTTCTTCTTTCTTTTCCAGTGTCCGAATAGGTTGGCTCGCCATCAAAGAAAATCAATCTCCCCTCAGGAAAAAAAAAAACCTGACCTGTTTAAAAGGTCAGAAATGCATGACTGCATTTAGTCAACAATAGCATCACATCAGGTAAGTATCTCCATATATCAATACATTAACATATAAAGTAATAATTTCAATGTTTTACAATATTACATTGCTAATAAACATCCATCTCTTTTCAGGCACATGTGTATTACTGCGACATGCACGTGAAGCGTGCACGTGAAAAAGAACGACACCGCATGAGAACAACTGAACAACGCTACGAATTTGTATCATAATATACAAAAATACAACATAAATCACACATATGACCATAATAAACAAAATAAACAACTGTTTTCCTTACAAAATAAGTGTTGTTTTCTTATTTAAACATTAAACTCAGCATACATGCATAAATTGAACTCACCACATCCAGATATTCACTTCCCAGTAATGCAACAATGTACTGTAATTCACCCATCGATCATCACAGGAGTAAAATAACAACTGAATCCACTCAATATCCTCCTCTTTCAATTGACTTGAAGAGATTTAAAAACACTATTTTCAAAGTTTTACTCAGTTATTTCTAATTTCTTGATAGCTAAATCTAGCGAATTTCTTTCCCGTCTTCTCCCTTCTCAGGTCTTGCGCAATCCATATCAACAGAACTCTGATTGGATGAAACTATAACTTGTTTAAATATTACAAATTATTTTTGTCACATAATTTAATTTCATCTCAAGTATTTGTTAATATCGCCAATCTTAAATTATTTACTTTTCTAAACCTCATACATTTATATTAATATATATATTTAACCCCTAATTAGTCTGGGTTACACTTAGTAAAATAAGTCCCTATTCAGTCAGTCACGTTCGACGTTACGTTGATACTGACGTAATGGGGTCTTGCTTGGGAGCCCAATCACCTCCAAGTGTGATGTCTCCATGTGTCCCATCCAGTGCCTGTGAGGGCCGGGTGGAGAATTTTGCTACTCTTCTGCCATTGTCTCAATGGCCAGTGGTCCCAAATTCTCAAGAAAGAGCGGTTTCCTGACTCTCTCGTCATACAGGGTGTGCGTGAGCAGTGAGCGATACTCTGCTTCCTCCTTCCCAGCCCCTGTTTTTTTGCCACAGGCAGGGAGTGTGCATTAGAGGACGCACTGCTTCCTTATGCCTCCCTAGCCAGTCCCTCATGGGACCCATAAATCCAGGTGCACCTCACTCACTGCCTCTACTTCGGGACATTGTGCTTCCCGGGTTAGGCCCAAGCACCCTCACTGCCCCCCGTGGGTACGTCTGTTGTCCCTTTGGTGCCACTTGTACGGACCTTGGGAGCCTCACTATAACTGAACTTGGCTGCGCGATTCAGTTCGCCGGGCGGTCCCCCAGGTTCAGCTGTGTCTTGCTTGCCTCATGGCAGACAAGCACACCCCTGTCCTGTGAGTGGAGATTGTGTTGCTGCTGGCGAAGGACGCAATAAAGCCTGTTCCTCCAGCCGAGATGAAGGTTGCTACACTGTTAGCCCGGATAAGTTGAATTTACTTAAAAAATTTGAGGAAACTGGTTGCCCTAAAAAAATTAAGTAATGTGAACTTAAAGGGATAGTTCACCCAAAAATGAAAAATTGATGTTTATCCTCTTACCCCCAGCGCATCCAAGATGTAGGTGACTTTGTTTCTTCAGTAGAACACAAATGATGTTTTTTAACTCCAACCATTGTGGTCTGTCAGTCAAATAATGAGAGTGAAATGGAACACAATCTATAAGAATCAAAAAAGCATGCACAGACAAATCCAAATTAAACCCTGCGGCTCATGACGGCACATTGATGTCCTAAGACACGAAACGATCGGTTTATGTGCAAGAAACCAAACAGTATTTATATCATTTTTTATCTCTAATACACCACTATGTCCAACTGCGTTCAGCATTCGCTTAGTGAGGTCTGATCGCGCTCTGACAACGGAAGTAATGCCTAGCACTCATTGAAGTATAAGCGTGAGTACAAGCGCTACCCCTGGAGGAGGCAGACCCCGCATTAGCGTTGCTGTGTCCCGTTCGTGCCCTGCACCTTTACGTGGACCGCACACAGAGCTTCAGAAGCTCTGAGCAGCTCTTTGTTTGCTTTGGAGGTCAGCAGAAGGGAAAGGCTGTCTCCAAACAGAGGTTGGCCCACTGGATAGTGATGCCATCGCCTTGGCGTACCAGTCCCAAGGCGAGCCGTGCCCCCTAGGGGTTGCAAGCTCACTCCACTTGGGGTGTTGCCTCCTCCTGGGCGTTGGCGCACAGAGCCTCTGTAGCAGACATCTGCAGAGCTGCAGGCTGGGCGACACCAAACACATTCGCGAGATATTATAATCTCAGAGTGGACCCGGTGTCCACCCGTGTGCTGTCTACACGTAGATAGCCACGGGTGTTCGCTTGCTTGTACCATTTCCCTCAGGATGAGGAAATCCCACTCCTCAGTTTAGTTCCCCACATGGTGAACCCTGTGGAGTTCCTCCTGCTTCCTACGGCAGCCAGATGCAGCGGAGGCGTCCGGCGCCATGGTCCAGTACTTGTGTACATGCCCGGTTGGTCAGCCCTTGTACTGGGCTAGATGCCCATATGATGTGATTCCCCTCAGGTAATCCCATATGTGTCTATCCCCAGTACGGTTTCCCTGATGGTAAACCCATGTCTTTCTCTGGGCGGCTCTGCTCTGTGCTGTCTCTGAGCTCTAGAGTTCCTCCCGGAAGGTAGGACCTACATCAGAGATCTTCCATATGCGTTACTGCCCCTCGGGTCAGTCCATATGTGTCTTCCCCACGTTACCTCCCTTCGGGCAGGGTGTGGTTTCCGTAGCTTTCCCCTCCTATGGGGAATGCTTTCCTGGCATTTTGGTCATGGCTGAAAAACGTGGGAATCGAGTCCCGCCCAGTCCGCTCCATCCCACTGGCATGGATGACTTCTTCTGGCTTACTCTGGACGCTGGAAGGTTACGACTCTTTGGTAGCACTTGCATTGGGCATTCTACGGTTTGCCAGCATCTGCTTCCTTAACACTCGTGACGTGGCTCAGTTGCTATGGCGTTTTCCATTGGACCCCAGTACGTCAGTATCGACGTAACGTCGAACATAACTGACTGAATGGGAACATCTAGGTTACTAATGTAACCCCCGTTCCCCACAGGAGGGAACAGAGACGTTACATCCCCTTGCCATAGCCCTGAGTCACCGCTGAATGGCCTGGGTGCCCTGTCTCGGCTCCTCAGCAAAATTTGAATGAAAGTGAGTAGGCCAGTGCTATTTATACCCGGATGCTGGGGGTGTGGACTGGGATGTAAATCTCACTGGCCAATTCCCATTGGCTCATTTTGTACCACTTGGAGGTGATTGGGCTCCCAAGCGAGACCCCATTACGTCAGTATTGACGTGACGTCTCCATTCCCTCCTTCAGGGAACGGGGGTTACATTAGTAACCTAGACGTTGGTTAGGGTTAGTAAAAAATGTAGTTGCAAAGTTACTTATAGTCAGTAGAAAATCTGCTGGTGGAGAATCAAAAAAAAAAAAAAAAAAAAAATTGTAGCAGATATTAAGCACAGTCTACTAATACTCTAAAGACTGCTTGTTGATATGTGGATAATGGTTATTTGAGAAGAAAAACAAAATTATGGAAATGTACTGATGAAAAGTACCTTTAATTTGTCATGCAATGTACACACTACAACTGCGTAACAGGCAAAGCTCGTGGCAGCTGTGAAGCCTGTGGAGGGAGTCCAGCGCTGTGGGTCTGTGTTCCTGCTGAAGGCTCTGAACAGCTTGAATCATTAGGGGGATCAATGCATTTCAACTTCTCTGCAGCAGTATGTCAGTGTGTCTGTCTGTGAAATAAAGGAGTAGATCAGAGTAGAGATCAAACAGAAGCTCCATTTTTAAATGCTGAAGTCAGGTTTCAGCGCAAACTGTGATTCATGATTTGTTATCAAAAATTTTGTGTGCGTGTGGGTGTGTGCGTGTGTGTGTGTGTGTGTGTGTGTGTGTGTGTGTGTGTGTGTGTGTGTGTGTGTGAAATCAACTTAGATTCCTTAATGTTGTTCAGATAACAATATTTTGAGTTCATGTGGGTTGAAAAGCAACATCGAAGCAATGTCACGGCATGCATCCAGAGTGTGTGATTGTCAAATCTACATCATCCGGTTCTGAGTGCTTCTCTGCATTTATACATTAGAAAGAGCTCGTTCAATCCAATCACTGTGCTGTAGTATGCATGTGATCACATTACAGTGGGGAATTCAAATGTCATGAAAGACTGTTTCTCATGCTATTCTTCATCTCTGCTGTTCAGCGTTGCATTCGGACATACCGTGGTACAACGAGCACACTTGGGCCCTCAAGAGAGCAGCCTGAAAGATGGAGTGCAACAGGAAGAAAACAAAACTAGAGGTGTTTTGCATTTCATGGAAGGAAAGTGATATTGCATACAGAAAGGCCTTAAAAACTGCAAGATCTGCTTACTTAAAAAAAAAAAAAAAAACACAACACTAGTTCTGTCAGGACCACTATCGTCAAATATGATAGATAATGCATAGAGTTTGTATTGGCGGTATGGTTCTGTTCTGGGCAAGAACTCCCTGCGCATCCATGCAGCCTAGCATGGATAAGAGCAGGGAGAGCAGCAATAAACCCCCCAGGGTAAACAGAACAGGACCAACATGCAGATATCATTAAATGTCATGATTTAACATACACATTTTTCGAGAATTAGTCTGATTCAGGGGAAATAATAAGGCCAATCCTGACTGAAGAGAGGAGGAGCTGGGGATGGAGGAGGGTAATTTGCTCCTGAGAAATGCAATAGCTGCTGATAATACGGAGGAGCTTATATATAGATGCCGTAATAGGCGTCGTATTCCTATAGGTAGACGCAAGTCACCTGGGAGTCAGCTGATGCAAGCTTGACTGACGTGACCTGCCAGAACTGACGCTACGCTAGATTTCTGTCAGGACCACTATCGTCAAATATGATAGATAATGCATAGAGTTTGTATTGGCGGTATGGTTCTGTTCTGGGCAAGAACTCCCTGCGCATCCATGCAGCCTAGCATGGATAAGAGCAGGGAGAGCAGCAATAAACCCCCAAAACAAACCATATGCTGATATCCCCCAACACAAACTGAGTGCGAAAATCTGAATGCCATTTTTCCTCAAAATGCAGTTACCTGAATGACCTGAATTTTTTTTTTTTTTTTTATATAAATGGGGGAAGCTTACACCCGTAGCGGCAGCAAATCTGATACAACAAGCATGTTGTAGCGCATTTAGTTAGCGATTTTTATATATCATATATGCTTACACTGTTAGCAGCAATCTAGTCGGGGAAGCATACACCCATTGCCTAATACATTTTTTTTTTCTTTTTTTTTCTCTCTTCTCTCTCCTATTGGGGGAAGCTTACACCCCTAGTGGCAGCAATCTGTTACAACAAGCATGTTGTAAACCACAGACTAGTATTAAACTAGTGGTAGTCAGGTTGGGGAAGCATACACCCGCAGCAATAGCTCTGAGTTAGATGCAGCGTGCAGCTAAGAAATTAAATGCAGTGCTTCCTCATCATGAGCACGATTTCTGCTCCAGTCGGGCCGATTCCTTTGGCTACGAAAGACAAGATGGCGACTCCCATGATATCACACTCCTTACAGGACCATCAAGTTAGACATTGTTAGGGTTGAATAAGAAACCTCTGTGTATTTAAAGAAAAGCATGTTACAATACTCTGATAAGTTTTCAAGCCACAGACGTTGTTCACTTATCACAGAATGTTGCGATATGATTGGATATCATAAAGAGCATAAGTCTAAGACAACAGCTTAAGATAACATGTACCTGAATAAACTTACCACAGTAGTGCTTATAGTATGCAGCAATGACACTAGAGCTTTGGTAACAAGCACTTTTTTAGATAGCCTTAAGATCAGCTTGTTCTAACCTTTAAGAACGAGCGTTTCCAGTGGCACTATAGCTTTAAGAAAAACGATGTTTACTATGTGCTGCACCACAACAGAAAAGCCGTTTGCACCATGAATCTTTGTTTTTCTGTCTCTACTGCAAAGCTGCTTGAATCTGCGATGTATAGCGCTAAACACGGCGATCCGACCAGCGTGTATGTTGCTATACAAACGAAAGCGCCCCGACTGGCTTGTGCGGCAATCAAGCCGGTTGCCAATGACAACAGATAGTAACGCACATCGCCAAATACGATCGCAAAAGCTTGCAAAAACATTTTTACTGAGAAGGACTAGAAGCCTAAGCAAGAGTGATAGCTTTAACAACATCATGAGTTAGCTTTAAAACAATGAGCATTAAAAGGAACTGGAAACATGCTTCGTGGAAACATTCAGAGATGAAGGAGAGTGAAATAGCCGGCTGTAACGTGGATGTTTGATCTTGTCTTGAAACGTTTCTTCATGCGGGGAGTGCAGATCATCTGAATTGCCAGTCCATGTCTAATTGCAGCGATGCGAGAAGCAATGCTAACGTTAACTCAGTCATTTCCAATCAGTCGGCTTATGATCAATGCAGTGAATGAGAGGTGAAATCCACAAATCCCTCTCGCTAAATTCCCGATTGCACAATTCCTAGTGAGATGATGCTGTTTGCCTGTCGAATTCGCCATTTAATTTGCTCCTGAGAAATGCAATAGCTGCTGATAATACGGAGGAGCTTATATATAGATGCCGTAATAGGCGTCGTATTCCTATAGGTAGACGCAAGTCACCTGGGAGTCAGCTGATGCAAGCTTGACTGACGTGACCTGCCAGAACTGACGCTACGCTAGATGTATTTGATACAGTAACTAAATTAATGAGAAATAAAGCTTCAACTTCAGATGTTTCCAAACAGCACAGCAGTAAGGACTTTATGTATTTCTTTACTTGGAATATTTATACTATTAGGAAGGAAATTATAACCATGCAGCCGTCTGCTACAATATCGCATCAGATGCTATAGACCCCCTGATGAACAATCCCACGCATTCTTTGCTACAGGAGAAGAAAAATTGTCTAAAATTTTTAAATCATCAAAATCAACAACATGTATCTTAGACCCTATACCGACTAAGCTACGGAAAGAGATGCTTCCAGAAGTTATAGATCCTCTTCTTAATATTATTAATTAATCTTTGTCATTAGAATACGTACCAACAACTATTAAGCTGGCTGTTATTAAACCTCTTATTAAAAAAACTCAACTTGATCCTAAAGAATTAATTAATTACAGAATGAGGGACAGATCTCGAATCTACCTTTTCTGTCAAAAATACTAGAAAACACAGTATCCATTGATACCAATCTTTCATTTGAAAGCCACATTTCTAGCATCTGTAAAACCACTCAATATAAATGGATTAGTTTTATGATTTCTTCATGAACTTTTTGAAGCTTCAGAGTTTCAGTTACATAAGCTGTCTATGGAGGGACAGAAAGCTCTCAGAGTTCATAAAAAAATATCTGAATTTGTATTCCGAAGATTACCGAAAGTCGTACGGGTTTGGAACGACATGAGGATGAGTAAATGATAATAGAAATCACCCAATTTTTTTGGGTGAACTAACCCTTTACACTGTTGCACAGTGTAATTGCCTAATGTTGTGACTTTTGGTTTATGATTCCGAATTCCCAATACTCAAATTAACATTTGTAGTGAAAAGAGGTTTCAAATGGGAGTTGGGATCATATATTTTGAAATGGAGTGAACCGTGATTGGATCCAAAAGTCCGGAAGATCTTTATTTGACCCCATAATTCTGCTTTAATAAAAATGGTGTAATTGTACTCGGTTTTACTTCACTTTGAATATAAATCATCTTGTGAAGGTGAGCAATGATTGATATGTCAGAAGACCCAGGCCTTCCTGAAAGAAATATGTTTTTCGTGATCATATTTGTGTGAAAAAAACAATAGTGCTTTTGACGGTTAAGTTCTTCTCACCAATAGCTGAAATCTGTCAGTCAGTCGCTGCAGTGCATTGATAGTTAAATGAATATCCGGATGACCTTCACTGGGAATGACTGCAGACTGCTGTTTAAGCCACAGACCCCAGCTGAAGGCTTCAAAACACCTGACCTCTTTTCAACATCTGCTTTCATCTGTTTCAACACAAGGTTCTCCTCTCCTCATAACTCGCCTGCTCAGTTTCCTCTCCGTCATGTAGCTGAAAGTGTGCAGTTTAACAGACCTGTGGCAGAAACTCTTCTGATGTTCTGGATGAGAAGGGTTCAACTAAAAATGTAGGTAATTTCATTGGAAATTCAGTTCATCTCTTACTCAACATTCGATAATGATAATTTGGCATCTTGAATTTATGTCTTGCAGTTATTAACATTCATGAACTCTTGAAACCAGAATGATTAAACTGTAAGTGTATCAATATACTCAGTGAAGCGGTTACACTTTAACATTGGTTAATACATGATGTAAGAATATATTATTCATTGTTAGTTAATACAACAACTAGTTTTAACAAATGAGACCTTATTGTAATGATTGTTAATAAAAAATTTTCATTTTAGTCCACAGTGTATTAAAGGATTAGTTCACATCTGAATAAAATTTTCCTGATAATTTACTCACCCGCATGCCATCCAAGATGTTTATGTCTTTCTTTCTTCAGTTTAAAAGAAATTAGTTTTAGAATTAGAAACTGACATTTGGACCTTCAACCCATTGAACCCCAGTGAAGTCTGCTATATGGAGAAAAATTCTGGAATGTTTTCCTCAAAAACCTTAATTTCATTTCCACAGAAGAAAGAAAGACATAAACATATTGGATGACATGGGGGTGAGTAAATTATCAGGACATTTTCATTCAGAAGTGAACTAATCCTTTAACTAATGTTAGCAGATACAACTTTTGATCTTATGTAAAACGTATTAGTAAATGCTGAAATTAACTAAAATTAATAGGTGCTTTAAAAGTATTGTTCATTTTAACTAATGTACACTGAAAAAAAAAAAAAAAGAAGATTTTTATAGGTTAAATCAGGTAGAAATAGCTCTTTAAGGTAACACTTGCAGGTTGCCACTTTTAACAGTTCGATTAACTAATTTCAGCGTATTAATGGAACATTTTCTATGAATAGGGTACAAGTTGATATTCTGTACTTTTTTAAAGCAATAAAGACAATGTTCTTTAGAGCAGTGGATATATTATATTATCTAACTTAAAATAAAGTCCAAATTTAAAACCGTAAGAATTATCTGGTGTGTCTGACAGTTATGAAATATTAAATCAATATTTAATATTTCATCAATGTTAATTGCAAACAACAGAATTGCATGAGTAAAACAGCTCATATAATATTTAGTTTAGCCTTGTGGACATTTGGAAAAGCATCTTCTTTAATTGAGCATTCACTGTGAAAGAACAAACAACTGACTACATTTATTAAGTGTGTTCATGCCCTGCGCCATCTCTTTTCAATGGAAAGTGCCTTCAGAGTTACTGACATGTCAGTCTGTTTTATGTACACTGCTGTTGACTGTGAGTTGGCACAAATGCATAGAATTACTTGCAGAGTGTACACAGGAGGAGGGCAAATGCTAATATCAAATGCAAATGATCAGGTCTGATCTGCCTAATCTGTGATAATATGAGAATAAATGACAGCGGCTGTCTGCCTTTGAAGCTCCGCTTTGAAGACGATTTCTTTAGCTCTGCCTTTTTATTTCAGTTGGGTTGTGTGAACCTTTCGTAAGACCACAACAGACCACTAATGAATTCAGTCACTATCAAAGAGAATTTAATTAATAGTTAAACCTGACCTTTTTTTTTTTTCATTGATTGATCAATCAGTTGCAGTGTATATCTACACATATGCACATGAAAAATAACAAACTGAGTACATATTAGATTCAAAGCATTAGAACTGATTATTGCTCATAATCCTGCATGGCTGATCATATTCTTGGCTACACATCCTGATATTCACTGATCTTTAATTTTTCATAAAATTAATGTAAGTAAAAATTCACTGAGACTTTTTAGAGAATCCCTTTGAATTCACTTGAGTTGCCTAAGCAAGCCTGTGCAGCATATTAAAAATTATATTAGTATGAAAGTGCATATTCCTCTCATGTTATTAGCACAGACTTTCTTTCACACATCATTTCTAAGCACTTTGTTAGCTCTTGGACTGTAATCAGATCCAACCTTGGCTCTTTGCCACAGAGAAAATCCTCCGTTTTAGCTCTTTGTGAATTTTCAGTGCAGCAAAAACAAAAAACAAAATGGGAAATATTTCTACATCGTTTCATAAATTATTTTGGATGTTCATCACCATGGTGATCTCACTGCAGCAACAACGACATCGAATTCATGGATATTGCCTTTAATAAAACATTAGACTTTAATTTGACTTGGACATTTTGATTATAGCAATAAATTCAAGAGTTTTGCCAAAATTAAAAGTGGAAATATTCTGCGCTGATTGTAATATTGCAGAATGTGACTTGCACTTTTGAATCTCCCAGAGGACAATGTTACTGCTCACAATTTGCAGTTGCATTGCTTGCGATCAGCTATCAGCTTCATCTCAGGGATTCTCTTAGGATAATCAAAACATAGTTGTCGTACAGTAAGAGTCCCGTATAGAGCTATAAAATGAATGTGGATGATCTTGGTATAATTTGATGAGAAAAGTCCACATCATAACTCTGTCTTGCAGATATATAGGCAAATCTGTGCACAGTTTGAGACTTCAGACTTAATTTCTAAATGATGTTTCAGTTACAATTTTTATCACTGTGATTTCATGTACCGATTTGGACGGGACTAACAACTGTGTGTTTATTACAGAGGTGGGAGAGTTTGTTTTGTATGTTCATGTTTGCATGCATCACATATGACATATGTGTCTTTTGATAAATTATTATCTGATAAAACTTAAATTTATTATAGAAATCCTATTTAAATAAACATCATATGAGTTTCTAGAAGTGCCTTTTATAATATAAGTGAGCAGAGAAATGTAGACAAGTATCTTACCTGAAACCAGCTTCCATACTAAGTTGCAAATTTAACTAATGTGCAAAATTGAAATATTGCATAAAAAGATTTGTGAGTAAAGCAGCATTTCCAGCCCATGTGTTCAAGAGAACAAAATCGTCACTTCCTTTGAAATTGGCGCAATATATCTGTAATAAAAATGCTCTTTTTTCCACCATCATAAATGAGTCGCATCAGACGAAACACAAACGCTGTCATGTTCTCTTGCGTTCGGATGCTGGTGTTTGGGAATACAATCCTGTGCGATGCTTCTGGAGGGAATTAAACCAAATTTCCAATTTTAAAATAAACCAATTTTCAGAACCACCAAACCAACATCTGAGATGCTGCGATGCCATTGGTCCACTGGTTAGCCCAGTTATCCAATCACAGCCTCTGTTGAGGCAGTCACATGAGCTTTTTGTTGCGCATCAAGGGATTTATTCAGTAAATGTGTTTCCAACATAGTTATCGGATATAACTATGATTCAAATGAGCACATACGTTTTTATAGAATTTATGCGCATTTGGTGGTTCAATCCAGTGTTTTTTATGCGATATCCCAAAATGTGGGGTTTGCTTAATACCTGCTTAATATCTGCTAACACTTTATTTTGATGCTCCTCAACAGACAAACGTGATTTTGAAAACTGGTCCTGTTCAAATAGGGCTGTTGTTGCGATCTTCTAAGATCTCTCGACTCTACAGGAGGATGTAACCTAACTGAGATATTAAAATAGCTTTCTTAGCTCACTCTCTTGTTCTTGCATACTGCCAGTGAAAAAGGGCAGAAATAAAATGACACAAAGGAGATATCAATTCAGTTTCACATGTTAACCTTTCACAATGCATTATCGTAGAATAATTTCTGACTTGGTTCCACACAGAGCGTCTCACAGATGTTCTTCTTGTTTTTGCTCAACTACTGCAAAGCCTCAAGCATAATTTTAGACTCTGGACCTTCGATCCTGGCTAAGCCCGACACTCTTGCTTGTTACTTCCAGACAGAATCCTGTCCATTGACACAGCTTAGGGATTTGAGGCCGGATTAGTTGAGGAGAGAAGTGTAAGAAACGCTTCCCTTAATGTTGGCTCTAGAGCAATGTTCGAAAGTGCTTGCGAGCTCTTTTGTAAGCCCCCTTCTCTCAATTAGATTGATTCCTGGGCCTTGGCCTTGCTTCAGAGCGAAGCTCATTTGTTTCAAATAGGTTTAAGATGTCTGGGGCAATGGAGCAAGGTGGATCTGTGCCCTAACCTTTACTGCCTGGGGAAATGGAGGAGCTCGACATCGAACAATAGACGCTCACAGAGGCTCGCTGTCAGGAGACGCTGTAGATTCTGCAGGATATAATGGAGCTTCTGATGCTCAGGTGTTGGGAACATTTAACTGTTTTCATGAACAGGTCATTTGTCTGCTTGTCATTCGTAATTAAAGTGCACTGTTAATGAGAGGGGGAAAAAAAAGTTGTTTAGTTTTATGATTAAAGCTCTGTAGTTTTAAAACATAATTAGTGATTGAGAGATGGACAAATAAATGTTCTTCAAAAGCCTGATGGATCATATTTGATACTCATATGTAAACATGTTTTTTCTAAAATATGATGAATGATAATCAAGTAAACCTCAGTCTAGTAAGTGTTCATCTGAAAATATTACAAACAATTTAAGTTACTGTTACGTTTACTTTATAAAAATTAATATTTCACAAAAAGTGGACATTTGTACAATTACTAAAAGACTTTTACTTCAAAAAAAGTATAATTTATCAATCAGACAACAGAAGGCATGTTGCAGATTGTTCAATAGATTTCATGGCAAAGTTTTGAGGCTTTTTAGAGGCTTTGGAAATCTGCATATCAGATTTGATACAGTAGGCTTTAATGGGTTAACCTTTTAGTCTGTTCTTCTACTGATTACCGTCAACACTCTAAAATTCATCCCCTTTTCTGTTGAGCCACATTAATGCCAAGACAACAGATTGGGCTGTTCTTGATCCTGTCCAACTGGAACTTAACCTCCGCCTTCCCAGCAGGCCTCTTAGTCTCTTCCTGCTCCGAGTCTTAGACAAGGTGATTGAAATCAGATACTGACTATACATGAGGAAAATCCAAATGTGCGTTGAATACTTCTTAGTAGGGGTGTCCTCGACTACGGATTTACATAGTCGAATCCGATTCGAATCAGATTGCCTATATTCGACTGATAGTCGAATCATATATGTTTTGGGGTTTGGGGTTGGGGGTTGGGGGTTGGGGTTGGGGGTTGGGAGGGGGGGTGCACAGACTTTGAAAGGGCCGCGCGCTGAACTGTGCACGAGATGGAGCGGGACACGGAAAATGAAGCCTAGCCTACCCGCGGGCGCGGCTTAAGACAACTTTTATTTTCTTTCACACACAGTAGAGAAACGTCTTTCTAATAAACCGACCAAACTGCCTGTCAAGTGATAGACGAAACTGACAATGATTTTGTCTTTTTTAAACAAATGAAAGGCAATGTGGATAAACATTCACAGCCACGATGTACAGAACACCACACAAACATTTTGGATCAATAAACCTTTAAATATATATAAAAATAACTGCAGAAAAGCCAAACTGCAGATATACATTTCATATGTTGGCAAATCAAATTACATCGGTTAAACTGTCTGTGCAAGCAAGCTTTAAAGGTCCCGTTTTTCGTGTTTTTTTGAAGCTTTGATTGTGTTTATAGTGTTCAATATAACATGAGTTCATGTTTCGCGTGTAAAAAAACACAGTATTTTTCACATAATTTACTTATCTGTATACCGCTGTTTCCACTGTCATAAAAACGGGCTGATGACTTCCTTGTTCTATGAAGTCCCTCCTTCAGAAATACGTAACGAGTTCTGATTGTGCCAGCGGTTCCTGTGTTGTGATTTGACAGCTCTGAGCGCACCGTGCCCGGAAAGGTCACGCCTCTTACCATAACGTGGAGATGCACGCGCTCAGTGTTATTGTAAACATGTCTTTCATTTTACCCTATCAATTGAGCCGGAATCAGACCCGGTGATTGGACTGCGGGATGAAAATAACAGCGTTTCGACGACATGGCGACAAACACACTCTACAAACGCAACTCTTGTGTATTCCTGTGGGCGGAGGTTAGTCAAAAAACTGTTTTAGTGACGTCATTAAAGAAGGAAGTAGAGGGATGTAGTCCAAACTGGCCGTTCGATGTAGGCGACTTCTGTTAAATAAAATATCTCGCTTGGCATTGAACTTTGAGCTTTAAAATTTTACAGATTTTATTTATACTCTAACAACAACATTACACACTAACTAAAGTTTGAAACATGGGATCACGAAGAACGGGACCTTTAACTCTACAGCGCAACATTGATGCACCAAAAAATTAAATTCATTTAATAAAAAAAATTATATATTTTTTTTTTATCAAACATTAATTTACAGAATTGAAATAGAACAGAAATATGGTCGAGTCAAACTGCAAAATGCCTGAAGTGCAGGGGAACATAATTAAATTAGATAACCCAGAGTGATCAATAAATAAATTAAAATTAAAATTAAATAAATTATTAAAATAACGAAAGTATAGCCAGAATTGTCAACTTTGTCTTTTTAACTGCAGAGACAATAAACGCTGAACTGGAGTGGCAGTCTTTTTAGCTAAACATTAACAGCATCCAAAAATCAAATTACATCCGGCTGAAATAGTTTGAGTTGTAGCTACCCTACCTGACTGAGAGAGAAAAATCCAGTCTTTCACGCGATCTGCCTGTGTCCGTTTGAGTCTTTTTAAATAGTGCGCTATAGTCAGCTCATTGGCCGGCAGAAGCGCGCCGCAGTGTTTGTCGTTGTTGAGTTATAGGACATGAGCTGTTGGCACAACTTTCATTGCATCAGATTTTATTTATACTCTAACAACAACATTACACACTAACTAAAGTTTGAAACATGGGATCACGAAGAACGGGACCTTTAAAAGCTTCTTTCTTTTCACATTTTTATTTATGGTATTAACATAATAGGCTGTATATTAACCTATTGGGAAAGAACCAGTATGTCTATGTAAAATCAATCAGATATTGAGCACCCCCATATCTCTTCTCATAACACCTCTGCGATGATTCGACTGTGAGATTGGTAGTCGAATCAGGCTCCTCCTATCGAAGAGTCGAATCATCGACTATTCAGGGTCACCCCTAGATTTTAGTATTCAGTATGCAGATGTATGTTTTTTTTTTTGTTTGTTTTTTTTGTTTTTTCAGCTGCAGGCAATTTTATGTCTCTTTGGTTCTTTAAAATAAAATAAAATAATTAATTAATTCTATTAATATGCCTGTAATTATATATATATATATATATATATATATATATATATATATATATATATATATATATAGTTACGTTTGCTGGTGTAGAGATGAGGCAGATACGGATTTCCACAATACATTCAATACTTTAATATAAACGAAGGCAGAGAACACCATACAAAACACTAACACAAACAGAGAACGGACGAGGAGTGAAGGGAGTGAGTGCAATATATGGGGAGTGCTGACAATAGAGTCCAGGTGCAGGTGATGAGTGCTGATGAGGAGCTGACGAGGGAAGTGAGTGCAGGTGTGGAGAACAGGAGGATCTTGGGAATTGAAGTCCAGGAAAACAAGGGTTCTGTGACATTACCCCCCCTCCCGGTAGGCGCGTCCTCGCGCCGTAGATGAAACAACCGGGAGGGGGGCGGGCGCCCTGGAGACCTCAAGCTGGTGCAGGGGGAGGAGCAAACTGGAGTGGAGGTCTCCAGGGCAGGTTCAAAAGCCATGGCAGGTCAGGGGCTGAAGGCAGCCATGGCGGGTCAGGGGCTGAAGGCAGCCATGGCGGGTCAGGGGCTGAAGGCAGCCATGGCGGGTCAGGTGCAGCGGGCAGCCATGGCGGGTCAGGTGCAGCGGGCAGACATGCAGCGGGCATACATGGCGGGTCAGGTGCAGCGGGCAGCCATGGCGGGTCAGGTGCAGCGGGCAGCCATGGCGGGTCAGGTGCAGCGGGCAGACATGCAGCGGGCATACATGGCGGGTCAGGTGCAGCGGGCAGCCATGGCGGGTCAGGAGCCGAAGCCTTCGAGGCGTTGAGCCCAGGCGTCGCTGAAGGACTGGCGGGTGATGGCGGAACCGAAGGCTCCGCCGACCGAAGCGCAGCCGGGGCTCCAGAAGGCCGCAGTAGAACAAGGATGACAGACAACAAAGTGAACACCGGGGGGAGTGAGGAGGCCAACTGGAACTGAGGGACGGAGGGACGGAGCGGAGACGGAGGAGTGCAGTCCAGAGGGGAAGGCAGGCAGACGAGGGACCAAGGTGTGAGCGGAGGCAGGATGGAGACTGGTGAGACTAGTGGCCTGTGGACAACGGTGGAGCAGAGGGAGGTTGGAGCCGGGGTGACGGTAATCGCCCAGAGGTCCGAGGTGGAGATCTGGGCGAGGGGGCTAGAGGTGAAGGTTCAGTGTATACATAAATGGGAGGAGGCGGGAGAGGAGGCAGGGAGGGAGAACAGTCTTTACAAAGTTCATAATGGGAGCGGCTGGCTCGGCAGAGGCTGGAGCTGAGGGCTCGGCGGCGGCGGCTGGAGCGGCAGGCTCGGCGGCGGCGGCTGGAGCGGCAGGCTCGGCGGCGGCGGCTGGAGCGGCAGGCTCGGCGGCGGCGGCTGGAGCGGCAGGCTCGGCGGCGGCGGCTGGAGCGGCAGGCTCGGCGGCGGCGGCTGGAGCGGCAGGCTCGGCGGCGGCGGCTGGAGCGGCAGGCTCGGCGGCGGCGGCTGGAGCGGCAGGCTCGGCGGCGGCGGCTGGAGCGGCAGGCTCGGCGGCGGCGGCTGGAGCGGCAGGCTCGGCGGCGGCGGCTGGAGCGGCAGCTCGGCGGCGGCGGCTGGAGCGGCAGGCTCGGCGGCGGCGGCTGGAGCGGCAGGCTCGGCGGCGGCGGCTGGAGCGGCAGGCTCGGCGGCGGCGGCTGGAGCGGCAGGCTCGGCGGCGGCGGCTGGAGCGGCAGGCTCGTAGGCGGCGGCTGGAGCAGAGGGCTCGTAGGCGGCGGCTGGAGCAGAGGGCTCGGCGGCGGCGGCTGGAGCAGAGGGCTCGGCGGCGGCGGCTGGAGCAGAGGGCTCGTTCATCCCCTCAAATACAATTAAAATCCCCACAGGCACTGGAGCTGGCTCTGTGGGGACTGGAGCGGGCTCTGGAGAGACTCGAGCGGGCTCTGGAGATACTGGAGCGGGCTCTGGAGATACTGGAGCGGGCTCTGGAGATACTGGAGCGGGCTCTGGAGATACTGGAGCGGGCTCTGGAGATACTGGAGCGGGCTCTGGAGACACTGGAGCGGGCTCTGGAGACACTGGAGCGGGCTCTGGAGAGACTGGAGCCGCTTTCTTCCTCCTCCTCCGCTTACTGGGCCCAGTAGAGGAATGAGGGTTCCGTGTGGGGCAGGCAGGGAGTTCGCTGGAGGGGTATGCGGAGGAAGCCGGAGGTTGACTGACTGGCCCGGCCAACCGTGTCTCTGGATGGACTAGAGACAGACACCCATCCTGAACCCAATCAACGATAAATTTGGAATCATTTAACCACAAAATGGAATTTATGGTTTCGCTTAAGGAGAAACGATAATCGGGTTCACTAAAACGGATGGTGTCATCATCTAGTCCATCCAGAAACAGGGAGATCAAAACTGCTTCAGGCCAGTCAGACACATAAGCGAGCTCAACGAACTCCTCCACATACCTCTCCAGCGAACGACCAACCTGCAGGAGCCCGATGAGGCGATCGCCGGCCGACAGATGGATGAGAGGCATAGGAGGAGCACGAGCCAGGAAGCCAGGGAAAGTCTCCATCTTTCCTTTGTGGAAATCCAGTCGTTCTTGGGTCCGTTCTTCTGTTACGGTATGGTGGTGTAGAGATGAGGCAGATACGGATTTCCACAATACATTCAATACTTTAATATAAACGAAGGCAGAGAACACCATACAAAACACTAACACAAACAGAGAACGGACGAGGAGTGAAGGGAGTGAGTGCAATATATGGGGAGTGCTGACAATAGAGTCCAGGTGCAGGTGATGAGTGCTGATGAGGAGCTGACGAGGGAAGTGAGTGCAGGTGTGGAGAACAGGAGGATCTTGGGAATTGAAGTCCAGGAAAACAAGGGTTCTGTGACATATATATATATATATATATATACAGTACAGTCCAAAAGTTTGGAACCACTAAGATTTTTAATGTTTTTAAAAGAAGTTTCGTCTGCTCACCAAGGCTACATTTATTTAATTAAAAATACAGTAAAAACAGTAATATTGTGAAATATTATTACAATTTAAAATAACTGTTTTCTATTTGAATATATTTCACAAAGTAATTTATTCCTGTGATCAAAGCTGAATTTTCAGCATCATTACTCCAGTCTTCAGTGTCACATGATCCTTCAGAAATCATTCTAATATGCTGATCTGCTGCTCAATAAACATTTAATGTGTACAATTGTACAAAATATTTGTGTAATATTTTTATTATATATTTGTGTAAAAATATTTTTTTCAGGATTATTTGATGAATAGAAAGTTCAAAAGAACAGTGTTTATCTGAAATCTAATCTTTTGTAACATTATAAATGTCTTTACTGCCACTTTTGATTGATTTAATGCATCCTTGCTGAATAAAAGTATTCATTTCTTTAATTTCTTTTAAAAAAAATAAAAATAAAAATTCTTACTGACCCCAAACTTTTGAACGGTAGTGTATAATGCTACAGAAGCTTTGTATTTCAGATAAATGCTGTTCTTTTGAACTTTCTATTTATCAAGGAATCCTAGAAAAAAAAGTACACAACTGTTTTCAACATTGAAAATAATCATAAATGTTTATTGAGCAGCAGATCAGCATATTAGAATGATTTCTGAAGGATCATGTGACACTGAAGACTGGAGTAACGATGCTTTGCATCACAGGAATAAATTACTTTGTCAAATATATTTAAATAGTACACAGTTATTTTAAATTGTAATAATATTTCACAATATTACTGTTTTTTACTGTATTTTTAATTAAATAAATGTAGCCTTGGTGAGCAGACGAAACTTCTTTTAAAAACATTAAAAATCTTAGTGGTTCCAAACTTTTGGACTGTACTGTATATATATATATATATATATATATATATATATATATATATATATATATATATACATTCAGAATATGTGTGCTACCCAAATAATGACTAAAAGTAAGTCTTTGAGAATGGGTTTCTCAAGCCAGGTGGCGCATTAGACCAGAATCAAACATAGTAGTTTGACGACGACTCTTCCTCTGCGGTACATCAGTGCTTGGCCTGGCATCTTCCGCATTAGCTAAGGGATGCTTTGCGTTTAGGTGGTACTTGAGACTGGAAGAACTCCTACAGTAAACTAATTCCGCATTGCACAAGGTGCAAACAACCTTAGTCTTGTCAAGGTTTCCATTGGGAAGCTTCTTAAAAATAAATTTTCCCTGAAGCAAACTCGGCGGCTTCATAGCTGCATCCATGTTAGCACGTCACGTTTGATGTGGTAATTTCACAGTAGGCATACACACAGGTTCGAAGACTCATTCTCTCCCCCTACAGTGCAATTCGGCTAGGTATACATCCGTGCTAAAATATCAAGGTTTCATAGCTTGCGTATAGACCCAGCTCCCAACCCAACTTTGAGAATAGATTAACGGCGATATTTTTTTTAATCGCCTGATAAGAGTCTCAATATCTGATATTATATCTTATATATATCTTCATAGTCATGTTTAGACACAAGCTTCAGACACCGGTCATGCTGGAGGCATTCCCCATAGCGCCCTCTATAGGACGTAGTGCGAGTTTCCATTCTGAAGGGAATCCTGTGTACTACCCACCCAATCTTACAACAGCTTTGTACTTCAAATTAATTTACACCATTTATATATATATATATATATATATATATATATATATATATATATATATGTATTAGAATCAATACAACTCTGGAGCTGATATTGTAAATATGGAACAAGCATGAAACAAACATGCAAACAAACAAAAACAGCTATGCATGTTAAAACAAAGAAAAGCTGCAACTTTAAAAAGCACTTGAAAATAAAATCACCACACGCACATTTAAGCATATTATGGGATGGATTTGTTTAGCTAATATCTTGAGCTCAGCACCCACTCATATGCTTCAAAGTCCCTCTTCAAATAATAGGATTATTTTGATCAGTGGCTTTCTTTAAAAACAACTGTTTTCAATTCTCCTTGTTCTGCAGTGATTAGCTACATATCAGCCTTTCACATACACACCTACACTTAAACACACATGCACTAAAGCATGCATATGTATTTGCAAACATAGACAAACAAGGGCCAATCTCATAAAATGTTCACATTATACCATACAAACATAACGACAATTAAGCACATTTTCTCACAAACTCATTATACTGTAATGTGTATGCAAGTTTTATGTTTGAGGCCAGATGAAGCTCTGATATATATATATATATATATATATATATATATATATATATATATGAAACACACACACATTGTCATAATAATAATAATAATAATGGTGCTAAAATATGCTTCATCTTCTTTATGCAAAATATTACCTCTTACTTTCTTTTGATTTTTGTAGAAAATATGACCTGAACATATTCTTGACTGATTTTGTGAGATTCATTTAGATATACTGTAAGTATTATGGCAGATATTATGCAAATTTTATATATATATATATATATATATATATATATATATATATATATATGATCTGTACATTCAAACACTGGACTGCACACATTTCGCTGTTATATCTACATGCTTTGCTTTGAAAATCACACACCGTCTGTTTGTGAGACCAGGTACTTGTACTTTCTGCACCTGCATCTGCAAAAGCGTTTGACTTTGTACGACTGCAGAGGAAGTGTGCGAGACTCTTGGCAGCACGTTATCTGAAGCACGAGCGAGTGGATTAATGCTCCTCTGGGCCAAACCCAATTCATTGTCCTGTAACGCTGCAGCAGAATCTCCTCTTAAACCCCTTCAGAATTAATCATTATTATAACACAGACAGATTGACAACAAAGCTACTCTTAGAAAATAAAGAAAAGAAGACTATTGCTTAGAGTCTATACAAATGAATTTTAAATGAAAGTATGCTAGCACTTTATTGTACAGTCCTGTTTCCATATTATAGTAATTGCAATAAGTGGGTAACCCTGAACCTACCCCTAAACCTAACCTTAACCCATGTAGTTACCTTATATTACCCAGTACTTTCTTAGGTAAGTACACTGTACACATACTGTAACAAAGTGCAACCAAAAGTATATGAGCAGCCTGGCACATACTGTATTATTATAGTCGAGCGATCACATGCATGTGCTTTTGCATTGACTTGATACATTCATCTATATTCAGAATGAGATACGAGTCCTGGGAGATGAATTCCCTCCCAGTTTCAAAGTAATTTCTTTTTTTTTCTCCAAAATAATATTCCTCAAAGCAGCCAATGTTTCCTTTTCTGGGCTGAAATATTGACTGAGGCATTGACTGTGGTGACAACACATGAAACCAAAGCGGAACTGGATATTTGTGACCTTTTAATAATTCATTACCAGAACCCAACATATCAAGGAAGCAATTATTTTCCTGTTCTTTATGCAGATGAAATGCTACATGCATGACTTACCTAATGAGTCTAAAAAGGACAATTTGTCAGGAAAAGGCAAAAGCCTCAATAAGTTATGAGTCCTATGCTGCTGTATATTTAATTACTGTTTTTATACCTCATGCCATAAGCATAATCAGAAGACGCTTTTTTCTAAAGTTAAAACACGGCGACACACGATTCATAACGGTGTGAAAGCTGTGCCCTCGGAGCAACACTGAATTGCTTTTCCAGCAGGTGCAATAAATCGATGCAGTGAGCGAAAGAATACAATTAGAAAGACAAATGGGGCTCCTCATCCTCCTGACTCGCAGGCAGACGGCATCACGTGACCTGCAGGATTTTGAATGAGAAAAGCGGACGTGACGTCATAATAATCAATGATGCCGTTTGATGGTGAAATACATGGAGACCCTGCTGGTTTCATCATGTTATGGTCTACACGTGATGAAGCGGTTCGGCATCAATCAATGCTACAGATGTTTGTGCTGCTGATCTAATGCTTGTGTTAACACAAATATTATGAGCTTGATCAAAGGCAATGTGAACCCAAATAGAGTGAAGGCCCTTAAGGTAAGAAATGTTGAAACCATCAAGGGTGAGGCCAGAATAACATATCTTGGAGAATAAAAATCCTGGATATTATCCTGAACATGTGTGTTTTCCTATAGAAGCACACAATTATCTACAAATTACATTTGCATAGTTACAATCAAACAAGAATAGAAATATGTATTCATTTTTATGATAGTGTATGCATTATGCAGGTTTAATGTTCAGCTTCTGCTGCCCTTCAGGTGCTTTCAGATGCCAAGATACAATAGCAGATCCGGCACTCTGCGCTGGACCATATGGTCGGATATGGATAATCTTTGGCACAGATGTGTCGTATGGAAGCGTCCCATGAGCAACCGCTCGTCCTGTTTCATTCAACAGACGCTTCTAATAGATTAGAACCAGAGCCAAAGCCCAGTAGAGTTCCTTCACTCACTACTTTTGATTTACAGGACTGGTCTGTGCAATATGTTAGACACCTACCCAGCCGCCAGCGAAACTCGTCTACAGTATGTCACATCTCGTTCTATCCCATAATTACTAGTCAGGTTATTTTTATTTGCATCCAAATTTCATGACATTTCGAGCAGCAGACATTTCTGTGAATTAATTAGGCTGCTTTTTCTGTCTTTTATTCATGTGGAAAGTGTGTTTACAATGTCCTCAGAGTGTTTCTTATTGTAGTACAGGACAGAAGTAATTGCTTTCAAGAGTCGTAATAAATAATAAATCACAAAAAAAAAAAAAATTGAAAAAAAAAAAATTGAAAAAAAATCTAAATAGATGTGCACATCCAAAACCCAGAAAATAAATAAATAAATAAATAAATAAATAAATAAATAAATGATTTAATTGATTTTGATGCCTGCATTTTTTTTTTTTTTTTTTTTTTAATCATGGACAAGGTAACAATATCCTTGCTTATTTTAAATGACTTACGATTGCTGTGAATCAAGGTTGTTGTGTCCCCATTTGTGACCTGTTTTTGAAAAAAAACGACATAATGATATTTATTTAGACAGACAATTAAATTCATCATGAAATCAAAATGGACAATTCTTACTTTTTATGTAATATTGCAGTATTTGTTCTAAACTATTTATCTGTGCACATAGTTAATTTTTTTCCCCAACAATCTTGAATCAGAATAAGTTCCCCTCCCTCTCTCAGTGACATCTCTTCTCTTCTCTGATGACAAGGGCGGGGCAACCTGTCACTCACATGAGATCCACCAATAGCAAACCACAACCATCCAATCATCCAATCAATTCCCCACAAACAAAATCAAGCCCCGCCCTTCGTTTGTTCATGTTCCAAAATATTTTAGAAGTTATTACATAAACTGACAATGCAATACTCTAAAAGAACACAACCCGCACAAATATTGGGTAACATAGTTCATATTATAGAGATATTTTTTCAGTATTTTCTGAAATATACACTATCTTGGGAAAAAAAAAAAAAAAAAAGTGTGGTTGCCAGAAATTCACAGTGAAAAATACATTGACAATGTTTCAGGAATGGTATATTAATAATGCCTGTATATTTTACAACATATAATAATCTTATATATTGTATATTGTATATATATTGTAATCTTAAAATGTACTGATAACCACCATAACAATAAAGCAGGTGGTAAAACAAAAAGCTGTTATATAATCACATGTGATCTGTCACACTGTCATGGCTAGATATGGTTATTTCTGTTAAGAGACTCTTATGTTAAAGTTTTTTTTTCTGTTCCTGTGTTTATTTCATTTGTTTCTATAGTTGCTGATTAGATTGTCGTCTGTGTATATATAGTCGGTTTGTGTTAAATTCTTCATCTTCTTGAATTTTCTTCATCTTGTGGATTAATAAAGACTGCATGTGATTAGATCCTCACCTTTACTTTTCTCTCTACTGGACCCAACCGTGACACATGCACGCTTCTGGGAATATCTGTTTATCGTTTTTCACCTTAAATTATTTGGTAATTCATAACCAATCCCAAAACCAGATTCTCTAAATTGTAATGTTGACATGCAGTCTCTGTAAAGCTGCTTTAAAACGATATGTATCGTGAAAAGAGCTATACAAATAAATGTGAATTGAATTGAAAACCCACAATTTGTCTTTATTTTACAGTGAAATTACATACAGTATAAGTTATGCTGTGTTCACGCCATGTTGTAACTTCTCTGTTCTATTCGGAGCTCTTCACGTTCTTGGTCTGGGAATTATTTAGACTATTATTAGTCTAAATGAATCTGCAGTGGTCAGAAAATTCCCATCTTACAAGCTGTAATTATGAGCCCTACGAGGTTGAAATCTCATGAAAACATGGTGTGAACGCACCTTTACCTTACTGTATATGGTGAAAATCTGTAAATGGTTTAACTGTGAGAAAAGAGCTGAAGATGCAGTGGATATTATGAGAAAATTAAAGTGTTTTTTTTTTTTTGACCTTGGATGCATGTAAACTCTAAAACAAAATCAAGAACCTTAAAAATAGCATTATTTGGGCACTTTGAAACATTACTCACTAAGCAGCTAATATATTTTGCATTGTTGTTCTTGATGTGATGCACGTGATACTGATGTTGTATCTGCAGAAAATCTTACTACAAATAACCATATTCTGCAGTATTTGCCCCAACTGCTAACTGCTTCAAAAAATGTTCGACCTTTCTTTTCAACTAATCCTTCTTCCTGTAGGCAGTAGGACACCTCAGATGAGGCCATTTGCACACCTGGCCTCAGATGACATCCACCCATTTTTCTCCAGCCCACACCTTCCCAGGGAGCAGAAAGTTGCTTACAAGTCTGAATAATTAAAATGAGAGGTTGCAACAGCCACTCCGTGTTCCCTTTCGACAGATGGGCGACGTGGGCTGCAAGGTTAGCACGCGGTGACGTTGAACAGATCTATGACCCTGAAACAGAGCAGCAAAAATCAACGATTTGTTTCTCTGAGTTTGGCCCAAGCACAGACATGCTTAAAATGCAGTACTGACGCATGTAAGCTAGAATCCTTTTGTAGAAATAATAATAATAACAACAACAACAATGTGCATGTCAATCCAAAGGAAATTCGAAGGCAGCTTGTGCTTAGGTGATAGTTCACATGTTAACATGCTTGCTATATCAGTCTAACAACTGACTGGACTGTGTGTTTTTCTCTTTTTCAGTCCACCAGGCAGTTTTGCATCACAACCATTGTGAAAAAGAAGTGCACTTTAGATTTTATATGAAACTGGTGTAATGTTAAATTCTGTCATTAATTACTTACTCATTCCAAATCCTTCGTTCATCTTCGGAACACAAATTAAGATATTTTTGATGAAATCTGAAGGCTTTCAGTCTCTTCATTGGGAGCAATGCAATTTACACATTCAATTTTAAGTGCTTTGTTTGCAAAAAAAAAAAAAAAAAAAAAAAAAAAAAACATAATTATGCATTTTATTTATGAAAATATTGACCTGCAATCCAGTAGGTGGAGCACCATGATGTATGCATGTTTTGCTGACTCATGACTGGATGTTCCATGAGCACGCTTTGGATAATATTATTTTGTAAATATAGGGGTACACTATAAAAAACACTGGGTTAAAAACGACCCAATTTGTGTTGCTTTTTTTTTAACCTAAGGGCTATATATACGACAAAACACATGTTGGGTTAATTTAACCAGCAAATTGGGTTGTTTATTTAACCCAGCATAAGGAGTTGATTCATTTTACTATAATACTAGCTTTTTTTTTTCCCCTTCATATATGAATTAACATTTACAAATTAAATTAAATCCTCTAAACTTTTTTTTTTTTTTTTTTTTTTTTAAATACTTCACACAACCACTGGTTTGCATGATAATTCCTTTATTTTCAAACATATTTTAAAGTATAGCATATTTTATATTTGCTAATTTCAGACCACCTGTGTTTCACTTGTACCCGAAAAGTGCTGTGACTGACTCCATAACCTGTCCATAAACAATCAGTGTACATTATTTTAACATCATAAGTATTTATATTTTCTATCATTTGAAAAAAAAAAAAAAAATCATACAATTTTATGCAAAGCATCAGGCATTTCCATCATGTGAAAAGACCGAGACGCATCGCTTCCCTGTATGTTGCTTTGCATAAAATTAAATGATATACAGAACAATAACGAATTTATAGATACAATAAAATGGACAGAAACCTGTATTTTACCGAAGACATACACCAATCTTAGGGAGCTGCACTGCTCTGTCCTGAAGAGGGTGCAAATAAATAACTCAGCCCCTGCGTTGTTACGTCTGACTCAGGATCTGGGTAACACAAAAACTACCCAAACACTGGGTTGTTATGTCTGACCCAGGATCTGTGTAACACAAAAACTACACAAACACTGGGTTGTTACATCTGACCCAGGATCTGGGTGACACAAAAACTACCCAAACACTGGGTTGTTATGTCTGACCCAGGATCTGGGTAACACAAAACCTACCCAAATGCTGGGTTGTTATGTCTGACCCAGGATCTGGGTAACACAAAAACTACCCAAACACTGGGTTGTTACGTCTGACCCAGGATCTGTGTAACACAAAAACTACCCAAACAGGATCTGGGTAACACAAAAACTAAAAACTACCCAAACACTGGGTTGTTACGTCTGACCCAGAATCTGTGTAACACAAAAACTACCCAAACACTGGGTTGTTACGTCTGACCCAGGAGCTGGGTAACACAAAAACTAAAAACAACCCAAACACTGGGTTGTTACGTCTGACCCAGGATCTTGGTAACACAAAAACTATCCACACACTGGGTTGTTACATCTGACCCAGGATCTGTGTAACACAAAAACTACCCAAACACTGGGTTGTTACGTCTGACCCAGGATCTGGGTAACACAAAAACTACCCAAACACTGGGTTGTTACATCTGACCCAGGATCTGGGTAACACAAAAACTACCCAAACACTGGGTTGTTACATCTGACCCAGAATCTGTGTAACACAAAAACTATCCACACACTGGGTTGTTACATCTGACCCAGGAGCTGGGTAACACAAAAACTAAAAACTTCCCAAACACTGGGTTGTTACATCTGACCCAGGATCTGTGTAACACAAAAACTACCCAAACACTGGGTTGTTACGTCTGACCCAGGATCTGGGTAACACAAAAACTACCCAAACACTGGTTTGTTACGTCTGACCCAGGATCTGGGTAACACAAAAACTAAAAACTACCCAAACACTGGGTTGTTATGTCTGACCCAGGATCTGGGTAACACAAAAACTACCCAAACACTGGGTTGTTACGTCTGACCCAGGAGTTGGGTAACACAAAAACTAAAAACTACCCAAACACTGGATTGTTACGTCTGACCCAGGATCTGTGTAACACAAAAACTAAAAACTACCCAAGCACTGGGTTGTTACGTCTGACCCAGGATCTGTGTAACACAAAAACTACCCAAACACTGGGTTGTTACGTCTGATCCAGGAGTTGGGTAACACAAAAACTAAAAACTACCCAAACACTGGATTGTTACGTCTGACCCAGGATCTGTGTAACACAAAAACTAAAAACTATCCAAACACTGGGTTGTTATGTCTGACCCAGGATCTGTGTAACACAAAAACTACCCAAACACTGGGTTGTTATGTCTGACCCAGGATCTGTGTAACACAAAACCTACCCAAATGCTGGGTTGTTATGTCTGACCCAGGATCTGGGTAACACAAAAACTACCCAAACACTGGGTTGTTACATCTGACCCAGGATCTGTGTAACACAAAAACTACCCAAACGCTGGGATGTTATGTCTGACCCAGGATCTGGGTAACACAAAAACTAAAAACTACCCAAACACTGGGTTGTTACGTCTGACCCAGAATCTGTGTAACACAAAAACTACCCAAACACTGGGCTGTTGCGTCTGACCCAGGAGCTGGGTAACACAAAAACTAAAAACTACCCAAACACTGGGTTGTTACGTCTGACCCAGGATCTGTGTAACACAAAAACTATCCAAACACTGGGTTGTTATGTCTGACTCAGGATCTGGGTAACACAAAAACTATCCACACACTGGGTTGTTACATCTGACCCAGGATCTGTGTAACACAAAAACTACCCAAACACTGGGTTGTTACGTCTGACCCAGGATCTGGGTAAGACAAAAACTACCCAAACACTGGGTTGTTACATCTGACCCAGGATCTGGGTAACACAAAAACTACCCAAACACTGGGTTGTTACATCTGACCCAGAATCTGTGTAACACAAAAACTACCCAAACACTGGGTTGTTACATCTGACCCAGAATCTGTGTAACACAAAAACTATCCACACACTGGGTATTTACATCTGACCCAGGAGCTGGGTAACACAAAAACTAAAAACTTCCCAAACACTGGGTTGTTACATCTGACCCAGGATCTGTGTAACACAAAAACTACCCAAACACTGGGTTGTTACATCTGACCCAGGATCTGGGTAACACAAAAACTACCCAAACACTGGGTTGTTACATCTGACCCAGGATCTGGGTAACACAAAAACTACCCAAACACTGGGTTGTTACATCTGACCCAGAATCTGTGTAACACAAAAACTATCCACACACTGGGTTGTTACATCTGACCCAGGAGCTGGGTAACACAAAAACTAAAAACTTCCCAAACACTGGGTTGTTACATCTGACCCAGGATCTGTGTAACACAAAAACTACCCAAACACTGGGTTGTTACGTCTGACCCAGGATCTGGGTAACACAAAAACTACCCAAACACTGGTTTGTTACGTCTGACCCAGGATCTGGGTAACACAAAAACTAAAAACTACCCAAACACTGGGTTGTTATGTCTGACCCAGGATCTGGGTAACACAAAAACTATCCACACACTGGGTATTTACATCTGACCCAGAATCTGTGTAACACAAAAACTACCCACACACTGGGTTGTTACGTCTGACCCAGGATCTGGGTAACACAAAAACTAAAAACCCAAACACTGGGTTGTTACGTCTGACCCAGGATCTGTGTAACACAAAAACTACCCAAACACTGGGTTGTTACGTCTGACCCAGGATCTGGGTAACACAAAAACTACCCAAACACTGGGTTGTTACGTCTGACCCAGGATCTGGGTAACACAAAAACTACCCAAACACTGGGTTGTTACGTCTGACCCAGGATCTGGGTAACACAAAAACTAAAAACTACCCAAACACTGGATTGTTACGTCTGACCCAGGATCTGTGTAACACAAAAACTACTACCAAACACTGGGTTGTTACGTCTGACCCAGGATGTCTGACCCAGGTAACACAAAAACTAAAAACTACCCAAACACTGGGTTGTTACGTCTGACCCAGGATCTGTGTAACACAAAAACTACCCAAAACTACCCAAACACTGGGTTGTTACGTCTGACCCAGGATCTGTGTAACACAAAAACTACCCAAACACTGGGTTGTTACACCTGACCCAGGATCTGTGTAACACAAAAACTACCCAAACACTGGGTTGTTACGTCTGACCCAGGATCTGGGTAACACAAAAACTACCCAAACACTGGGTTGTTACATCTGACCCAGGATCTGTGTAACACAAAAACTAAAACTGGGTACTACCCAAACACAAAAACTGGGTTGTTACGTCTGACCCAGGATCTGGGTAACACAAAAACTAAAAACTATCCACACACTGGGTATTTACATCTGACCCAGAATCTGTGTAACACAAAAACTATCCACACACTGGGTTGTTACATCTGACCCAGGAGCTGGGTAACACAAAAACTAAAAACTTCCCAAACACTGGGTTGTTACATCTGACCCAGGATCTGTGTAACACAAAAACTACCCAAACACTGGGTTGTTACGTCTGACCCAGGATCTGGGTAACACAAAAACTACCCAAACACTGGGTTGTTACGTCTGACCCAGGATCTGGGTAACACAAAAACTAAAAACTACCCAAACACTGGTTGTGTTACGTCTGACCCAGGATCTGGGTAACACAAAAACTAAAAACTACCCAAACACAAAAACTGGATTGTTACGTCTGACCCAGGATCTGTGTAACACAAAAACTAAAAACTACCCAAGCACTGGGTTGTTACGTCTGACCCAGGAGCTGGGTAACACAAAAACTAAAAACTACCCAAACACTGGATTGTTACGTCTGACCCAGGATCTGTGTAACACAAAAACTAAAAACTATCCAAACACTGGGTTGTTATGTCTGACCCAGGATCTGTGTAACACAAAAACTACCCAAACACTGGGTTGTTACGTCTGACCCAGGAGTTGGGTAACACAAAAACTAAAAACTACCCAAACACTGGATTGTTACGTCTGACCCAGGATCTGTGTAACACAAAAACTAAAAACTATCCAAACACTGGGTTGTTATGTCTGACCCAGGATCTGTGTAACACAAAAACTACCCAAACACTGGGTTGTTACACCTGACCCAGGAGTTGTGTAACACAAAAACTACCCACACACTGGGTTGTTACATCTGACCCAGGATCTGTGTAACACAAAAACTACCCAAACACTGGGTTGTTACGTCTGACCCAGGATCTGGGTAAGACAAAAACTACCCAAACACTGGGTTGTTACATCTGACCCAGGATCTGGTAACACAAAAACTACCCAAACACTGGGTTGTTACATCTGACCCAGAATCTGTGTAACACAAAAACTACCCAAACACTGGGTTGTTACATCTGACCCAGAATCTGTGTAACACAAAAACTATCCACACACTGGGTATTTACATCTGACCCAGGAGCTGGGTAACACAAAAACTAAAAACTTCCCAAACACTGGGTTGTTACATCTGACCCAGGATCTGTGTAACACAAAAACTACCCAAACACTGGGTTGTTACGTCTGACCCAGGATCTGGTAACACAAAAACTACCCAAACACTGGGTTGTTACATCTAACCCAGGATCTGGGTAACACAAAAACTACCCAAACACTGGGTTGTTACATCTGACCCAGAATCTGTGTAACACAAAAACTATCCACACACTGGGTTGTTACATCTGACCCAGGAGCTGGGTAACACAAAAACTAAAAACTTCCCAAACACTGGGTTGTTACATCTGACCCAGGATCTGTGTAACACAAAAACTACCCAAACACTGGGTTGTTACGTCTGACCCAGGATCTGGGTAACACAAAAACTACCCAAACACTGGTTTGTTACGTCTGACCCAGGATCTGGGTAACACAAAAACTAAGAACTACCCAAACACTGGGTTGTTATGTCTGACCCAGGATCTGGGTAACACAAAAACTACCCAAACACTGGGTTGTTACGTCTGACCCAGGAGTTGGGTAACACAAAAACTAAAAACTACCCAAACACTGGATTGTTACGTCTGACCCAGGATCTGTGTAACACAAAAACTAAAAACTATCCAAACACTGGGTTGTTATGTCTGACCCAGGATCTGTGTAACACAAAAACTACCCAAACACTGGGTTGTTACGTCTGACCCAGGAGTTGGGTAACACAAAAACTAAAAACTACCCAAACACTGGATTGTTACGTCTGACCCAGGATCTGTGTAACACAAAAACTAAAAACTATCCAAACACTGGGTTGTTATGTCTGACCCAGGATCTGTGTAACACAAAAACTACCCAAACACTGGGTTGTTACACCTGACCCAGGAGTTGTGTAACACAAAAACTACCCAAACACTGGGTTGTTATGTCTGACCCAGGATCTGTGTAACACAAAACCTACCCAAATGCTGGGTTGTTATGTCTGACCCAGGATCTGGGTAACACAAAAACTACCCAAACACTGGGTTGTTACGTCTGACCCAGGATCTGTGTAACACAAAAACTACCCAAACGCTGGGTTGTTATGTCTGACCCAGGATCTGGGTAACACAAAAACTACCCAAACACTGGTTTGTTACGTCTGACCCAGGATCTGTGTAACACAAAAACTACCCAAACACTGGGTTGTTACGTCTGACCCAGGATCTGGGTAACACAAAAACTATCCATACACTGGGTTGTTACATCTGACCCAGGAGCTGGGTAACACAAAAACTACCCAAACACTGGGTTGTTACGTCTGACCCAGGATCTGGGTAAGACAAAAACTACCCAAACACTGGGTTGTTACATCTGACCCAGGATCTTTGTAACACAAAAACTACCCAAACACTGGGTTGTTACATCTGACCCAGAATCTGTGTAACACAAAAACTACCCAAACACTGGGTTGTTACATCTGACCCAGAATCTGTGTAACACAAAAACTATCCACACACTGGGTATTTACATCTGACCCAGGAGCTGGGTAACACAAAAACTAAAAACTTCCCAAACACTGGGTTGTTACATCTGACCCAGGATCTGTGTAACACAAAAACTACCCAAACACTGGGTTGTTACGTCTGACCCAGGATCTGGGTAACACAAAAACTACCCAAACACTGGTTTGTTACGTCTGACCCAGGATCTGGGTAACACAAAAACTAAAAACTACCCAAACACTGGGTTGTTATGTTTGACCCAGGATCTGGGTAACACAAAAACTACCCAAACACTGGGTTGTTACATCTGACCCAGGAGTTGGGTAACACAAAAACTAAAAACTACCCAAACACTGGGTTGTTACGTCTGACCCAGGATCTGGGTAACACAAAAACTAAAAACTACCCAAACACTGGGTTGTTATGTTTGACCCAGGATCTGGGTAACACAAAAACTACACAAACACTGGGTTGTTACATCTGACCCAGGAGTTGGGTAACACAAAAACTAAAAACTACCCAAACACTGGATTGTTACGTCTGACCCAGGATCTGTGTAACACAAAAACTAAAAACTACCCAAACACTGGGTTGTTACGTCTGACCCAGGATCTGTGTAACACAAAAACTACCCAATCACTGGGTTGTTACACCTGACCCAGGATCTGTGTAACACAAAAACTACCCAAACACTGGGTTGTTACATCTGACCCAGGATCTGTGTCACACAAAAACTACCCAAACACTGGGTTGTTACATCTGACCCAGGAGTTGGGTCACACAAAAACTAAAAACTACCCAAACACTGGGTTGTTACGTCTGACCCAGGATCTGTGTAACACAAAAACTAAAAACTACCCAAACACTGGATTGTTACGTCTGACTCAGGATCTGTGTAACACAAAAACTAAAAACTACCCAAACACTGGATTGTTACGTCTGACCCAGGATCTGTGTAACACAAAAACTAAAAACTATCCAAACACTGGGTTGTTACGTCTGACCCAGGATCTGTGTAACACAAAAACTACCCAAACACTGGGTTGTTACACCTGACCCAGGATCTGTGTAACACAAAAACTACCCAAACACTGGGTTGTTACATCTGACCCAGGATCTGTGTCACACAAAAACTACCCAAACACTGGGTTGTTACATCTGACCCAGGAGTTGGGTCACACAAAAACTGAAAACTACCCAAACACTGGGTTGTTACGTCTGACCCAGGATCTGTGTAACACAAAAACTACCCAAACACTGGGTTGTTACATCTGACCCAGGAGTTGGGTAACACAAAAACTAAAAACTACCCAAACACTGGGTTGTTACGTCTGACCCAGGAGCTGGGTAACACAAAAGCTACCCGAAAACTCAAAAAATAATCCCCAAAAATTACCCAAAAGGCTCAACCCAGGAGTTGGGTGGAAAAAATAACCATATTATTTTTTAGAGTGAATTTTTTATTATTATTTTTTTATTATTATTTATTTATTTATTTATTTATTTATTTTTTTTTTTTTTGCATAATTAAATGCAAAATTGTTGAACTAGTTGTCATATTCTTTCAATCATATTTTCTACACATTTCTATTAGATTTTTTTTTTTTTTTTGTAAATATGTCGAATTGTGCAGGTGAATTTTATCTTTTTATTTTTATTTTGCTGTTGCTTATTGTTTATTGATGTTGGTTTGGGCACTTCTGTGTTTTGTTTTCATTTAAATGTATTTCATGTTTTCATAACAATTGCTTTATGCTTTCCAGGTGCGTTTCTTTTATCTGCTGATTTTTTAACTCATTTTTCTGGTTTGTATGCAGCTAACATCTCTTACTGAACCCTGTAATAAAAATAGTAATTGAAGTGCAGTAGGCTGCGTTCTTTAAACAATGATTCTGTCACTCTTCCGGATGTGTTCTTCTGCTGCCTGAAGAAAAAAGAAAAAAACAGAAAAAAAAAAAACAGGCCCAGATGTGGAAGAAAACAGGAAGTAGCCTGTTCGACGATAAGGAATATCCACAGATTTGATGACTTGGTGGTTCTAGCGTGTAGTTTCTCATGAGACGTGACGTGTGTAATCACATTTTTCTTCTAGTAAGGCGAGGATGAAACTACCTCAAGGACAAAGGCATGATGCATGTGTTCCAATCTGATGAGGAGAGATAGGAAATATCTTACTACAGAGATCTCTGATGGCCGCTCTGTTCACTGCTGTCCTTGGATTTGCCATGAAACTGAATTTGTTTCTGGTTGGGCGAACAGCACAGCAACACTGTGATCAGCCCATCACACTCCTCTTTTGAAATTATTTATTTGCACAAATGCAAAACCTGCAATAATAACAGTAAAAATATGACCGTTATGTCATATCAGGTATGGCAGAATCATAGCTGTGTCACTATTTTATACAGCGCCAGCAGAAGCAGAATCAACATTTCTGGACATGCAGCAGTATCGGACGCCTTGAGAGAGAAGGGGTTGGTTTATTTGAGGAGCAGAACTAACTGTTATAAATTACCAGTTATTTTTGTTGTCTATATCCTAGACAAACCATGCTGTATTGCTTATTTTTTATAGATTATCTTGTGGAATTAAATATTTTTCACATTAAATGTATTTCATCTGATTTACCCCCTTCATCAGCATGAAACAGAAGTTGCGCTAGTCTTTTCTTCCCTATTGTGACGTATATATCCGTGTGAAATGGCTTCTGGAACAAAAACAAATATAGGACAGGGCTTGATTTTGTCAGTGGGGAATAGATTGGATGGTTGTGGTTTGCTATTGGTGGATCTCATGTGAGTGACAGGTTGCCCCGCCCTCGTCATCAGAGAAGAGAAGAGATGCTGCAAGAGAGAGGGGAAAATATTCTGATTCAAGATTATGTGGCACATAAAGTTCACGTAAAGAGATCGCCTGAGCGAGCATTACCTGTGTTTGATATAACATTTATTCTTCAGGTCTAAGTCCATAATATTATAACCATTATAAAAATCTGTTTGAATGTCCGCCGAGGAAAGTGATTTTGTATTTGTCCTTTTTACAGTTTACAGTTAATATACTTTTTACAGTATTTGTCCTTTTAACAGTTACAAGTAGATTTTAAACAACGCTTTTGGACATTGTTGATATTTGAAATCAACCCCAAAAAAACAATCCCTCTCTTCATTGCTCTGCCTCCAAAACTCACACTCCAATCCTACCCACCCTGCTCCGAGCCGGTCTCGATCCCCGTCCTGTCCGCTGCTGGCAGGCAAGGTGAGTGAACTAACGATGCTAAACACCTCATTCTCTAGCGGGCATAAGTGTGCAGTACAAACCCAATTCCAAAAAAGTTGGGACACTGTACAAATTGTGAATAAAAACAGAATGCGATAATGTGGAAGTTTCAAATTTCAATATTTTATTCAGAATACAACATAGATGACATATCAAATGTTTAAACTGAGAAAATGTATCATTTTAAGGGAAAAATAAGTTGATTTTAAATTTCATGGCATCAACACATCTCAAAAAAGTTGGGACAAGGCCATGTTTACCACTGTGTGGCATCCCCTCTTCTTTTTATAACAGTCTGCAAATGTCTGGGGACTGAGGAAGTTGCTCAAGTTTAGGAAAAGGAATGTTGTCCCATTCTTGTCTAATACAGGCTTCTAGTTGCTCAACTGTCTTAGGTCTTCTTTGTCGCATCTTCCTCTTTATGATGCGCTAAATGTTTTCTATGGGTGAAAGATCTGGACTGCAGGCTGGCCATTTCAGTACCCGGATCCTTCTTCTACGCAGCCATGATGTTGTAATTGATGCAGTATGTGGTCTGGCATTGTCATGTTGGAAAATGCAAGGTCTTCCCTGAAAGAGACGACGTCTGGATGGGAGCATACGTTGTTCTAGAACTTGGATATACCTTTCAGCATTGATGGTGCCTTTCCAGATGTGTAAGCTGCCCATGCCACACGCACTCATGCAACCCCATACCATCAGAGATGCAGGCTTCTGAACTGAGCGCTGATAACAACTTGGGTTGTCCTTGTCCTCTTTAGTCCGGATGACATGGCATCCCAGTTTTCCAAAAAGAACTTCAAATTTTGATTTGTCTGACCACAGAACAGTTTTCCACTTTACCACAGTCCATTTTAAATGAGCCTTGGCCAGAGAAAACACCTGCGCTTCTGGATCATGTTTAGATATGGCTTTTCCGGCCTTGACCCTTTACGCACAGAGATTGCTCCAGATTCTCTGAATCTTTGGATGATATTATGCACTGTAGATGATGATAACTTCAAACTCTTTGCAATTTTTCTCTGAGAAACTCCTTTCTGATATTGCTCCACTATTTTTGGCCGCAGCATTGGGGGAATTGGTGATCCTCTGCCCATCTTGACTTCTGAGAGACACTGCCACTCTGAGAGGCTCTTTTTATACCCAATCATGTTGCCAATTGAGCTAATAAGTTGCAAATTGGTCCTCCAGCTTTTCCTTATATGTACATGAAACTTTCCCGGCCTCTTATTGCTACCTGTCTCAACTTTTTTGGAATGTGTAGCTCTCATGAAATCCAAAATGAGCCAATATTTGGCATAACATTTCAAAATATCTCACTTTCAACATTTGAAATGTTATCTATATTCTATTGTGAATAAAATGTGAATAAAATATAAGTTTATGAGATTTGTAAATTATTGCATTCCTTTTTTTATTCACAATTTGTACAGTGTCCCAACTTTTTTGGAATCGGGTTTGTAGTTTAACTGCAAAACTCCCACTGCAAGTGGTTGCCTGTTTATCACAGCTGACACACAACAAAATGCTTCACGAATAATAAAGCGCAGTTGATGAACGAACGACAAGGAAGCACAAAAAATTAACATACAGTACACAAGAGTTTTTCAGTTTTTTTCTTATTTTTCTTAAACAGTTTTTTTCTTATTTTCAAATCTCTCTCTTGCTCGTTCTCTCTCGTCCTCGACCGTCATAATGCTGATTGGTTAGACGTTTGTTGTTGGTGTCGGCCCGACTAACTTCCAAACAGTGTTTATGAAATTATACTGAGTCCACCTTTAAGGGGATTTTCCACAACAGACAACACTAAATCAACGTCCTTTGTTTACAAAAGTCCCTTTCAATTTAAAAGTCTCTTTCGACTGACACATTGAATAAGTCTCATTCACTCGTAAAGTTTGCCGCCATCTAATGGGGTATTAACGTAAGTTTCACTCAATCCATATTACACACTAATGGACTCTTTCTCAATCGCAAATACAACATATTATTTATATAAAATATAATATTAATTGAAAAATATTTAAATGAACAACAATAGCCATTGTAAATGACAATGGGAAATCAACACAGTTGTGCAATCCGATGAAACCTACAAAAGCAGTGCTCTACAGGATGTAAGTTAATATTAAATTATCAAATTCAACATCGCCCAATTCAATTTGCCCAGGAACAAGTAATAGATTAATAAGGCCAAAGACTGCCTTTTATGTAACCAGATTTTATGTACCCAAAATTAATTATATCTCATGTTTAACCACTATAAGAGACAACGGCAAATCCCCAAAGCACTGGCTGAGATGAAGCTGTTCTCGGCGGGTACTCGAGCACTGAACGACTGCTGACGGCCTGGAGCTCATTTCTCCGAAAACATCTAAACAATTTGTAAAATTGGCGATATGCTTAAATATGAGCCATTCTCGCCTAAAAAACTCTTAAAACTACAATTTGTGGTACAACAGGTGTGTTATTTGTAAAAAATGTGGTGGATTTGTTTGGCCGCCATGACAGTCGCTTCAAGCAGAGTGATACAAATGGTGAAAAGGTAGGAGTGCTGTTATCACTAGAATATCGCAAGCCAATCAGATTCGAGAACCAGAAATAACTGTTGTATAAACATTGACAGTGGATCACATGGATGATTATTATTATTTATTATTTTATTTTTCAGAAAAAAAGGAAGAAAGTCTTACTAGTTGAAATGAAATAAGTTGATTTTTTCTGATACACAAAATGACTTTCAATGTTTTAATATTTTAAATTAAGAATTGCTTAGCATCATACAACATTTCAGATAAACCATTCAAATTGGCAAAGCACAGATCTAAATGCACTGCATCACAGTGTTCCTTTTGTGTTCTGCTTGAAATGCATCAAGTACCAGTTCAACCTCTCTATAACACTTTTAGGTGGGGAAAAAATTGCATATAGATTGTCAACCGTTCAGCTTTCTGCCTGTGCTCAAAAACCAAAGAAGAGAAGGAAAACCAAGCCAGAGGAAACCAGCTAACAAAACTCTGTCTACAGCAGGTGGCCCATTCAAAGTGCTGGAAGAAATGCTTTGAATCATTTGGCACTTTCAAGGACCATTACACGCTTATGTGTATCATTCCCCCTACAGAGATCAGAATTCAAGGGTATTCAGGGAAAAAAAATTCAATCAGTTTGAATATTAACATAATTGCAATGCATGACTGCTTTCTGTTTTCCTTAACATGTACATAATCTACTATCTGCACCATCTGCACTTCTAAAAAATAACACTATATTCTAATAAAGCACAAACCTGTGTATTCATTTTGAGATTTTGCTAACACTTTATTTCGATGGTCCACTTTAGACATTCTGCTAACTATAAGTAACTTTTCAACTACATACTAACCCAAACCCTAACCTAAGAGTCTACTTATACTCTAAGGAGAGTTGGTTGACACGTAGTTACTTATAATTAGAAGAATATCTAAAGTGCATCATCGGAATGAAGTGAGATTTTTAACAAAACACGATTACACTGACATAACTCAGCGTTAATGCTTATTTACCAAAGTTATTAGCAAATTGTTTCTTAAAGTGTCACGACTTTTGCCGAGAAGTGACAGAAACCCTCTGGCCTTGCAGGGCGAGTCACGTCCTTCGCATTTACAGCATCCTATTCAACACACATTCACAGCGTCCCCAACATTTAGTCCCACAATGCTGAGCTCCACAGTTTTTTTGAGGAACAAACAAGGCAGAGGAATTAGTCACCTTGTGCTTTGTCAGACTGATGTAGTGTTCTTAATTGGTGTTGGGCCTTCTGGGCTCGGGCTCAGTCAAACGGGGAGAGCTCGACCCAGAGTGCCGCCCTGCAAGGTCGGCCCGCCCTCGCCGCCATGTCCGGCCAATAGCCCCATACATCACACGCGACAGACTGAAAATTAATGCCACCAGAACTCGGAGAGCTCTCGCGGTGCAGCTGGAGCTCTAATCAGGCTCATCACAAATGCGTGTTCAAATGCTTTTTAAATTCATTTAAACTCCTTTAGACAACAACAGCACTGCACATGTTGCATTGTTAGAAAAGCAAATACGGAACATCTGCGAGAAAATATGCTGTGGGAGAATGTACAACATTATAAAGTTCTATAGACTGTCACGTTTTCACCCAAAGTTTGGAGTTGCTGACTTCATTAGTAACTACACTAGTCAGTCCAGCTACATTAGAGACAGGTGAGATGAATGTGCTTGTTTTTGCAGTCATTCAAGCATTTTGTGTGGCACAATTAAGTTTTGCTTTGGGTGTCGTTTGAATGCTAAATCTGGCACAGGCAGAGTTTGAGTCCACACGGGTTGCACTACAAAAATCCCAATAAGACTTGAATCTAGAAGGCAAACAGTGTTCCACAGTGTTCATGTTCTGCATCTTCATGATGTATACTTGATATGCATAACATTATGACCACCTTCCTAATATTGTGTTGTTCCCCCTTTTGCTGCCAAAACAGCCCTGACCCGTCGAGGCATGGACTCCTCTAGACCCCTGAAGGTGTGCTGTGGTATCTGCACCAAGATGTTAGCAGCAGATCCTTTAAAGGGGTACTTTTGTGTATTTAAAATTGGTCATTTATGTAGTAGAAATGTGAAATTATTTTTGAATTTGGAGCTTTCTAGACTGAGAAAAGGCAGAAAATGTATTTTTGACTAATGTGGATGAAAGACAACAACTCCCAGAATGCACTTGTTTTGCTGCCCCTGCGAGGCCACGCCCAAACCACGCCTATCGGTTACAGGCGGAATTACCAGGAAAATTCAAACAACTAGGCTTGCTTTGTTACATATTAATTCTATAAATCGTGAGTTAGTTCATACATTTACAGCGAAATGGTGCTAAATTGCTTTGTACCTGGATGTACACCCAAAACCAGGAAAGGACAAGTAAGTTTCCATCATTTTCCGATTAAGTTAAAGATTTGGAGCGATGTAAACAGTGGCTGCGGGCCATCAAACACCCGAAGTTTGGAGATGACACCGTTATAGAAAACCTAAAAAAACGCAGAATATGTAGTCTCCATTTCAAGCACGAGGACTACGAACCAAATATCCTTGCAATGAAGAGAACCATTCTGAAGGACACCGCGATCGATATTCACTTTCCCAGAGGACGAACAGTCTGGGCATCTGGTACTAAGCGTATTCGCCTAGAGGTAAGACTCGCTGATACTAGACTGATAACACAGTAGCCTATATGTAGTATTGTAGGTAGCACATAGGTAGCAGTAAAACTGCAAACTTAGCAAAGTAACGTTAGATAGACAATTACATATAAGTTGCACATAAGTTGACTGTTATCAAAGTAAAGCCACTGTTCTGTAAAATTGAGTTAGTCTATTTATCTATTTATGCTAACGTTACCACAAAAGCCTGTTGCTGTATTGGTTGAGATGACTGCAGAGACCGATAAATTTGCGAGATGAACCACTGATGTAGTGCAGACTATAACAAAATATGTTAAGCTTAAAAATATAATTGACACCCACTTTTGATAAAATCTTTGATCTATGTCCGTGAGTAACCTCAAACGCGCATATGTATGGGCGTGGTGAAAAAATGCGGAACTACCTGCTATTACTGGCTGTAGTTTTATGCCTCTGGCCAAAAAAGCCTCCGATGACGCAAAATGACGAGGCTTTTTTACAGAATAAAAATGCATAAATCTCTCATCTCGGGCTGATATGAAGGGGGAAAGCACGGTAATTCGAAAATACTAGTGGTATTCTACTAATACAAAGCTTAATGCTAAATCCTGAAGTAACCCTTTAAGTCCTGTAAGCTGAGAGGTGGAGCCTCCATGGATCGGACTTGTTTGTTCAGCAAAATTCATAAAAGCTGTGATTTGTGACGATTATCACAATGATCAAAACATGTAAGAATCATAAACTTTTGTTAGTTACAGACAGGGGTGTAATTTCCACTGGGTGGATGATTTATTTTTAACAGTGCATTCAGGTACAAGTCAATGCACATTCTTTTTCTTTGATCAATTTGCACACTGAACATGGGTTGCAGCTCTTTATTTTATTTAAGTCTCAAAGTTCACCAGATTAATGAATTTCTCTTTAAAATGAACAAAATTTTCATGCCCCTAGAGGGATCAGGGATTGTACCACCTCTGTCTCATTTTTACCAAAGAAAAACACTGAAGTCTCTCTCATAACAAATTTATGCCAATGTGGAGGTGCTAGCAAATGTGACTGCAGTCTGAAAAGGGCACAAAAATCAGATCTGCACACACACATCTCACAGTTTACACAGTTAGTCTAATAAAATCAGATTTCCAAAGTAGTGCATGTGAACAAAGCCACTAGGAAGTGACCTAGACCACTAACCACCCAGAATAACCCTAACATTCACATAAAAACAATGTAGAATCATGCAATCACCATTGTGGAGGTGAGTTTTGCATGGGCAATTGATAGTTTTGTAGTTAATTACTTAAATAGGACATATAATGTGTTATAATTTTAAAAAGTCTGATCTATGAAACAAAAGTCAAGGAAGTAATCTTTTGGTATAGTTCACCTTTAAAGGAAACTAATTAGATTTATTCCCTTGTCTGCAATTCACCACTGGGAACTAAAAATACGGTTCTTTACACCAGTCAGGAGGGTCATTAGATTTCATTATACTATCAAGTCCTCTTTATTGCTTAAAATATGAATAGCTTGTTAACTATAAATATTATTCTCCAGCGTGTTGCTTTGAAAATCCCCATTTCATTTGCAATTTCAGCTCCAATTTCATCACTCTCCACCCTTTCTCTACATTTGTTTTACCAGATTTCCACAGATGTTATTGACACTGGAAATTCAAGAATCTCATATTTCTTGGCTGTACATCTGTGTCTACTGCATTGAGCTTTGCTAATGTTTTGATTGTCTGACATTGGTGGAACAATTAATGAACATGGTGAGTGAAAGAATTTCTGATTGTAACTCAAAATTCACCTAAAACAATTCACAAAACAATCACTCTCAAACCAGCTGGACAGAAACCTACGGGCAATTCTTCAGCATCTAAAAGTCACAGTTTTTATTTATTTAAAACGTTACAGAGGTCACATCATGAAAAATGTAATTTTCATTGCTTCATAAGGTAAACTTTCTGAACTGAAAACTTGAGCAAAAACCATGCAGGCTGTGTACTGTACATTCAGGATACCATGCATCAGTCGAGCAAGTGCCATGGAGATGAATGGGAACACAACGGGACACTAGCTTTCTCCGAATTTCAGACTTCTTTGGAAGCAAAGTACTTTTATTCTTTTTTTACATTTTACACGATTTAAAGGCACAGGAGAGAAAATGTCTGCTTAAAGGGTTAGTTCACCCAAAAATGAAAATTCTGTCATTTATTACTCACCCGTAAGACCTTCGTTCATCTTCAGAACACAAATTAAGATATTTTTGTTGAAATCCGATGGCTCAGTGAGGCCTCCATAGGGAGCAATGACATTTCCTCTCTCAAGATCCATTAATGTACTAAAAACATATTTAAATCAGTTCATAAATCAGTTTCAATATTGTACAGTGGTTCAATATTAATATTATAAAGCCACGAGAATATTTTTGGTGCGCCAAAAAAACAAAATAACGACTTATATAGTGATGGCCGATTTCAAAACACTGCTTCATGAAGCTTCAGCGCACAAATGAATCGGCATGTCGAATCAGCGGTTCGGAGCACCAAAGTCACGTGATTTCAGCAGTTTGACACGCGATCCGAATCATGATTCGACACAAAAGATTCATAACGCTCCGAAGCTTCCTGAAGCAGTGTTTTGAAATCGGCCATCACTATATAAGTCTTTTTTTTTTTTTTTTTGCCGTACCAAAAATATTCTCATGGCTTTATAATATTAATATTGAACCACTGTACTCACATGAACTGATTTAAATATGTTTTTAGTACATTAATGGATCTTGAGAGAGGAAATGTCATTGCTGGCTATGCAGGCCTCACTGAGCCATCGGATTTCATCAAAAATATCTTAATTTGTGTTCTGAAGATTAACAAAGGTCTTACGGGTGTGGAACAGCATGAGGGTGAGTAATTACTAACTTGGGTGAACTAACCCTTTAATTCTATGGTTTAGATAGAGTGTGAAATAACCTTGACAAGCACCGATACTAAGTGGACTTAAGTGGATTAAAAAAAAAAAGTATAAGATCTATTTTTGATTTCAAACAAAACTGAAAGAATCAACACATGAATTATGTCTACATTATTTCATCACTTAACACCAGGAAAAAAAAAAAAAAAAAAAAAAAAAAAAAATCTGTGTCAATATTTCCATTCTACAAACAAGCAGACTGTAATTTCCACAGATAAAACTGATGGATTATTTTGATGCCCAGCACCATCTGGCTACATCAGTGGTTTTTCAGTGGATGTTTTACTGTTGTTGTTTGCTCTGGATTAGAATTGGATTCTTTGAGCCATAAAGCATCACATATTGCACAGCAACACAGTCCAATCAGAGCTCACTCTGTATGCTGTGTCAGTACAGAGGCCTTCTAGAATTAACTCTCTTGTTTGTTCCTGAGACTCACTAGAATGATTAAACAAGATTCGCCACAGCTAATATGTGAATGTACTGTATGCAAAGACTAGATTCACTATGCTTATTTATAGGGGGAATTTACCAAAATGTAAGCATGTGGCAATGCCAATGTAGGTACTTGATCTCACTGGATTATTCTTATTTTATCTAAAACTTTATGGACACAATACATGAGATATTGATTACAAAAAAAGTTCTGCATTAGATGTCAACTAGGTTGTTAAAAGCAAAGCACAAATTAATAGTTCTGACTCTAAATTCAGTTGCACTTTATATTAAGATAACGTACTTACATTGTACTTACTCAAGTAAGTACTGAGTAATATTAATTAACTACATGTACTTACTATGGAGTTACGGTTAGGGTTTGGTTTAGGTTAGTTACTTGTAATTATGCATAATTTACTATAGTAGGTACATGTAGTAATGTGGAACTACGTCACTTTAAAGGTGACTTATAATGCTTCTTTTCACAAGACATAATATAAGTCTCCAGAATGTGTCTGTGAAGTTTCAGCTCAAAATCCCCCACAGATCATTTATTATAGCTTGTCACATTTGCCCCTATTTGAGTGTGAGCAAAAACACGCAGTTTTTGTGTGTGTCCCTTTAAATGCAAATGAGCTCCCCTTTCCAGAAGAGGGCGGAGCTTTAACAGCTCAACAACAACAAAGCTGGAGAATCTCACGCAGCCAAAATGACGAAAGTGTTCAGCCTTACATTGTTCAAACCGGAGTCGACACTGATGGAGAGACTCAGGAAGAAGTTACAACTTTTAGAATGAAACTGGACGTTTCTGAATGGTTAGTGGATACATTTATGTAGTTGCTGTGGAGTTGATTCAACTCATCCACTAGCATGTGCCGTCATGTTCATTTTTTGTGCAAAACCAGTACGGACGCTCACTACACATAGTGTACCTGTTTGTCAATCAGAGTCATACACACCAGGATAACATTTATGATTGCTATCAAATGCTGTGAATGGTGTAATATTTTTTTCCAAAATATCGCTTGGACAGAAACCAGAAACAGAAACTTTTTTAGCAATCGATCTTGCCAGGATCAACTTCAGGCTATCCAAGCTAACGAGACTCTAAATAGTGTTCAGTGCTCGTCTGTGCAGCCAACGCCAGAACAGTTAGCATGCTTTGCTCAAACTTTTGTCATGGCGTTAAAACTGGTACACCGCTGTCACTTGTGAAAACAAAATGGTGGCGCAGTGGGTGGAAACATGCAGATTAAGGGGCGGTAATATTATAATAAGATCCTCTTCCTACGTCACAAGACAAGTGAAATCTGAGCGTCTCGTTTTTTCACATGCTTGCAGAGAAAGACATGCCAAAACAAAGTTACTGGGTTGTCCTTTTTCATGTTTTCTGTGTAGGTTGATGCTCCGGGGACCCGATTATAGCACTTAAACATGAAAAAAAAAAACTAAGATTTTCGTGATATGTCCCCTGTAAAATAAAGTGTTATCCTAAATTCAAAATGCAAAACAGTCATTATGCATGCACATGTCACACATTCTAAATCATATATTAATGTGCAATTGAAAAGTAAACAGCCTGCAGTTAGGCTAATGAAGTCAAATAATGGAAGAATCGTTTACTATGATTATTTATGAGATTACTATGCAATTATTGATAAATGTGATTAAATGCAATTAATTTGATTAATTAAATAGCATATGCAACTAATTAGATTCAGATTTGTAATATTTTGCATGCATGCATTTATGCAAAGTGATAATGTTGATAAGAATTCATATGCCAATCAATAACGGAAGGATGGAAACTATAACATGCAGTGTTCTACAACAGCAAAGATTTCTAGTCATTATTTAGAAAGGCACGAAGATGATCAGAGCAGCTGTTGCACTCATCAAAGGTTCTTCTGCTTCTCTCTGGTGGTGCGGGTGGAGGGGTAAACAGGAGGAGGTCCAGAGCAGTAGATGTGTGTAACCTTCATGACACCCTTCATTACTGGGCACAGTCTGACAGCGGCTCTGTAGAGCAGATGGAGGGGAGGGGACACGATCTGAACCGCTCAATCTCTCATGCTTTAGCCCAGCACAGGACCCAAAGCAGATCCCAGCGGCACCGCAGAGCCCGTCCTTGTGAAGGTGCTTAGATGGTGGTAGCACAGGGCTGGGTCAGCCTGCACGGGGTAATCGTCCTTTTTGAATCTCCTGCCATGCACTGGTAATCATCGAGGGTAGTGGTTGCAATAGGGCAAAACTTCTGACTACTTTCATTTGCATGTCAGAAAAAGCTTTGAGTTGCATCACTAGAGTTAAGATTATGCTGCCTGAAAGACATGGATAGTTGTAAGCATGGGTGTCAATTTGCATGAAAAAGTAATAACAATAACTCCTTCATCACTTTGCATTATTTTGCTTACAGCTGCTTGATGCATTTGTCGCATCAGACAAAAGAAAAATACTTTTGTTCACAGTTGCATAAAAAAAACAAAAAAAAAACATTGACAGTGTCCAATTCTGTGCTTGAAATCTTTAAAGGGTTAGTTGACACTAATGAAATTCCTATCGTTAATTACTCACCCTCATGTCGTTCCACACCTATAAGACCTTTGTTCATCTGTGGAGCACAAATTAAGATATTTTTGATGAAATCCGAGAGTTTTTTTTTTTTTTTTTATCCCCGATAGAAAGCAACGTAATTACCACATTCAAGGTTCAGAAAAGTAGTAAAGACATTGTTAAAAAAGTTGGTCTTATTTAACAGTTAAATGCAGCCCGAGTTGGAGATGTAGGAAAGTGGATCTCGAGAGGCAGAGTTGCCCAGCCCTGCTCCACCTCCTCATTGCTAATCTAAGCTATCCAATACTGTCATCCTTGAGCTCGAGATCGAGCCCTTCATTCAAGGACAGTAAGCCAAATTTGTTTACCATCATTCATCAAGAATATATTTTCAGGTTTACATTCTGTACCTTAAAAACATAAAATAAATGCATTTTTTTTGTAAGAATCCCCAAGTCAAACAAACTTAGTGTTGTTGATGCCTGAAAGACCTTGCTAACACCAAAGAGACTGTACAGAGTAAGGGAACATGAATCCAGGCACCGCCATCTTCAGCATCATCCTTTAAGAGTTTGTTTAAATCTCTCTACATGTTATAAACTGAGATGCGCAGCTTACACAGGTCTTCCATTACCTGGGAAACAAAACGCATCTGGTCTTTCAGGATGTCCTTGGGATGCCTATGCAATGTTTTGGGAGTTTGCTTTTCTGAGGGAAAGCGTCTCTGGATACCTAGTGGCATGGTCCACAATGAGTAGGACCTCACTAGAGACCTGCAAAGTACAGAACATCTTTCATTAGTCATAAAGAAGACAGAGGTGAGCCAACCATGATGTTGTTGCTTTACTTCAGTTATTTTTATTTGTCCCCAACAATGCATGAGCTAATTATCTTTTTTGCTCCCTTTGCAATGAACCACAAAATACAATTTTCTGAAAGCAAACAGAATATGTTTTGGCAGTCATTGTGCCTTCCTGTAGTCATGTGTCCCAGGGAGAGCAAGAACTGATCAAATGTGTGCCTTTAATGCACTTTGGATAAAAGCATCTGCCAAATGTAAAATATTAACCCAATCATTCTGTTACTCCTCACTGGACAGGCTTTCTTGGTAAGCCAGCTGGTTTTAAAGCCCATCATCTAATTCCCAATATTCCTGGCTGGTTTGACACCACCTGACCTTCTGGATAGGAGCTTGTCGGTAATTGACACAAACCTCTTCTGTCACTCTTTTCGGCACCTGTTTCTTGTGCATTTGTGCTTTTTGAGGTGAATCAGAGTCTTCTCTCTTAGTTCACGGGTACAGTCATCTTTGCACATGAGGAATCATAGCATTCTGCAACTTAAATGGACTAGATTTGCTCATGGAGTGCCAATTTCTCTGCAGCCGGCTTGAATGACTCGAATCTCGAGGGCGCACCAAAGGATCAAACATGTGCCAAAAATTGCAGCACAGTTCAAAACAGAGACAGACCCACAATCTACAGCCAGTGTCTACTCCTTTAAGACATACTGACTGGTGCTCAGCAGAACTAATTTCATCTTCAGAGATCCCAAGGTGGAAGAGGTGTAGCCACATTCAGCCTCACTAAACTGACCTTGTGGTTTGAGTGATTTTGCCCCACAGCCAGTTGCTCAGAGACCACAGTAAGGTGTTGGAGTCATTTGGGGATTAAAGATCGGCATCTTCAGCATCATTTGTTTAAATCTCTCTACATGTTATAGACCGAGGGCCACAGCTTACACAGGTCCCCCATTATTATGCAATGCTTTCCCCCTTTTCTGAGGGGAAGCGTCTCTGGATACCTAGCCCTTTCATGCATGAATTATGATAGGCTACTTCAGGATTTTTTTCAAAAGTATTTTTATTACTCTTTAGGCATGAAAAAAAAAAAAAAAAAAATAATAATAATAATCACCTTCATTTTTTTCAAACATGCATTTTTCAAGGAGTTGGTGAAATGTCCACTAGGGTGGGCAACGTGCATTTGAAGAACGGATAAAATATGTGTTTCAGAAAACAATTATTAAAAATAAATATTGTAAACACTATAAAACATGTTTTGTTTGTGTTTTTTTTGCTCTTTAACATTGTGTTCATGTATTTTGAACATATTCCAGAACTTTTAAAAGCTCTGTTATTTATTTATTTATTTTTTTGCAATTGCAAAAGTTGACCAGTTGGTGGCAGTGTATTGCATGACACATTAGGGTCCACTGCCACTGTAGTGACAAAAAAAAAAAAAAAAGAGGACATCAAGGAGCAATATAATTTTTAAAATATCCAAGTATTGATTTTGTGATTTGAGGAAATTGATTAATCATGCATCGCTGGCTATATTTAGACTACAATTTATAGTACAGTTTATAGAGTTTTTTCAAGGATCATCACTCTAATGATAGAACTAATATCCACAAAATATTGCTATAATATAATAATATTTATATAGGAGAAAACAACTATTGGATAGCTGTCCACTTTAGTGACCACTATGCATGAAAGGGCTAGTGGCATAGTACGACCTCACCTGCATAATTTCTTTTCAGAAATTAATTTGGGGAATAAAGACCCATTCACACCAATAACGATAACTATATTAGTTTCCACACCAGCAGACAATCGTATTCTGTTAATTCTGAATGTTTTGTCATCTGTCACTTTAAATGCTTGAGATCATTAAAGCCTGGTGGATTCTGATTGGCTGTCATTGTTTTTGTCATTCATCAGCTGGAAAGTGATTTCAACAATATCTGCCGAATGTTTATCTTTATTGTTATAGTTATCGTCCTTGGTGTGAACACACCTTAAGTCCTGATTTCCCATGGGCAAAAGAAACCTGAGGTAGGAGGAGACATAACCTGTGAGGTATGTTAAATAAATAAATTACTGTAAGGGTTACACTTTTTTGGCATTTGGGTTAAGGCTGATGACTGGAAATGTTCCAGCAGTCTCCATGACTCTCAGTGGCTTTTTCCTCCTTATTTAAGTAGAATGTGGAAAATGTCAATACAAATTAAGGTAAAGTTCAGAGGAAAAATATGGGCACAGGAGTAAAGTCCCGAAAACTGCAATTAAAGCCATTTCTTTAAAATTATCCATAGTTAGTAAATAGTTCTCTGTGAGGAATGATAAATTACCCAAGTCATAAGTCTGCTATTATCCATCTACTAAAACAATGTTGTGTATTCATTAACAGTAGTTGTTAAAATGTTAACGTAGTGCTAGTCATTTTTTCCTGCATTACACTGCAAAAAAGTGCATTGGAAAAGGTTCTGGTCATTTTTCACCAGGACATTATCTGTTAAGTGTACAGAGATTTCCTTTAACCCTAAAACAGTGCGTAATTCAAAATACAGGTAAAACACCTTCACATTAAGACAATACATTGGGCACTATTTTTACAGATTTTTCTTAGAGAGCAGTTAATAATTAGTTTTGCATTAATTATGAAACTGTTTATAGTTTCTTAGTAGTTCTTGTAGGGTTTGGTGTAGGTGCAGTACGTTAGTTTCAAAAGCAATATAGCATTAATCTTTTATCACCACTCCCCGGACATTTCACTTCTGATCTGCTGTGATGCGTACAACCAACATAATAAAATGTTGCCACATTCATCTTTATCTGAGAAAATTAAACATGCTTTTAGCACCACTCCATGAACACTTCACTTTGAAAGTGCCAAGAAATGTCACCACAAGCTTGTTTATCTAACAGCTTTCAATGGGGTTGTAAATTTATCTGCCTTATGTAAGCTCTTGCAGGACTGTAAGAGACAGAAATAACAGCACCGTGTGCACCTGGTTTTAGCAATCTGGTTGATTCCCTCCTGATGTGCCTCAGGTGTGACTGATTCCTCAAGTGACCAGGGTGATACTGACACGCTTGTATAGAACCACACACAAGAGGTTGCAAAAGGCAGACGCATTCATAACCCCACTGAAAGCTGATAGAAATTATAGAAATTGATCTGCTTTTAGACATTGTGACAAAACCAAAAATACAGCACATAGCAGGGTTCACACTGGCATTAGGGATAATTTACACGACACTGTTTCCAACTAAAAACTGCACGTTTGGCTGTTCATTTACACAACAATGGTGTTTCGGGGCCCTGAAAATGCAAACGTTTCAAAGTGCAAGTTTTTGAAAACGATACTGATATTATCTCCAAGTGAACTACAAAAACCTGAATTTGTGAAAATGGTGACGTCATGCACATGTGTATTACATGTTTAGTTTATAGGCATGTAGTGTTTCTTTACAAAGTGACATCGCCATCTACTGGCCTGGCAGCATAACACAGCATTTTTAATAGCTTCCGCAGATCCGTGTGAATGGGGATAGTTTTAACAACGTTCATGATTCTGTTCATGAAAAATGCAAAGGAAAAACTTCTCTGCATTTAGTACATTGTTGTTGTGTAATGCTGCATTCACCAGGGGGCGTCTGTGTAAACGCTTCTCATTTACTTTGAATGGGTGACATCACGCATTGCCGAACTGAATTGTGGGTTTCATCGCTTAATTTGCGTTGCTTGCGGTAGAAGTTGAACATTTCTCAACTTTTTAGGCGCCTACGCAGGCGTCAGCCAATCAGATCGTCTATGCAAATACCCTAGAGCGGTCGCTAGCCAAATGCGTTCATGCAACACCAGAAAGTAATGCGAGTGGCTGAGTGACACGGCTTCCGTCAAGCATTGATGCCAATGCCCTGTGTGAATGCAGCGTCACAACATGTCTTAACCAGACGCGATGTAATGCCACGACACCCAATAAAATGTATCTTTTACATGTTAATCACTGTGTTTGTTCGTACTAGCCGCTCTTCTGATTGGCTGTGATTTTTGATTGACTTTATCACATCTCATAGTCGTGTCACGTCTGGTGTGGACAGACAAATTGTTTGTAGCTGGAATCTTATTGCAACGTGTTTGATTAGGACATGGTGAAACCGTTTCTAAAATAGAATCGTCACGTGTTGCGGATTTTATTGCGTGTTGCTGCATTGCTTCACATCTAGTTAGGACACCTTATCGCATGTCGCGGTGACGCATGTAGTGAGGACATGGTGTCATGGTGGTTTTCTTAGATTCTGAATGCATTTTGTTTGGAATATATGCAAGCAAATATGTGCATCGAATTTTAATGTTTAGGGTTCATATAAACAGACCTTTTTGAATCTCAAATCAGATTGGATTCAATACGATTGATTGAAATTAGTGCATGAACAACAGAGTGTTATATTGAAGCATATCAAATGAAGGGCTTGTTGTGGTTCTTCTTCTTGGTTTTTAATAGCCAGTAACCTTTAGTTTATGTCTCAGAGCACACTTGACAGCTTGTATCATCATAGACTTTGGGTTCATTTGCACACAATCAGTTGGATACTCTCTTTGTCTTCCTGGTAGAAACCTACAAATTCCTCTTGGGTGATTTGCTCTTTCCACCAGGCAAATTAATTAAAGTTTTGAACAAATAAACAGGGAGGAAGTGAGAAAGGCTAAAAAAAAAAAGAGAGAGGAAAAGAACAATTGTCTTTCACCAGCTGTTTATTCATTTTTTGCACATTTTGCTGTGTACTCCGAGATTCTGTAATTTCCTTCTGTAGGTGAAGATTGCTGAACAAAAGTACACCAATGAACTTTTGACCTTTTTATATTTGTGTGAAATAAAGTGCTTGACATTAGACATTAAAAAGCAGCTCACATCAAGTATACACCAAAGTTGCTTGTTAGTTGCACTAGTGTCCTTGAACAAAACAGTGAAGCTCCACAAAGCACATAAAAGCAAGATTGGATGAGAACAGACCAAAATACAACTGCTTTTTCACTGCAGACCTTGTCATTGCAGTTTCTGGATATAGTTATGATTTCAAGCTCGATTATGCACATTTTCTAGCATTTGACGCATGTGCACAATACTAGAAGGTGCTAGTAAGTGTAATCGAGCATGAAATCATTGCCAAAGAGACTGCTGATGTCAGCAATTATACTGAAAAAGTACTTACATTTTAGCCTGGAAAAAAAAAAAAAAAATGCACATACAACCCAGATCCTGGGTTCAATCAAATCTAATACACAATTATTATGGTTCATAATCAGGCATAAAAGCTAATTAAAACATATTTACTGTAATTTTAAAAATTAAAAAAAAAAAAAGGAATGGGAATGTTGAATTTGAATTTAAGTTGAATTAAGAAACATCACAAGTGAAGTGCAATAGTGTCATTTCCTCAAGGAAACTGGGAGTCAGTTGTGTGTTATAATTGTGGAAGATATTCCAGGCGATTGGGGTTAATGAGGTTCTTCACTCAAGAGACTTACTGAAGAACCTTTAAGTATGAAAACACATACACTCTCCGGTCTCAAACTAGTTCACCGACCCCATCACTCAAAGCACATGTGATTTCCCATTGTGCAATCCTCAACCTCAAAAACGATCAGTTTGACAGATAAGGACGGTGGCGGTCACGCCAATCCACCACTCAACTGGTGCTGCCGGACCCAGTTCTAGAGGTTAAGAGTGCTGGAAGAGAGACAGTAACTGTGTGGTCGATTTGGAGAGGAGGTTGTAATGAGAGAAACAAAAGACGTGTGGGCTGTAGAGGGTCTGGGTCTCCTGGCAGAGACAGATGGAGTGAGAGACACCCAGTTAGCAAACACAGTCAGAGGGGAACGGGTCAGAAATCGAGCCATCAATCTCAGACACCATCACAGAGTGGCCACAGATTAGTTAATATTATAAGTGACAATAATAAAGTATCTGCATGCAGTGTCTTCTGTTAGATGCCAATGTTACAAATGCATGGAAGCTTGTCGAGAGATTTGCTCAATATCTCGCAATTCAGACTTTATAATTTGCAATTGCGAGTTCATATCACACAATTCTGAAAAAAAGCTAGAATTGTGAGATATGAACTCTCAAATGCAAATGAGTCATTGAATAATTCATAAAGACTTCACGTTTTATTACTAAATAAACTAATCTTTTGAATAAATTATTTAATGACAAATACGTTTGTATCAGTCACTTGTAGCCACCTGGTGGCGTAAAGATGCTCTTTATTTGAAGCGTTGAAGGTGATTTGCTCTATTTTAATCACTACAGTAGACATCAGTGTTTATATCTGAACTATAAACTTTTATCCCAGTACTTCTTTGATCAGTTGAATTATTGTAACACAGAAATAATGATAGTCTACTGTTGAAAAGACTGTTTCATGCCTAAACATGACAACTGCTCTCTGTGGTTCAGCAACAGTGCCAACGCAGATCTGAATGTTCACGCTTGTCTAAGGTTTAATAGACGGATCATTGTCATTTAGAGTGTTTGACTCAAGATCGCAATATTTTAATGATTAATCGTGCAGCTCTACTCTGTTTCTCTTTAATGCTCTCTTTTCAGGCTAGACATCATTATTAGACAGAGTTTGCAATAAATCCGGTTCAATTTCAGATATGTAAATGCTGTTTTATCCATATCAAATTTTCTGTTATCACATTTCTGTTCAGATGTTCTGCTAAAATCTCAGTTAATTTACCTCTGATGATTGGTCCTGTGAGGACCCGCACTGACAGAGAGGCATTGACTGCAACCTGCAGCTATTTTGGCCAATCACAAAAGTCGATTACGCAACCAATCATAGAATACTCTGCTGCAATTTTTATTATACAATTGTTTGCGCTATGTTTTTGTGCTTAATTCGTATCGCTTTCATAGGCTGGTGAGTGAATAATATAGAAATCCTCTTAATTTCCTTAAAAAAAAATCGTACTAATTTGAACTAATTTAACACTCTGAGGTCTGAGGGTATCGCCGGCGATACCACCGCGGTTTTTTTCTTACCAGTATGAAAGAGACTCAAAATACTCCGTTAATGTTGCACATACAATTAAGAGTTATACATCATTTTAATCTGTGGAATATCTTCTTTCATTTGTATACACTCAGAGTAAAAACAAAATGTTGTGCTTTTTGCAAAATAAAGAAAACTAACATGATGCATGATCTCTCGTCTCCCTCTGAACGAAGTCCAATCTGATAGTTCTCAGAAAATGAACTGTAACTTAGTGAATACTAATCACAAAAAAATTAGACTTATGTCTAAAAAAACGTTGAAATGTCAGGTTTTAAATCGTGCAAGTCAAATCGAAAACAAACATTCTGTGTTTATGTAATCTGTATGAAAAGAGAGCCATGTCAGAAATCCGTGATTCAGCTCATTATCTGCTAATGCAGCCACACCCACGGAGCCAGCGCTATTCAGACGCAAATTCTGAGTCAATATATGCATTCATCGTCTCAATCGTGTATTTATTGTCTTGAAAAGTGTTTTGAATAGCCATAGTTAGCGATCTCTGTCCTCTGTTAGTTCGGTTAGTTCCTGGATTGCCTATTCTTCTTTAGTACTCAGGCATTTGTGGCCTAAAGGTGTACAGAGCACCCTCCGGCTGCAAGTATGAATTGAAAACACAGTATCCAGCACTCATAGTGATGACAATAAATATTACTTCTCAGTATAGAAAATTGACATAAATATATAAGAATCCATCAATATTTCTCCAAATGTGCATGCTTTTAAGCTAAAAGCCTATATGAAATGCCATAGAGGTAACATAATTGTTCAGACACTTTGCATCATAGAAATACATTATATTTTAAAGAATATAATAGAATACCATTATTTTAAATTGTAATAATATTTCACAGTATTGCTGTTTTTTCTGTATGTTTGATATACACCATCACAGAGGGTTTTTTCACAGCCTACCTGACTGAAAGGCCTCATTAATATGCAAGTCATTTCAGGTCATTATTATGCAATTCTTTTGTCTTCTCAAGTGAGAATCACCCATTATACATGAGGATTCACGCCTCCACGCATACTGTGTTTCTTGACCAAAGATGTTTTTGAAAATTTAAATCTCTCTATTGTTTTATATGAACAAGCAGGCAGCATAATTTTTACCTCATTTTGAAGCAAAAACTGTAGTCTACAACCTCAAATACCCAGAAGTCTTGTGAACAAAGATTTAATATACTTTTTTTTGGCCTTATTTCAGTGACTTAAGTTTTTTGTTTTTTCAATAACCACGCATAAACGTTATTCCTTCAAAAACACAAACATGTACATACATGTTCCTCACATATTATTGTAGCCTAGTTTGTGCTGAATACAGTGTAATGACACTTTTACCATTAATATGTTTATGAACAACTGAAAAAAGCACAAATGTCAGGGCATGTCAAAACTTCTCCAGGGTCCCAAAAATCCTCAGACCCCTGAGGGTTAAACCCCTAACCCTAACCCTTTCAAGCACTTTTTTTTTTTTTCATGTGATTTGTGATTGAAAGGTTTCATTGGATTATAGCTACTTTTTACAAATGTAGGGCGTGGCTTGATTTTGTTCATGGGGAATTGATTAGATGGTTGTGGTTTGCTATTGGTGGATCTCATGTGAATGACAGGTTGCCCCGCCCTCGTCATCAGAGAAGAGATGCTGCTGAGAGAGGGAGGGGAAGATATTCTGATTTAAGATTATGAGAAACATGAATTTAAAACAATAATGTGCACCGATTATTTATAATACATCCTGAAATATTCCATTAAAAAAAAAAGTTTCACGTTTCATTCCTGTATCCACTTTTGTAACAAGAGAACTTTAAAATACATTAAAGAAGGGTTTGTGGTCATTTTTGCACTGGTCAAAAGGGCAAATAATATGGATGAGACTGGTATTTTTATTTATTTATTTTTTTTTTTTTTGATCCATTACATCACCATCGTCCACACTCTTGCAGTTTCATTCACTCGTGTTGCTCTCTCTTCGTGACGAGACAACTTGATTGATCAGACAAGTTTGAAATTGTCTTGGTACCTCTCATTTCTTTGCAAGGCATCTCATGACACACATTAGAAGGCCATCGTGACTGGCAAACACTTTTAGTTGGCCATGATGTGGGGCTTTTTATCACAGACGTAAACATGAAAGCATGATGAGCTTCAGTTTATTAATGTTGGTGTGGATTCAGGAAAAACCCACAAACACTGACTTGCTATTGTTCATTTGAAATAAACAATCCTCAGTTGACTATGGAACTAATGTTCATTGGCTAGCGCTCACTATCCCCGTCCGTAATTTGATCTCAGCAAATCAGTTCGGACAAATGCAAACAAGGTGATTAATATTCATGAGCTCAGCAGCCTGCCAGGCATTAGCAGACAGACACTGAGCTGCTGACAATGTACAATAATTATGAAGAAATCTTTTGCTAAATAGATTACACCTTTTTTGACGATTTTAGTGAGTTTTTAATCTCTGACTTCATTATTGAAATAATTGAATAGTGAAAAAATATGTAACCTTCAAATACCAAAAGTAAGTTTAATAAAAATCAACTCCTGGGCCATATAAAGAAAGACCTGTATGTACTGTACATGTACAGTGTGTGTGAAAAATAAGGATGTGTGACAAACAGGGCTTATGCGAACATGTTGAATATTAAGATGGCACACAGCTCTCTCTCTCTCACTCCATCTCAAGCTGCTTTCTGTGGCCTATTTGAGTTTGGCAGGGTACATTGTTAGCGTGCACAGGTCCGTGTTTTTGCAAGCAGGAAAGGTTGTACGCTGGTCATCGGTATGTAAATATGTTCTATTCTGTCAGTCACGGAGCATAAATTGGGCTGCAAATATGTCAGTGTCTTAGCCTGGCAGTGAAAAAGTCTGGCTAGATTTTTAATGCAATATTGGCTGTAAATGACAAAACAGATTTTTAAAGGACTTTTTTTTCTTTCAGATCATAAATTGGGTCATTTTAAAAAAAAATTCAGGATTTAGGCTTTGACATTGTTCTAGTTTTAATGTAAAGGTTATGGATAATTTGAGAGTAGTTTCTTTCAGTTTTCAAACTTATATTTGTGCACAGATTTATTCTGTCCCAGTTCAAGATAGTATAGAAAGATAGAGTGATATATATATATATATTTTTTTTCCAGCTGCCATCTTTCCTGACAGCCAGTGATGTCCTAGAACATGCTGAACTTATAGGATGCTGTTTCTGTCCCATGGAGAAGTATTGAATAAAATAAGAATGAGTGCAGGAGCTCTACACGCGTCACTCTCCGCTTCAAGATGGATGATACCATTTCTGTGGTCAAATGATATTTTAGGCAGGACTGTTTGCTTGTGAATGCACAGATGCAAATGAATGTGTTTGGACAATACTAGGGGAAATTGACTTCTCCAGCGGGAGAGGTTAACGGTGTGTTTGGGAGCATCCTAAGGCAGGCAGATGTGTCTAAAGCGATTCTTGTCTACTTGTATCGCATTTTATTCATCAATATATTTAAGGAGCCTTGGAAAAGAGTGTATGTTTATGTTGTCACTGAGAAAATTACTTTCTCCGAAATCAGAAGTTTTCCCAGAGATGTCTATGACATGTTACATTTTTCTCTCACTTGGACATAAGGGCTTTTAGTGTTTGTCAAACATATACATTTTTCACTAGATTATTTAACGGGGACCTATAATCCCCCTTTGACTAGATGTAATATAAGTCTCTGACGTCTCCAGAATGTGTCTGTGAAGTTTCAGCTCAAAATCCCCCACAGATCATTTATTATAGCTTGTCAAATTTGCCCCTATTTGGGTGTGAGCAAAAACACACATTTTTGTGTGTGTCCCTTTAAATGCAAATGAGCTGCTGCTCCCGCCCCCTTTCCAGAAGAGGGCGGAGCTTTAACAGCTCAACAACAACAAAGCTGGAGAATCTCACGCAGCCAAAATGAGGATTGTCAGTAACAGTGTTCAGCCTTACATTGTTCAAACCGGAGTCGACACTGATGGAGAGACTCAGGAAGAAGTTACAACTTTTAGAATGAAACTGGACGTTTCTGAATGGTTAGTGAATAAATTTATGTAGTTGCTGTGGAGTTGATTCAACTCATCCACTAGCATGTGCCGTCATGTTCATCTTTTGTGTTGAATTGACCCTCGTTTGTGAAGCAGTCCGGCGTAAAATGACGGCATGTCAACAACACTCTACTACAGCAACTCTTCCTCTTCTCTAAAGTAGCCCAACATGGCCACACCCCCTTTGTTGTGTGTTTCCAGGGTTTATGTAAATTTTAGGGTTAGTGATGTCACCAACCTGGGAAGAAGCTCATTGAAGTCCTTATATATATATATATATATATATATATATATATATATATATATATATATATATATATATATATATATATATATATATATATATATATATATCCATTCATTTAAATTAAAAGTTGACTACTAAGTGTCAAAATGTCCGCCACGGACACACCCTTCCACAAAAACTCAAGATCTTCACAATTTAGCACTCACTCACCAAATTTGAAGATGCTTGGATTTAGAGTTTGTTAAAGTACGAGGCCTGAAAATGGCAAAAACTGCACAAAATTTGCAGAGGAAATTCAAAATGGCTGACTTCCTGTTGCGTTTAGGGCTTTGCTCCAAGTGACTTTTTTGTAGGTATTGGGATATTACATGTATGTACCAAATTTCGTATGCGCATCTGAAATGTAGCGGAGGGGAGCCAGAGATACAAGGAAAGTTACTATATTGCGTCAGAGATTTATTGCACTTTACTCACAGCTGATTGGTCCAGGTTTGTAATGCAAAGTTATCATGGTGATAAACAGCCAAAAAAAACAAAACAAAACAAAAAAAAAGGTTTCAGTTGATAAGAAAATTCCAGTATTTTCTCCATATAGTGGACTTCACTGGGGTTCAACGGGTTGAAGGTCCAAATGTCAGTTTCAGTGCAGCTTCAAAGAGCTCTACATGATCCCAGAAGAGGAAACATTAGGTCATTTTCTTAAAAAAAATAAAAAAAAAAAATAAAAAAAAGTAAAATTTTATACGTTTTAACCATAAATGCTCATCTTGAACTAGCTCTCTTCTTCTTCTCTATTAGAATTCCAGCAGTGTAGATGCTGTTAAGTGTATCACTGCCCTCCACAGGTCAAAGTTTGACTGATGGTTTCTCTAGATAAGACTCTTATTCCTCGTCTGGGATCGTTTAAAGCTCTTTGAAGCTGCACTGAAACTGTAATTTTGACCTTCAACCGTTTGGAGGCCACTGAAGTCCACTATAAGGAGAATAATCCTGGAATGTTTTCCTCAAAAACCTTCATTTCTTTTCGACTGACGAAAGAAAGACATGAACATCTTGGATGACATGGGGGTGAGTAAATTATCAGGAAATTTTAATTTGAAAGTGAACTAATCATTTAACCCTACCCTATACTTAAACATAACCACTACAACAACTACCTTACTCGCTATCAATAAGCAGCAATCAGGAGTTTATTGAGGGAAAACTCCTAGTTAATAGTAATTAAGTGTTCCCTAATTACCGCTGTTCTTCTGAAGCGTTCATCTGAAGTGCTTCTTGTCTCCCTCTTCATTTCACAATTTTTCCTCAAAAGACTTTTATCAAGGTCAGATCTTCAGTTATTCGGTAAGTGCCTGATTTGATGCTGTCTAAACGGAAACAGGAAAAGGACAATGAGGAGAACAGGATTACTGGGGGTTGTAGTTCCTCAGTGAAATGCTTTCCCAGTAATCCTATTAGACCGGCTCAGTCTGTTGTGCTCCAGTTCTGCTGGGCCACAGGGGCCGCTGCCAGCGTTTCTGATGGCAATGACTGATTAAGGACGGACAAAGAGTGTCACACAAGGAGATCTGGAAGAGGATTTTTCCTTTTTTTTCTTTTTTTTTTTTTTAGTGATGTTATTAAACTGCCCAATCCTCTGAACTCAGTGACCCGTGATCTTCACTTTGACCACACGAGAGGAACTTTATGCACTTTTAGGATAAATAATCTTACAAATAAGGTTTAGTGAGAGGTTTTCTATTGGTATTCTAAGAAACAATAAGACACTATGGGGGCTAACCAGTAGATACACTAACATGTAAATACAAAAGTTATATGAATATATAAATGGTTGGAAGTTTTACCACTAGGTGGCACTGTAACCAACCTTGTTCGGTAGCCCTAAGGAAAGAGTGGAACTTCTATGATTTTTTAATTTTCTTTTTTTCCCCCAATGCTTAAGATGCAGCCTCAGTGTTAACTTTATGTTGCCTTCAATTGTATAGGTCAGTTATATTAATATAATTAATATATTAGTTTCATTTCAAAAGTCAAACCTAAACTTAATCTGGACAGGCTGACTAAAAACTTAAAGTGCCCCCTTTCAGATATTCCCTTTCACATAGTATTATAGAGCTGTTTGTGAATGCAAAAGATATGCAGAGTTTCAAAGATCAAAGTGCAATTAAATGAATTTTTTGTCTCTTAAAAGAAAGAAGTGATTCTGAACTGAAACGAGGCGTCAGTAATTCCAGTCTGACTTCCTGCTGAACCTATCTAGGTTTGGAACTAATTTGCATAATGCCAGCCTATGGTCTTCATTGGCTGAACGATACGATAAAACCGACGCCATCGTTACTGTTTGCATCACTGTGAATCAAGTGCTGAGATTCAGACATGATAATGAGCATTTGGTTTATGACCAATCACAGCAGACTGGGCCGTCTGACCAATCAGAGCAGAGCAGGCTCTCAGAAAGGCGGAGTTTAGAGAGACCGAATCTTTGATCGAACCATTTCGAGTGGATATTATGAGAAAATTAAAGTTTTTTTTTATTTTTTGGGGGATCCATGTAAACTCATTGATTCCAAAACAAAAGTAGGAACCTTTAAAATAGCATAATAGGAGCATTTTAAGCCAAAATGTTATAAACATTCATCAAACTGTATTTTTTCTGACCAGCAGGTCTAATAAGCAATGACATCATCAGTTTGAATTCAGCAAAACAAAGCATTGCCAAGAAATAGCTTGACTTTGCTGGGGCGTAATCAAAAATCCATCCAAAAACATTTGTGGTGCTTGGTCCAACATGGTGGTTAATTCAATTTAGTAGGTGGAAAATCAAATCAATAAATTCACTCAACATGAGGTTAGAAATCAGAGGAAAACCAACAATAAAGGATAATGTTCCCAGACAAGGGTTTTATACCCTGAAGAAAAAGTCAAAATTGGGGACTCGGTTGGAGGACTCTCAGACCAATCCCAATCAATGTGCCGAATTTCATTATTTCGTTCACAGTGTGGTTTTTAGAGAACAAAGAAACAGCATAGCAAGAACACCAACAGATGCACGTTCGGCCCTTAATGATGACTTCCTAATCTTGTGTCCAAATCTGACATAAAACCCTACAGGGTTGGAGGTTTAAGGGTACAATCGATCTATCCTAGGTTAGTTCTGGAGCACAGGGGATATTCATGACATATTGTTGATGTTTCGAGTTATTCCTCTCAAAGAGCAAAGCTCAAATCTCTCTCTACTCCTCTGTGATTGAAGATGCTGATAGGGATGATAAATCTTTGTCCTTATTGCTTTCTTCTGCCTCGTGGCACATTTTCTCAGAGCTGAAGTTGAGAATGAAGATTTATGGCGTCTCATGACTTGTGTTTTCCTGCAAATTAGGAGGCTGTTTTCGTACAGATGCCACAACATATTTACAAATACATGCATCTTAAGCATGTTTTTTAATTATTATTATTAGTTTATTGGATATTTTCTTCAGTTAGGTGACAAAATGAGGAATTTGATTCTAATCACTGGACTGTCTTTGCCGGAAACAATTTGTTGAGATGTTTTATACAGAGCCACCATGTGCACATCTAACCTCACTGCTTTGTTGTGTTTTTTTTAAAGCAAAACTGAATGTAAATGCAAGTGATTCTTCATTGACTTTCAAAATCATTACCAACATCAGCAAGTTTTGCATGCTTGAAAATGTCCCCAATGTAAAACTTGTTGATGGACTTAAGAGTAGAAAAGCTTCAGTGCAAGAACATTTTTCAAAATCCTCATTCAAATCGCAGCCAGTAACACACATGCCGATCGTCATTTTTGCTGCAACAAAAGGCTAAAACCTTGAATTGAAGCTGCCCTATGTATGTTCCATTTCCATTGAATTTTCTAAGAAACCCAAGGCTAGATGTATAATAACCTGAAGACAGTCCATTATCTGTGGCTTCACCTTCATGCAGTGGTTTTGTATCAAATCATAGTGTTTCAACTGCATTGCTAGCATGCTGATCTACCAATTTATGTTTCCATTACATAAATTAATGTCCTCTCTGAACACGGTTAGTATCTACATGTGCCACAACAATGGCACAGTCTAGACCAGAGGTGTTCAATTAAAATGAAAGAAGTCCAGTCTCTGCATTTTAAATGGCTTTCATGGCTATGAAATGAAATGTGCATTTGCCATGTGCATTTTTGCAATACCTAATACAAAAAATTAATTTAAAAAAAATCTATGGGGTATTTTGAGCTGAAATGGTAACACTTTACTTAAAGCATTATAATGCATTAATTTGTCTAGTAATGCACCTTATGTAATATTTGCAAATGTAATTATTTCATTTTAGTCAGATGGAGAAATAAACATGTCTGAGTATCTGTGCAGCACATCAAAACCAGAAACAGGCCACCTGTCATATGAAGTAAGGGCTTGCAGTGTAGACAGCCCTATTTTTTTTTAAAGGAGTGATCTAGTTTTGTCACATCACACACTCCACTCGCTTCCAGCGCAGGCACGGTGTATCGGTCGTCATGATAATCAGAGCCGATGGCGTGTGGAGCCAGTCACGGGTGAAGATCTGGACCACGCTAATTGGTGACCTCTGGTCTAGACCAATATAAAACCACAAACTATAATATCGACATATGATTATTGATCAAATATTTTCAGCATTTTAAACATGACTTTTCTTCCTTATTATGCTTCTGGAACAAGAACAAATGTAGGGCGGGGCTTGATTTTGTCTGTGTGACAAAATTGATTGGATGGTTGTGGTTTGCTATTGGTGGATCTCATGTGAGTGACAGGTTGCCCCGCCCTCGTCATCAGAGAAGAGAAGAGATGTCACTGAGAGAGGGAGGGGAAGTTATTCTGTAAACAATGCAATATTCCATAAGAAATGATTTTGATTGCATGGTTAATTTAATATTTAGGATTATAACAACAAAGAATTAAATATTCAATTTTAATTCCATGGTCAGACAATATGTCATGTTTTACGGTGGAGAGTATAAAACTACATGTTAATTTGCTATGTACATGTAAAAGTGCTATTAAAAGAAGGACAGTTCCTATAGCATGAAGTTCTTGTACCCTTTGAACAAGTCAATTGGCGTTGACGGTCGGGAGGATCTCCATATCAATTGCTCACGCAATCTTAGCAATGAGCTTACGATACATTAAGCACAAAGCATCGTGATTTATTAGGACATTGTAATTATATCCTGGCAGAGCACTAGTGGTTTGGGTGGGGGTGAAGCAGTGGACTCGCTCGCACACAAAGACTCGTTCGCCTCATTAGCTGCTGCATGCTACAGCATTAATCAGCATTTCATGTAATGGGATGCCACTGGAAGGACAATACCGCACTGTCTGCAGTTTACCCACCACACATCGATACTGGGCTTGGCAGGGGAAGAGGGTGGTTTACTTGACCTTGGTGGGTTGAGAAGCTTATTTCTGTTATGTGAGGAAAATGTAATTGACATTGATATGTTTTGAGTGCTTGTGAAGAACGTGAATCCAGTTCTCTGAGTCCAGTGAGAATGAGTATCACAAATCATGTGTATTGTTGAGGAGAGGTGTGCTCTGGTGGAAAAAACAGGTGAAAAAGACCAGAGATTTGGGGGTGGACCTCACAGGAAAGTGTGGAAATTTTGTATGAATTAGTATGAAAAAAAGAAACAACCACATACAATTTTTTAGAAGAAAAGTAAGCTTAAAGCCCCTATTCACACTCCTAAACATGGGATGCAAGCTGATTACATGAAAACATACAAATGAGATTGTACGTATTCATACGAATCAGCCACCAAAAAAGTTATGAATTGTCATGAGATTGAAGGGAAGTATCTACCCAGCATACCTTTGACTAATGTTCTTTAAAAGTTATGTAAATGTTAAGACAAAACGTTCTTAAAGTTATGTTCTTGTAATGTAATTAATAGTTCATATATACGTTCTTGTAATGTTGAGAGAAAATGTTCTTAGAACAATGTTCTTAGAATGTCCTTATAATGTTATTATTATTTGCTGAATGTTTTCATAATGTTACCATAAAACGTTCTAAGTACAACGTTCAAGGAACGTTCAATTTGTATTTAATGAATGTTCTCATAATATAGAGAGAAAACGTTGTGAGAACAACGTTCATGCAACATCCTTACAATGTTGTTTTTACTTGATGAACAATATCATAACATTGAGAGAAAATGTTCTTAGAACAACATTTTTAGAACGTCTTTATGATATTATTAATATTTGCTGAATGTTTTTGGAATGTTTGCATTAAACGCTGTGAGAATGTTAATGAAACATCCTTAGAGTATTTTTGGAGTAGTGCTTTTCACAATACTTCAATATTTCACAATATTTCAAAGCAGCTTTACAGAAAATCATGGTTATAATGTTCATAATATCTTAAAATCTTAATGCCCTATAGTTGCAGATTCTCAGCTCAGATAACATTCTCAGAACGTTCTGGCAAGGTTCTCTCAATGTTATGAAGAAATTGTCTTCCAGTAACGTTAATAGAACATTCGTTCAAATGTATCTGGTCTTTAAAAAAGTTCTCAAAATGTTAGCACAAAAAGTTATTTATATTTTGTTCATGGAACATAGTTTTTTTGGAATGGTTTAGTTGGATGTTCATCTAACAGTTTTTAAACATTACTACTTGTTTGATGTACTGAACTGAAGAGAAAATTAAAGGTGCCCTAGAACCAGTTTTTACATGATGTAATATAAGTCTAAGGTGTCCCCTGAATGTGTCTGTGAAGTTTCAACTCAAAATACCCCATAGATTTTTTTTTTTTTTTTTTTTTTTAATTAATTCTTTTAACTGCCTATTTTGGGGCATCATTAACTATGCACCAATTCAGGCTGCGTCCCCTTTAAATCACGCGCTCCCTGCACCCCGAGCTCTCGACTATAATACAGTGCATTTACAAAGTTCACACAGCTAATATAACCTTCAAATGGATCTTTACAAGATGTCCATCATGCATACTGCATGCATGCGTCGGATCATGTGAGTATAGTATTTATTTGGATGTTTACATTTGATTCTGAATGAGTTTGATGGTGCTCCGTGGCTAAAGCTAACATTACACACTGTTGGAGAGATTTATAAAGAATGAAGTTGTGTTTATGAATTATACAGACTGCAAGTGTTTAAAAATGAAAATAGCGACGGCTCTCTTGTCTCTGTGAATACAGTAAGAAACGATGGTAACTTTAACCACATTTAACAGTACATTAGCAACATGCTAACAAAACATTTATAAAGACAATTTACAAATATCACTAAAAATATCATGATATCATGGATCATGTCAGTTATTATTGCTCCATCTGCCATTTTTCGCTGTTGTTCTTGCTTGCTTACCTAGTCTGATGATTCAGCTGTGCACATCTAGATGTCCTGCCCTTGTGTAATGCCTTGAACATGGGCTGGCATATGTAAATATTGGGGGCGTACATATTAATGATCCCGACTGTTACGTAACAGTCGGTGTTATGTTGAGATTCGCCTGTTCCTCAGAGGTCTTTTAAACAAATGAGATTTATATAAGAAGGAGGAAACAATGGAGTTTGAGACTCACTGTATGTCTTTTCCATGTACTGAACTCTTGTTATTCAACTATGCCAAGGTAAATTCAATTTTTGATTCTAGGGCACCTTTAAGTCACAAGACACCAGTTTATGCATAAAGAAACAGACAATGAATGCAAGTTGTTTATGAAATATACAGGCAAGCAGGAATAATACACCGACTTCATCCCAGCTGACAAAAATGTGTTCTTGGAAAATGTTCAAATGTTCAAAATGTCCAGTTTATTTTTTAATGTATTAAGACTGTTTTTTTTCTTGGTTTATGTGAAAGTTAGAGGAACATTCTATTCTATTATTTTGAAAATGTTATTTATGAAAGTTTTCTGAATGTTCAAAACATCTAGTTTTTGAAATATTTCAAGAATGTTTTGTCCTAACATTTTTTTTAACGTTTTAATTAACGTTAGTCCAAATTATGGGAACGATCCCAGACTCGGGATTGATTATGGGAATCAATCAGACTCTAATCAGACTCTAATACAGTTTAGTGTACTACTACAGTAAAATGTCAATCTTAAAGTAGTCTTATATGTTATTCTTTGTAAATCAAATATTTAATGCACTTAGAAACTTTTATGCTCTGGAAAAATGTAAACGATGTCTTCATTTTTAGTACGTAAGAATTCTGGGAAAGCACTGTCACCTCACAGCGAGAAGGTCCTAGGTTCGAGTCCCGGCTGAGCCAGGAGTTAGCAGGATGTCTGTGTGGGTTTCCTCCAGGTACTCCAGTTTCCACCACAGTTCAAAGACATGAAGCGTAGATAAATTGGTGATAATAAATTGTCTGTGTGTGAGCCCTGTGATGGACTGGCCATCTGCTCAGGGTGTTTTGAATGTTCAGAGAACATTCAGAAATAATGTATTCATTACATTATCAATATGATATATGATTCCTCTAACATTCACATAAACCAATAATGAAACATTCTTAATATATTAAAAAACGGGATGCTTTAAACATTTAAAAAAAAAAAACATTCAGAAATAACTTAATGGGAATGTGAGCAAAACATTCTAAGGACATTATTTGTTGGCTGGGTAGCCACCATCTTGAAACAACTGAACCACTCTGAACCCACTGCATTGTGCATGTGTAGAATTTTGAACCTTGACTAAAACAATCCACCAATATCTGTTTTTATAAGTGTAATATAACCCAGGCTCATTGAAAGAACATGCATCATTTTCTGCAAAATATCATGTCGCTTTTTGAGACACTTTCAAAGTGAAATGTCCAGCGAGGCACGTTCTGTTTTATATGAAACAGATACATGTGAATTTGGCAATGTTGTTTGTTGTACGAATCACAGCCATTCAGAAATTAAACAACCAGTGACAAAATACATAATAACGTACCATCTGCCCTAGTGTTAAGAAAAGCAAACGAGAAGCAACCATGCCATCCAATCTTACGTCTACAAGTCTTTGAGCTCTTTTATTGTTATTTGTGTTTCACAAGACTCTTACAACATCAGAAACATATATGGATCTGGTTATGGGACACAGATGTCAAAATGTGTATTAGATTACATATGGTAAAAGAGTTTTGAGCTTATGACATAGTATTGTGCAAGGAAGCACACAAAATAAGTCTTGATAAATAATAAAGATAGTCTTTATTAATAATAAAGGAAGTTGTTGCCACTTCACTGGAAACTGCAGTGAATTGTATGTATGCTGTAGGTAATGTTGTTGGAATTTTGCAAAAAATGTTGGTAGAGGCACTTTCCCCCAATGAGCCTGGGTTAATCTGATCATGTCCAAAATTGCAAAACAACACCACTGAAACACTTCCAGCAATGTTTGGGGTTCTCTTTCATTTTACTACATCAGTTTTACTGATCTCTATAATTGTTAATTACTTGTTTTTTCTAAACTAACATTTTCTGCAATTTCTCAAACCTGGGATTTGCATTATGGGAAAATTAATGGAAAGCAGGAATGGATTTGTCCTGTGGTGTTGTACAAATTCCTTTAGTCTCATCGGGGTTCTTCAGGTGCATTGTGTTTGATTCCTGTTTTATCCTGGAAGTCTGTAAACCTGAATGCCTCTGTCAACCGGTGTGTCCTTGAGCAAAAGATTTAACCCACATTCCCTCAGGAGCATCACAGCATGTTTCTACTGCATCCTTACCTGTTAGGCTTGAAAACAAGCAGCGTCTGCTCAGAAAACTGGCTGAGATTAGAAACGGGGCAACTTCGAAACAGATTTGAAGATTTTAAGCGAACTTTCGGTTAACTGTTTCGGTTCTCTCAAAGTTACGAACAAACATTCTTCAAGTAACATTAATAAAATGTTCATTCAGACTTATCTTGTCTTTAACAATGTTCTAAAAACATTATAAATGATTCATGGAACATTTGTCTAAAAAATAATTTTACTTCTTCAACACCGATCACAAGTTCAGTATGGAGTACCACAAGGCTCAGTACTAGGACCGTTGCTTTTCACTCTGTACATGCTACCCTTGGGAGATATCATTAGGAAACATGGCATTAGTTTTCACTGTTACGCTGATTATACTCAGCTCTGTATGTTTTCACGCCCTGACGAAACTTACCAACTCACAAAATTATATATATATAAAATGGATGACTAGTAATTTCCTATAACTAAATTCAGCAAAAACACCCAAAAAACAGAGTTTCTAATTATTGAACCAAAAATCTCTGCACATAATAACCTAGAACACTATATAAATACTATATAAATAAAGGTGACTTCAGAGAACATTCAAAAGTAACATTCCCATAATGTTTGAAAATGATTAAATGGAATGTTCCCTTATTAAGTAAGAAAAAGCACGTTTTTAAAACAGGAGGTTTGAACATTTAGAGAACATTCCGAAATAACATTTTCATAACTTAATGGGAAAGTTAGTAAAACATTCTTAAAACATATATTTTATTTTTGTTAGCTGGTTTCATGTTTTGGACAGTTGCAGGGGCGTAGTTTGTGGGGGGGATGGGGGGGAGGTAACCCCCCCAATATTCAAAGCCATCAGTTACAACCCCCCCAATACAATACAACCATACCAACGTTCAACCCCCCCCAAAGTTGAAACCAAATCTACGCCCTTGGACAGTTGCCTTAGAAAATGTCAAGCTTTTGTGTGGTACAAACAAGCATTGGTCTTCTTATTAAATATAGCATTTTAATGAGAAATAGATTATTATTTGAAACATTCATTTTGAAGAAAGCCGATATAGTTATTTCAACAGAACAGCAGAAATTACATAAAGTACTTGAAAGCAGTTTCTCAACCCACTGAACGCTCTATTGGATCGTGAGATCGTGTTGTACATGGTTTCAGTAACAGAAGTGTGTGAAGGCTGCAAGCATGTGCTCGTGTAGATCGTTAACAGATTGAGCTTGGACGAGATCCATTTCAGCTGGTGATGATTTTGTGGGAGACCTGCGATATTTACAGAACTTGTGCTCGAGGGGGTTTGTGTCGTGTTTAATGGGCTGCGGTTCATTTGCTGTAATATAAGAAGAGCTTTTGTTTCCATGGCTATATCAAGACAAAATAGGTATTTACACTTATAATACACATTTAACTCTAATTCATTAACCAAGTTAAGTCTCCTCTCAAGAGGTTATTTTCAAATCATGCAGAGTATAGCAAGAAAGCTTTTGGCCCTGTTCCCATGAGTCAAGTGGCATGTGTTTAGATTTAGATGGCATTAGTACTGCTAAACAAACCAAAAAAAAAAAAAAAAAGTGAAGGAAAGCATTAAAGGGATAGCTAACAGGCACTTAATAAGATCGGATAATAATGATAAAAATAATAACAATAATTAATGCAAATAATAATGGTATGCTCCCTATCCTAAAAATAACTCCAGTGAAGGTTAAAAAATAAATAAAAATAAAAATCCCCCCTCCCCTTATCTAAGATTTTAGAGTAGAGATTAATCAATCGACATGTCGAAAAAGTTAAACCTGAATTGCATCAAGGAATATAAAACCCAAATGAAATATTATAAAAGTAAAGTGTACATTTGGTATACAAGCAGATTTTGAGATTAAAACCATCATAGATATTTGAAGCTTTAATATACTGTTCTTGTGGATTCACTCTGTTAATGAAAATGCAATGGCTTTACAATGTCATGCCGTAATCCCGCAGTACATATATATCATTTTTCTTTTTTCTCTTTTTTCTTTTTTCAGACCACTGTGCTATATTTCATTAGAAAAAGACTGTAAAACAAAAATACAAAAGCAATTTATAGGACATTTCTCACAAAATGTGCCCAGCTTCTTCTTTTTTTTTTTTTTTCTTTTTTTTTTCATCCCTCTGAGAAATGTATGGCTTTATGCTGACCCTTAAAGAAATGAAGAAATGATCAAATTTTGTTCACGGTGCTGCAAAAAAGCTCGACACATCAGCAATCACAACGTGTACATTATGCGAAGCAGTACGAAATAGCATGAATTGATTATGTTCAACCGTAGATACTGCACTCAGGCACCGAAGCGACTCAAACCTGCTTGAAAAACAAGAGCGCGGATCTGAAAATACAACAGACGGGATTCAGTTCTCCTGGCGAGCGGAAATAAAACCGGACATCCCTCAAGAAAGGATGGACGCCTGTACTGAACTCTCTCAGATGGGTCGTATGAAAGGACAAGACACAGTCTAAAATATGTATGACAATATCATGGTAGTGTCTCAAATTAATTCCTGTGTTTTGGTTCTGCCCTTATGTTACATCTCTAAAAACATGTTAGAATGGCAGTTTAAGATGTACCTTTGTTCCCTCAAAGTAAAATCAAGGCCTCTGTGTCACTGGATGTTGAATTTAATAGTTTGTGATCTTTTCTGGTAATTCTCTTTTAGGAAATGACAGACATGCTTCGACAAATATGATACAGTTATTTTTTTTTTTTTTTTCTTTCTGTTTGTTTGTTTGTTTTCCTTTAGTGAGCTAAAATGACTTCTCTCTGTATTTTTAGTTTCCGTTTAACAATTACACTTACAAAGTTGTTAATAATACATCAAAAAAGCAAAGCAAAAAGATTCCAAATCAATCCGAGAAAGAAAATAATTTTGTTGTTGTTGTTGTTGTTCTCAATACAACGTTTTCTTCTTCTTCTTCTTCCTAGTTGTTTTCAGCAAAGTTTGGTAGTCAGGTGATCTGATTGTTTCAAGATTTCTGTGTTGTACATGTCCAAGGCGTGATTCACGCGAATCATCTCGCTGTTGTTGAGCTTGAGTCGATGTTTCAGCATACAGGAGAACAGGTCCAGCTGGGGCTTCCCAGGGGCCACCGGAGGGGCCAGACGGTTAATTCTCTCCCGTATGTCCAGCAGCAGGAGCATGATGGACGAGGACGAGTAGAACTGGGTCCCCTGCGTGTACGACTGGTTGACCTGCTGCACGGCGCTCCTCAGCAGGTCGGCGTTGAACCGCAGGCTGTAGCCGAACACTTGTATGTCGGAGATCTTGATGTAGATCTGCCGCTTGTTGGGGTCGGATAAGTCCACCGGGCCCTGGCCCGTGTCGTTGCGCAGGACGGTGGGCACCTTGGCGCGGCTTCGCAGGTAGATGTGCACCGTCTCGAAGAAGGTCTTCCAGCGGTTCCCCAACAGCAGGGTCCAGTTAAAGCACTGCGAGTTCTGCAGCCGCACCTTCTCCCAGCGCGGGTATCCGTGCTCGCCGAACGGCATGCTCCAGCCCTCGGAGTGGCTTCCGCTGAACGGGTTGACGTAGACGAAGAACATGGGGTCCACGCTGCTGTTGCGCATCTGGCAGATCTTCATGGACAGGCCGACGATCATGTGCAGGTAGTCCATGCGGTTCTTGTTGCTCTTGAGCGTCAGCGACATCCTCTTGCGCCACCGCGGGTCGAAGAAGGTCTCCAGGCGCACCTCGTTGCTGATGAAGGTGGTGTGGATGTGCAGACGCGAGTCCATCTTCTGCAGCAGGTACTTGAGCTCCAGGTCCTGGAAGTCCAGGTCTGTCTCGAAGCTGATGAACTGCTCGCTGCGCTCCGAGTCCACGTTCTGCGGCTCGCAGCGGCCGCGGTACAGCTTGTAGCCCTTGTTGCAGGAGCCGCACTGGGAGATGTTGGCCAGGCTGCACATGGCGCAACTGTTGTTGCCGCCGATCACGCAAGGGATGGGCCGCTGGCAAAGGGTGGCCCCCGTGTGGCACACGCACGTGCGCTGGCTCTCCAGGAAGGTTCCCCAGAAGCCGTTCTCGTTGCAGTAGAGGAACGACTGCACGCGGTTCAGCCACTGTAGCACCGACCTGAAAGCAGACGGATAACAATGCAGTCAGGGCAGGTGGGTAGAAAGATCCATTAATAATGCAGCGTTAAGTCCAAAGGCACAAAGCTACCGCCTCAGCCTACCGACGTTTGTTACAGTCTAATCACTAAAACGGATAATGTATTCTGTCAAATTTTCCCAATGCACACCTCGTCTTTTCTCTCCCCGCAGGCATTTTGCCTTGTCATTCTGAAAGCCTTTGGAGCTCCTCTGCTGCGTGAGGGGAGAAACGAGCGACTGAATTTTGATTTCTGGGAGACAAAGTGCTAAAGGTTATGATGACATGTTAATGAACCTAGAGTCGGATGTGGGATATTTCTACTTTATATCCCCTGAAGATGATGTTAGAGAGACAAAAAGGCAATGCTACACTTCTGGCAACTGAGAATTCTACTCGCAACCAAATTGTGGAGGATAAACGATGCACATTTACAGAGGATCATTTACCATGCTGTTATATCATGCAGCATAAGAACTTTGATTCATGCATAATATTTGTTTAAAAGTGAATGTTTATTAGGGATGCATTAATACCAATACTGCCATTGGTACCAGGATAGATGCATTGCTCATTTGCTCAAGTCTAGTCACATTTTTTACATAGCACTTTACACAATACAGATTGTTTCAGAGCAGCTTCTTATTAATAAACAGGAAAATGACTTAATGGTGTAAAATGAATCAATTATTGCATGAATTCAAGTCCACCTGTAAACCCAGCTAACAGGGATCATTCTCAGAACGTTCTGGCAAGGTTCTGTCAAAGTTATGAACAAATGTTCTTCCAGTAACACTATTAGAATGTTCGTTCAAAGCTATTTTGTTTCATTTCAATTTGACATTTTTTAAATGTTCCCATTATGTTTGCAAAATTATAAAATTAAATGTTTCACATAACCAAGAACCCTTTTAAGCCATTTTTAAAACATTTTAAAAATGTTTTGACGTTTGCAACGTTCAGAGAACATTCAGAAATAATGTTTTCATAACTTCACCCTTTACGACCGGCAGGAGCGCCGGCGCTCCCGTTTGGGTGTCTCTGTTTAAGAGCCAATAGAAACTGAAACCAAGTAGGTAGCACAATTATTCATTTTGCATACAAAATCAGAGACTTTACACACTCAGATCATGCCTCCAACATGCTCCTGTTGCGTTGTTTTCACCCTCTAATCAGTCTGTATAACAATAACAGCGCACAGGCACTAACTGAAAACAAATATGCAGATTTCACATGGCGTTTTTGCTCATAACTCCATGAAAAATACACAGATCATAGATTTACAGAATTTAATTTTACAATTAAAATTAGCCCAAAATCAACATAATCCATTGTGTCGATCATGAGATATTACTCATGGAGTGATGTAGCATACTTGGCTAAAAACATCTCTCGTCTTTCCGGGATGCAATGCGTTATCCAATGTTCCTGGAATGTTCCAATGCTCCGTACTTGTTTTCCAACATGGAATAAAAATAGGTATCTACTTGGAAAGCTTTTTAATGCATCTAACCATTTTGGTGGAGTGTGCTGCTCGCCGCTGCCACTATGCAATGAAAAAATCAATAATCATATTTTTCAAAACTACTGCCTTGATCAACACAAAATAGGTGTCATTTAAAAGCTTAGAGTCTGAACAATCTACTAAGTAGTGCTGAGTTATTTGCTGATAAATAGAAAGAAAAAAAATCATAATTGATTTAACAAAAAACAAATGAGTCCATAATCAGCACAATCCCTTGCGTCGGTCATGAGATGTCCATTAATGCCCATTAACTTTCATTAGACAAAAAAACTCCATAAAAAAAAAATAAACTCTAAACAACTCTAAAAATGCCTTCAGGTCATAAAGGGTTAATGGGAATGTTAGTAAGTTCTTGTATGTACATGTTATAAACATGTATTTGTTATCTGGGAAGCAGCTCTAAAGAAGATAATAGTGTCCTTATTCAACTCAACTCAGTTCAATGACAGAGTCAATGTTGGATATTTAGTGCCATTACCCAGCTCAGTTAAGCTCAAATTTAGTTGTCATCTAATAGTGTCAGTTCAGTTGAATCTATAAAATTATTAAAAATTAATTGCCAGACGATGTAAATTATGCATTCCTGTACAAAACCTGTGATATAGTGGAAGTGATTCATCAAAGGCTAACTCATCCTATTTGAAAAACAAACACGTTTCTTAAACGTAACGTAAATTGAAAGCAATGAATATGAGTATTCCTTGATTAGTAAACAGTTTCAAAGACTTTCAATAAGGAAATTAAATGTTAAACTGTAAAGCTGTAGCATCTTGTGGCATTCAATCTATATACAGTAAATCAAGCTATATACCAAGCCAAACGTTATTTGATTTTCCATTCGCTGCAGATTACTTGACCAATAAGAAGCTTAAGATTAGTCCCATTCAATCTGAAGCCATACACAGTCAACTCGCTTGTGGCATTTAATAATGTGTTTTTCATATTTATTCGCAACGAACAAGCTTTATGCGATCTGACTCCCATATGTTATATTCTCTAACTGCTTTTCCCAATAGTAGCTTGCACTATTATTTATTTTGCTGAAACAAGTGGCTGACTTGAGTTTGCCATGGGGGATGATATGGAGGTGACGGAAAAGAATGCTGTTTGTTTTCACATCCTCATGTTTGTAATGGGGCATCAGAGCGCTCTGCTGCACAAGCTGCGTGATGTACATCACCACAAATTCTGTTCTAATGGATGATGGAGGAGGAGAGAGAGAGAGAACAGACTGTAGTAAGCCATACAAAGTGAGGGGGAGGCCTGTAAATTTGCTTCATTTCGTTTATTCAATTAAAGATGCAGCAGGCGATACTGCAACCTGTCAGATATCACTGAGATGCAGTATGTGTCTCTGTATCGGCACTACACCAGCTCAACCAGCAGACCTTAGTCAGGGTAGCGTCATGTTTAATTTTTGACAGGAATATCCCTGTGGACCTTTATACAGTGTGTCATTAAAGACTGTAAGTCTATCCTCACAGCCTCGTTTTCATTAGTGTTAAATTAAACATGGCGTCTAACCTATAAGGTCTACGGCGTGGGTTAACTCATCTCACAAAGTTTCTGCTACGGACAAACCAACATCTTGGCAACCATCCACAACACCCAGCATTATTTTGCATAGCAAACAACTTCACAAAATGCAACGGATTTTTATGCAAAATTGTTTATTGCTGCAGAAATCAGCTGCTTTGAAATGCCAAAAATAATACATTAGAATGTTTTTGCTCATTACATATATGCAATAGGAAAGATTCAGATGCGGAAGCCTTCCCTCACAGACTGGCAGATACTATATTTCACTTTAAACAAAGCATATGTACATACACAAATGTTAAAAGCACATTACGTAACTGTTCTGTCTGTGCTCTGTGTGGGTGTAACTAATGGTCTTTTTCTTTCCTCAAAATGTACATCAACTCACAGCCACGGTTTATCAGATAGAGCAAACAACAAATGGCTATTAATTACAACAAGCTGGTAAGCATAATTTTGAGGGTTTGCATAAACTGAAATGGGCAGTGTGGTTTGGTTGCTCGTTTAATTGCATCATTTGGTTTGATTTAAATATCACACTGGCTTTTGCGATGCATCCTCTCGTCAAATGGCACAGAAGTCCCTGAGGCGTGAATCTATCTGTCACTGCAGCACCGGCTGCGCTTTTGCTCTGGTCAGAGCAATTTATCAGGCGAAGCATCAAAAGGTGTTTACATCTGCATATGTGTGGGATTCATACTTGAGTTTTACAGAAGAGTCTTTGGAAGCAGGTCTGTTCGGTTCATTGAGTTTGTATGAAAGCAGTTGGTCTGTGGCTTGATACTGTGAGCATGAGTATGACTATGTGTTTAGGTCTCCACTGGTCTGTATTTAAAGTCTAATTAAATTTAAGGGTCAAAAAAGTCTTAAATACTGAATCTAAAATGGTAAAACATAAGTCTCAGTTATCATTTTAAGAAGTGTTAATTTCGGAGTTGGAAAAGAGGAATGGGCATACAGCTTAATGTGATTATTAAACTTCAGAAGGCTATGGTTTAATGAAATAAATGTACTGTAAATAAATTCAAAGTAAAAGCACTGTGCTGTTATGCATTCCACATGATCGCCCTTTCAGAGCAGTTTGCAATCAGTGAATACATTTCTGCCAATAGATTGCTTATGATCAACTCTTTATGAATTGTAAGTGTTTACTTTATTGTAATATGTTTTAGATGTTTGCATGTTTCATCTCCTTCATCTGTTTGAACAATCAGCTGGAAGTAGTATTGACATTTCAAAATAAGAGTCTCAGTATATTTTGGGCTTGTTAAAATCAGTCTAAGAGTTCTGCATTAAGCAGAACATGTTTTTAGACCCCTATTGAAATAGTAACTTTTCTTCTTCTTCTTCTTCTTCTTCTTCTTCTTCTTCTTCTTCTTCTTCTTCAGCTCTTGGGTCTATGGCAGCCCATAGCACCTTATGGTAAAAAGATATGAAATTTGGCACACAGATAGAGGGCAGTCTGAACTGTTACCATATCAAATTTGGAGTCTCTACCTCAAACCCTCTAGCGCCACCAACAGTTCAAAGATTCACTCATGTTTATGCTCATAACTTTTGATGTGCAAGTCAACTAGTTTTTCGAAAAAAAAAAAAAAAGTTTTTCGAACTCCTCCAAGAGCGTTTGTCCAATTTCACGAAATTTGGTAAGTAGCATCTACTCACACTCCAGGCAAAAAGATATTAAAAGATCGGCCAATCCGTTCTCGTATAGCGTGTTAATTAATTCGATGGCGAACACGCAAAATGTATCTTCGCAATGATTTGGTGTATTGACACCAAACTTAGTATGTGTTACAGGCATGACTTGGGGGTACATGCAGAATATCGTCACAGTGCCACCTACTGGTACATAGGAAAAATGGCTACTTTTGCTTATAACTTTTGAATGCCTTGTCTTAAAAATCATGAAGATGGTCTCCTTAGATTCCTTGAGGAATGCTGAGTTGAACGATATCCAATTTTCTTTGGTCGGCTATTTTGAATTTTGTCATAAAATGCTGTGTTTTACGAACGCATGAACGTATCGTTACAGAATTCGGTATGATTCATCAAGCCTATAAAGTTTTAGTGGTCAAGAGATATAATGGAATTTATGAAAATGCTTATAACATATGAAAAAATTCAACATATTGTCATTTAACTTACATCATTACATTTGTTGGCTTTTGCCAAGTCCTATGATACCAAATTTGCCATATACTACCATATTTACTGTCCGCCATATTGAATTTTATTCAAAACCTACTTTATCAAATTCCTGCTACAAAATGTGTCCAATTTGTATGAAATTTGGTATGTAGCATCTACAGACACTCATGACAAAAAGTTATTAAAATATTGTTTTATACTGCATTTTGCAAAATGGATATGCAGCTGTATCTTTGCAAAAGTTTTGTGTATTGACACGAAACTTGGTACATGTAAACCACTTTAATATGTTATAAGTGCAGTAAAACTGATGTAATTTAAACAGCTCTATCCTAATCTCATGATCACAGATGTCCACAAATATTTCCTTTTCTGCCCTTATACGGCTTGATCCGTAATTGCTGCTCGCAGCTATATTTCATGGTTATTACTGGTATATTGGCTGCACAATAAACTCTATCTGTATTAATTCAACATTTAAAACATAAATAATTCCATAAATAAATACAGATTGAACCAGAAATATTTAAAAAGCTAGTGTATTTTTTTATATAAATAAATTAAATCATTTTGGTTGTAAATGTCTCATTTTATCCTTTTATTAAGCAAAAACAAATTATTTGGCACATTTTTCATTGCACCCCTGCAGTTATTTTTGCGCTTTTAAATTTGTCTAATTCCTTGTAAGCATCAATCCCTGGTTTATGTGAACTCAAGCAAAGTCTGCAGATGATATGAAAGCCATCTGCCATGATTAACAATGTATAATTTGCACATTTTCATGCTCTCGGTGACACTTTTGATAGTATATTGCTCATAGCTGCTTGTCTCCAAATAAACTGCCATCGGAACGCAGCTCACATTCTTTTTGCCTCTTGCGACACATTTAAAATGGCAAGTGCTGTTCTGTGAGTGTAAAGCTTTGCTGGTAAATCCAAATGGACAAATAGTTCAATCGAGTGAAACTGGCATCATCCCCTTCAGAGTTGTAACCTGCAGTGGTAAACAGCTGCTGTAAGTACTGACATACTGTGTTTTCAACTGAAATGTATGCTAAGAGAAATATAAGAGCACGAGGACAGGGGATATTGAACTTGGATTTGGACTAAGTAATCGAACCAAGTGTGTAAACGGCCTTAAAAGATCCCTTATTGGGAATTTTAGCAAACAGGACATTTTTAAGGTTACCTGATCTTAGTCTCTACTCCAGAAGAAGCAACAATAAAGCCACAATATTCATGTAAAACTTGCATCAGCTTTTTCTCAGCCAGGAATAAACAGCAGCTGACTTTGAGACGCTTCCCTAAAAGTAGAAACTGCACGATTTGCAAAAGGCCAATAATTGAGCAAAGACGAGGTTAAAGCTGAGCTGTGGTTCCTCTGCCCGGGTCTAAAGACAGACCTTGTGCGTCGGCACTATTGCATCAAGAACGGGCGAGAGGGAATATCTCACTACTTTATCACAGTATATATGGAAGATCTGCCCTCAAAATAGAAACAGCAGTGTAATCTACTTATCACAGAGGGGAAGCATATGCCGCTCTCAAACCATGTCAGAGCGATCATATTTACGAGATGAGCACACATGAATGTGATTGCCAAAGGGAAAAATCTCATTTTATTTGAGCCACTAACTTTTCTGTTTTGTCAGTGCAATTTAATGTGTTCAGTTATTTCATTTCTTGATGTATTGTTGAAAAACAATAAAAAAGCATTGAAACCGACAAGTGATAAAGCTCACCAGAAAATACTAGGCTACTCCCGTTTATGAGGTGACAAGATTGCAGGACAAAACTACATTTCACATCATTCTTTGTGATATAGAATATATAATCAAATACATTTCAAAGGGGTGGTTGATTATGATTTCACTTTTTTTAACTTTAGTTAGTGTGTAATGTTGCTGTTTGAGCATAAACAACATCTGTAAAGTTACGACGCTCAAAGTTCAATGCAAAGGAGATATTTTCTTTTACAGAAATCGCTTTTTAAGGACTACAACAAACGGCTGGTAGGGACTACAACAAGCTTCTTCCTCTTTGTATGAATTCGTACAAATGACCTACCTCTAACCCTGCCCCTAAACCTAGCCGTCACTTGGGTTTTGAAGAAAAAAAAAAAATATGTACGAATTAGCCACCTTGTAAAATATGCATGAATTGGTCGTGAGATAGAGTTGTCTCCTCCCATAAATTTAGTATCTGAAAGGAAAACTCCTACAAATGCAAATGCAATAAGTTCAGCAACAAAAATAACTGTCCATGCCTTTTCTATGGAGTCAAATTAATGCCTTAAAGTTTTGCACAAAAATAAAGTTTTGCAAAACAAAAAAAAGAATTGAGCAATAAAAAAATGTTTTGCAAACAAAAATAAAGAATTGCAAAGGAAAAATAAAGTATTGAGCAGAAAAAAAATAAGTTTTGCAAACAAAAATAATAAATTGCAAAATAAAATAACATAGTGCAAAAATAAAAATATAATCAATTACAAAAATCAATGACAGCTGTAATCCTATTTTATCTTTGCCACATATTTTTCATGCTCAAACCTACTAAATCATTTGCAACGCTCATTTTATTCTGCGTTTCAGTCAAGCGTGCGCTCACGATACCGGTTTCCTTTGCGCTGCACTTTTCTGTGCGGATCTCTTTATGGCACTGGTTTGACGTGGGGGTGGAGTCAAGAAACGGGGCACGCCCCCGCGAAATACATTGGAGGGGAACGTAATCGGCGACAGGTGAAATAATTCTTTGACATGGTTAAAAATAATGAATGGTTTGTTTTTGTTGGTTTGTTTAGCATATGTTGTCGCCGATTACGACCCCCTCCATTGCATTTCTTATAGTAATATGACCCGTTGCGGTCTGTCTCACTGCCTGTATCCACTTTTGTGTCCTTAAACCACACAGAAAAGCGCAGCGCAAAGGAAAACCGGTATCGTGAGCGCACGCTTGACTGAAACGCAGAATAAAATGAGCGTTGCAAATGATTTAGTAGGTTTGAGCATGAAAAATATGTGGCAAAGATAAAATAGGATTACAGCTGTCATTGATTTTTGTAATTGATTATATTTTTATTTTTGCACTACTTTATTTTATTTTGCAATTTATTATTTTTGTTTGCAAAACTTATATTTTTCCGCTCAATACTTTATTTTTTCCTTTGCAATTCTTTATTTTTGTTTGCAAAACATTTTTTTTATTGCTCAATTCTTTTTTGTGTTTTGCAAAACTTTATTTTTGTGCAAAACTTTAAGGCATTAATTTGACTCCATACTTTTCAGCGCTAATTTCTCACAGTGTGCCTTCAGTAAATCCTGACAGTAATTTAACACCCAAAGAGGGTTTGATTAAAAAGAAGTTTAAAAAAAAAAGAAGTCACTTAAATCCACATTAAATATCATCATTCTGACTTCGGAACTTGTAAGTAGGAACTTCCCAGGAAAACTTGGCAGTAATCACAAGTAACCGAAGTTTGGAACCAAATGAAGTTTTCTTCCTCTAGATAATTGGTGAGCCATCAAACTGGAAGCAGCGTGTCTGCAGAATGGAGTTAGTTAACTTCTATCTCTGGAGTCTATGGGGCGGATGGAGGCAGTTTGCTGCTAATAATGAGCAACGGGAAGCCGCTCAGTGTCAGCAGGAAACTCTTCCTCAAGCGAGCAGCCATCTTTCTTCATCACGGCCTTCAGGCCAAAGAGCAGGTCAGCGGAGACAGAATCGACATCCTGAGTGACAGCACCGACAGCACTACAACATCTCGGCTATATGCCATTATGTAGGGCTGATCTGAGCTCAGATGCTTAGAATGAGCTTAAAATAAATATAATTGGATGAATGTGTTCTATATCAATCCGACAAGATCCAGTGACACTGCATACCGCTAATGAATTATGATTCTCGGTGGAAGAGTTGCATATTACGATTAATATAAGTAATACATTGTAGTTATAGCTGTTATGTGCTCTTGATATCTGTAGTGCATCAGCTGACTGTATTCAGTCATAGGTTTCACAATTTGAATGCTTATGTTTCTTGGGTTGTCATATAGTTGTGTGGGATGTCTTTCAGGAAAACGACGGTTGGCAGCAATAACAGTAACAACCATCCCAACAACTTTTCAGCCTATACGGTTACAGATGCAAACTTTTGACATGCTTAACAAGTTACGGTATACTTGCAGCAGAATGAAACATGGTTCAGAAACTATTCTTTAATGAGTGAAACAAGATCTTCAGCAAAGAAAATGTAGGGCAGGACTTACTGAACACAAATGGTTCTATTTTATGATTTCTATTCAAAAAGGCAATTTGCAATGCAAAGTATGTCTTGCATTCTCATCATTACTAGGGGAGCTATATGTATTAAACATTAGCGTAAAATTATTCTTCTATGATCAGTTTTCTCTGTCAGATGAAGCCCAAACATGTATAATGAACCAATAGCAAATGTTTTCATGAAAGTGTAATGTAATAATTGTAATCTACAAATAGTTAAATACCATTAAATATCAAGGTTCTGTAATGTGTGTTTTAATAATTTGCAGTCCGTGTTTTGTGTGTTATTAGGCAGGCCTGATAAACTAGGTCAATAGAAGCAATTAACTATCATTTTCCTTTTTTTTATTATGCATGCATATGTATTAAAAATCAATGAATTCATTAAAAATAAAACTGACCCAAGATCAGTTAAAACCATTAGACACTCATTCATTGGTTCACCAGATCAAGTTTTTAAATGTTTCCACCCAATGTTTGAAACAGAATGATGTAACAAAGCCTCATTTGCTGGAATTATGTCAGTTTGAGACTTTCTGTCTGTCCAAACCATCAGGATGAAAAGACACGACATCAATCAATCAAAAATCACAGCCAATCAGAAGAGCGTGTGGGCGGAGTCTCCCTGCAAGCACACACATCAAATTCATAACTATTACACTATTTTAACCTTATTAAAAAACAAACAGACTGACAGAAACAATCTTTGTCATAGAATACACTTGTTTCCTTTCACTTATTTTTAAGATCTGAGGTGAATTATCCATTGTCGCTTTCAGTACTACTATTAAAGATTTTCAAACTCACATTAAATTATTTTAACATTAAATAAAGCACATAATCAGCACCTGAGATTATCATTGTCATACTTAATTTGTTGTTGTTCCTGGTTAGGAAAAGTAAATGTAAAGGTTTCGAAGCTTCATGAAGCAGCATTTCAAAAGCGCCCATCACTACATTGCTGACGTACGGTATCTATACACATCTGGTTTAATGGAAAAGACATTTTCAAGGATATTTGAGTACTAAGATTGGTTACCGCCACAGTAATGCATGCATTAAGCATGTTCAGCGGAATTGCACGCGCACATTCCTATCCAAAGTGTTAATTCAAGTCGAGGTGTATAACCATGGGGACTGCATTCAGACACCATGCTTTCCCCCAGAGATTGTTTACCATGACGAATTGTTACCCCTGCTGCTTAGTTTATTCAAATAGGATGCTAATTTGGTGCACTGTTATCAGTTAGCTAAACTAGCTGCTGTGACTTTGAAGTATGAATATAGTCTCGCACATAAACAGAAATAGACTCTCTCACCCTCAGCAGAACAACACTTTACTTTGAAGTCCAGTGTTTAACGAATTAGCCCCGAAAATCACAGGGAATTTTTCTATTGGCACACTACGCTGAACCGATAACAACTTACCTGGAATTAAAATAGTCAATTCCATTCTGTATTCCTCTCTCTCTTTCTCTCTCTCTCTGTGCTATTGCCATCAAACGCCCTTGATGTGAGCCCTACAGAGCTCTGACTATGCTCTGCTCGGCTTTGATAACGCTTCAGCTCAGACCTTGTCAAAGCCGCCATTGGAGCGTGGGTGAGCCACTTTCACATTAGTGACAGTTGATGCTCTTGCACTGCTTAGCCATATAAACAATTGTTGTCGTTTATTTTAGAGTTTGATTTATGTGCATTTCCCGAGTGTGCATATTATAAGTCAAGTTAATGGACAGATGACTTTACTTGCCTACATTTCGGGCGATTCTTTTGACACTGCACTCTGTAATTTCAGTACAGTCAGAAAGATTGCATTTTTATTTATCAACATCAAAGTCCGTCAGAACTGCATCTCTTAAAGTTTAACACACATTTGTGATTGCAATGTGCATCTGTTGTGCTTTATTTTAACATTTGCATAATTTGTGAACAGATGATTATTTGATTTGCAACAAGTCACATCTGTTTTTTGCCAAAATATAAGATTGACAGTTTAACTCTTTAGAAATTAAAGCATACATACTGTTCACTACTACTGTTTTTTTTTTTTTTTTTTTTTTTTTTTTTTAATTTATGTTTATTTTACAATGCATTTGTATTACAATAGTAATATATTACTGTCTCAGGAACAATAATTAATAATAATAATAATAATAATAATAATAATAATAAATGTAAATTGGGACCAATGCCAAGAAAATCTAACAACGATACCAAGTTCATCGGCTGGAATTAGCTAAGGTGACATGACCTGTCAGTCAAGTGGCCACGCCCTTAATAACGCAGAACTTTATAATAATAATAATAATAAATTTTATTTGTACTACACTTTACATTTGAAACAAATCTCAAAGTGCTACGATTAAGATCATTTAAAGAGGATAAAATACTAATAAATTTAATAGTTAAAAGTCATAGGTTCTCCTAAACTTTAAGGCTAAATATAATTTAAACGGATGAGTTATAAAAAAAAATTAAAAATCACCTCCCTCACAGTTGTCATGAAGTGCAAAATTAGCTGTATAGACCAAAACCACTTTTTGTACCAGGCTGTAAATATTTGTTTTATTTTATTTTATTTTATTTTATTTTATTTTATTTTATTTTATTTTATTTTATTTTATTTTATTTTATTTTATTTTATTTTATTTTATTTTATTTTATTTTATTTTATTTTATTTTATTTTATTTTATTTTATTTTATTTTATTTTATTTTATTTTATTTTATTTTATTTTATTTTATTTTATTTTATTTTATTTTATTTTATTTTATTTTATTTTATTTTATTTTATTTTATTTTATTTTATTTTATTTTATTTTATTTTATTTTATTTTATTTTTTAAGTTGGGCATTTAAACATGGGGATATAAGGGATTGACTTCCTTTGGAGCTTGATTCTAGTGGCCAGTTGATGAATTGCAGTTTAAGTCATTTCTGCGTTGTATTCGAGAGACAGACCGGATGGTTGCCGCTTGGTGTAAACCTCACATGCTTTTGATTTTCCCGCCATAATCGCCCGAGTCCTTCACATAAAAATCAGTCTACAGGCTTTCATAGACATCCTAGGAAGTTGGGGAAGGTCTTATAAATAAAGCGATTAATGCTTGAAAATTCTTCCATATAGCCCCTTTAACATTCATATAACCAAGAAATAAAAGTTTTTAAAAAAATAAAACATTTTGAATGTTCATTTTAGTACATAGCCATGTCCCTTTGTTCTTTTTCGTTTTCTCAAATACTTTTTCGCTTGGAATAAACTGTTGTAATTTTGTGATTCATCTGGGAGCTGGTTGGTTTAGTTCATTAATCTGCTGAAATCCCTGTGGAGAAAATGAATGGGGAAATGCTTGAAATGCTACTGTTGAGCTCTAACGTGAGCAGTTGTTGGAATATGATCCTATTTTCTTCTGTAAGGGAAGCTCAGGTCGTAAAGCCTCTCACCTCTCTCTGGGCATCTGGTGGTTGGGGTTGTGGTGGCAGCGGATGCTCAGGCCGAAGAGTTTGCGGGCCGTGCGCTGGATCTTCAGTCTCTGGACCTCCAGAGAACTCTGCAAGAGCCGATAGCGGTTCTGAAGGTCCCAGTCGCTGCCCCACAGCAGGTGCACGCTGCTCACAGGGAGGAAATGCGTCGCGGGCAGCCGCTTCAGAAAAGACTTAAACTCATCTAGGAGAGAAGGACAGAGAGACAGGTGTTCATATAATGGAGGGCAAAAGCATATCCACATAAACCACATATTGATACTTGGAATCCTTTGTGGGTGAAACCTGTTAAGAGTGATGGAGAAAAGTATTGACTTTTACGGACAACGATTGATTTTAACCACAAACACTGTCAATACTATTACGCAGAGGGCCTTCAGAATTCTGAACGATTTCCATTCCCATGTCCTCTTTTAGTATCTTATAAAGTCAACATGAAAAGCTACTTGCATAGTGTGTTGAATTTCCAAGTGAAATAGGATATTCAATGAGTTAATAGTTTGGAAAGGCTGTCTTACCTAAAGCAGTAGCTCAAAACAATGACTAAACAGCCGTTGACTAGTTAAACTAGTAACCGCTATCCTGTGTGGCCCGGGTAACGGCAGTTAAAAATGAAAGTTTCAGAGGCTGAGCAAGTTATTACATCATATTAAAGATTATGAAGACTGGTTTGGTTTAATTTTTGAACAACGTGCCCTGATGAAGCACAGGTTTCCCATTAATTAGATAGACTGTGATGATCTGCCATAGATTCCTAATTAGACTTCTCAAAATACCAAAAAAGGGTCTCTAACATTTTGCATCATTGTTTTGGAAAAGCTTCAGTCAAATGAACTAAATTTGATACCTCAAACCACAAAAGGTCTTTTTAATGAAATACGCGCTGCATATTTCAGAGTGAAGTGCATCATTGTGTTCATTTACACGTGAGAAGCTCCTGATCCGGTGTTTTCAGCATCTCAGATCGGCTCGGTTCACACTAAAGTTCAACTTTAACATGCATTTGTGAATGCAATGCGCATCTGTTATGCTTTATTTTAACATTTGCATAATTTCCAACATTTTTGTGAACAGGCGATTATTTGATTTGCAACAAGACACGTTTGTGAACCAGTTTTCACAGAAACTGATGTTTTTTGCCAAAACATAAGGTTGACAGTTTAACCCTTTAGAAATTAAAGCATACATACTGTTCACTACTATAAAGTAAAATAATATATATATATATATATATACTATTTTACAATGCATTTGTATTACAATAGTAATATATTACTATTACTGTCTCAGGAATAATAATTATAATAATGTCTCAATTTACAGGTAACACTTTACTTGAAGGGGTGTGCATAAGACTGACATGACACCTTCATAATCTTGACATGACACGTGTCATGAATATGAAGGAGGTTTTATGCATGTTTATAACAACTGTCATTAAATGTCATTCACTCAATTATGTCATTTTTAATGCAAAGATGACATTGTTTGAGATGTCTTTGTTACGACAACTTGACATTAGCAAAACATCATAACCTGTCATAAACACGACATAGCAGATTAATTATCAAACTTAAAAAAACTACTTAGCTTTATGGGTTAACATTACATTACATTATTTTGGTAACACTTCATTATAGGGAACACATATATAAACGATTAACTATGACTTTTCCCTCAATAAACTCTTAATTTACTGCTTATTATAGTTAATTGTTAGGTTTAGGTATTGGGTAGGATTAAGAATGTAGAATAAGGTCATGCAGAATAAGGCATTAATATGTGCTTTATAAGTACTAATAAATAGCCAATATTTTAGCCATATGAATGCTAATAGTAATAAGCAACTAGTTAAAAGACCCAAAAATAAAGTGTTACCATTATTTTATCTTTGTTTAAGAAATTTGAAATTGTCTATTATCTGACCTTCTGTTGGAGGAAACTTAAAAAAACAAAAAACAAAAACAAAAAAAACATGAAATGAAAAATAGTCATGACGCTGTTATAAAATAATTTGTCAGAGTTTTGTCACTTAATGACATTTTAATGACAAGTTCAATTTGTACCACTGTACTTGAGCTCAAGATACATATTCACGACACTATTATAATGACCTCATGACAGCCATTGTCAAAACCAACCACATGACAGTTTAATGTAATGTTAACCCATAAAGCTAAATAATGTCAAGTTGTCATGACAAAGACACTGACAGGTTATGATGTATTGGTTTATGTCAAGTTGTCATAACTCGGACATCTCAAACAATGTCATCTTTGCATTAAAAATGACATAATTGAGCGAATGACACTTAATGACAGTTGTCATAAACATTCATAAAACCTCCTTCATATTCATGACACGTGTCATGTCATGATTATGAAGGTGTCATGTCAGTCTTATGCACACCCCTTCAAGTAAAGTGTTACCAAAAAATGTCTTCCCTTAAAATAGCTCGAATGTACCTCTACACCCTTGCTTCATTTAGTATGTGCATATATATGAATATGCTAATTATCCCCGCCTCCACTCCCTTGTGCCAGCTCAGAGATCCACTCAGTCAATTTGCACATGGTTTGCCTTAATGCATATTAAAAACACCATATAGACATATAAGCAACATTAAAAACTTGATTTTCACTACAGGGGGATTGAACATGGAGCTCTTAATTCTGAACTCTCAAAGTGCACCAGATTTAAACTTTGAAATGCATTTAACTTTAAAATGTAAAAAAAAAAAAAAAAATGTTTGCCCTAGAGGGACTAATGTCCACCCCCACAAAATCCTCTGGGAAACACTGAATCACGACCAGTCAATTTCAGCTGAGTTAGGACTGGACACCCATGCTTTTAACAACAGATCCGTGCTGTCATACGGGAATCAGACATGCTGTAACTATGAATGTGCCTGTAGCCTGTGGTACATACAAGGAAAGTGTCTGTCAAGGTTGGTTGATGGTTCATTTAAATATTTGCAGCATGGTCATATAAGGACTGTCAATATTATGATCTAAGCATGCACTTATGGTGTTTAACAACTCCACCTGCTTGTTTCCTTTCATGTGTTTGATATGCTATTAAAATGACAGTGTGGCGTCTGAATCCAGAAACCGCCTCAGGTCCCAACGCAGTGGCACGTGACTGTCTATAGAGCGGATTTGTTTATTGGTGTGTTGCTGGATGAAAATTATGTGTCAAGAGCAAGAGGCGACAGAATTATAATTTTTAAATGGGTGCATGTACATTTCAGCGCTTAAACCCTGAATCATTTTTTGTAAACCCCTTAAACTTAAGTTTTAATATTATTTTTTGCCACTAATAAAATCATGCAGTTCTGCTCTATACTTCAGACATTAACCTGCAAACAAGACTAATGCCATAAAGCCTGGTATATATTGTAGCTTATTCTACAACAAAGACGTTTGTGTGAATTATATAGCAGCTTTCTGACTATCCCAGAGAAAGTTGTGGGTTGATTTTTGGCCATTCAGAAGTAATAAGCACAGAATATTTCAGAGACACTGTGCTCCGGGGATTTGTTGGCAAACTTTATGAATTGAGACATTTGCTGCTTTTCCAAAACTCTTTAATTAAGACAGAGCTTACAAACCTTGGTGAAACAAAGCAATTATTTATTATTTTTGGAAAACACTTATTGTAAGAGTCTGCTGTCTTCCAAAACTCCAAAGACTCAATGTGTCCAATGTGCACGTTGAAACATTTTAACAATTGTTCCTGTGCAGCATTTGTTCGCTCATATCCTTTTCCTGTATGTATCTGCCTTTTTAAAATTAATACAGTCATACATACGCACCTTGTTAGTTTGAGTAACAATAATATTGAAATACTGACTACATAACACTGACAGCTTTCTAATATAACTATGTAAAAAAATGTATTTTAGCTTGTTTTTTAGTGTCTCATATTCTGTTATTTCATCAAAAGGACGGCGCCACATCCATACATGTCTGTGCTAAACCCTAAATATCCATATTCATAACTGCTATTTCTATTCATGCAAATACAGCTCCATCTACTTGAATAGGTGGAGACAGAAATAATATTGCTTCTTAAGCTCTAATGCACAAAGAAGCTAGAGTGAGCATGTGTACTATAGTAAACAGGAGAAAGGAAAGCAGGACTTCAACTTATTTAGCCGCCATATTGAATATTTCGATTTATCTCATTGTGGATCATCTCTAGATATTTAAGTCTCTATTCGCTGACCTGGTGTGAGAGTTTGCATGAAAGAAAAGTGACATCTTTGTATTTCTAATTATTGCTTATTTGTATATTGTATATACTGCAGCAATGATTTTCTTACTGTACACTCTCTAAACAAATCTTATTGTTTTTCTACCCAAGTCTTGGGTTGAGCTTTTTGGGTCATTTTTGGGGGGTTATTTTTCCAGTGTTTCTGTAGCTTTTGTTTTACCCAGATCCTGGGTCAGATGTAATAACCCAGTATTGGGTAGTTTTTGTGTTACCCGTTCCTGGGTCAGATGTAATAACCCAGTATTGGGTAGTTTTTGTGTTACCCATTCCTGGGTCAGATGTAATAACCCAGTATTGGGTAGTTTTGGTGTTACCCGTTCCTGGGTCAGATGTAATAACCCAGTATTGGGTAGTTTTTGTGTTACCCATTCCTGGGTCAGATGTAATAACCCAGTATTGGGTAGTTTTGGTGTTACCCGTTCCTGGGTCAGACGTAACAACCCAGTGTTTGGGTAGTTTTTGTGTTACCCGTTCCTGGGTCATGTAGGGTCTGCACAGTCTCAAAGATGAGCAGGTCCCACCATAAACTGTGTTTAAGTCCCAATTCACGGAACTTCGGTTTGTAAATCTTACATCTCATCCGGCCCGGCAGACACTAATGGATCACGAGACTCTTTTTATGACTATTTCGATAAGTCCCAAAACTCTCCTCTGTGACTTCAAAGGAGATGCGAACACCACGGATCAGGTTTCGAGGAGACAGGGCCGAATTCCAAATGGTCATAAAAAGAAAATACACGCACGCACCCACAGACACACACACACATACAAAGCCCTACATAAAGACTGTATACACAAATATTATACCTGCAAATATGAATGTATCTGCCACTATGGTGCTTGTTGCATGTATGTGTTGCTAATGTAGAATCATAGAATTGACTGTAGTAGGTTAGTTTTCATGTTAAACGATAGTATTAGAGTAGAAAGTGTATCTTCTTTATATGGCGAGAGACACCTGTCGAGTTTGATCTCTCCGTAAAGCTGTGAATCCGAGCTATTCACTCATGTACGTTACATCTCTGTCAAATGCATCGTTCAATGTTTAATAATACTATGAAGAAAATGCACTGATTCAACATACCATAAATTAACTCGTTGGACAGGACAAAGGGATGTGGAAAACCGCCAAATTGCAACGCTATCATTGGAGGACGTTATCAAGAAGGCGTTCTGGCCTGTTGTCCTTAAAATACCATGACACACGTCTTTTCGATGCACAAGTTTTCTGCACGAGTTCCTGCCATCAAGACGGACTCTCTTCTTTATTTTCTGGGTCATATTACAACAGTTAAACCTTCGTTTGAAACTTCGCCGAAACAACCTCCGGAAGAAGAAACAACTATCAAACCGAGCGCTCTGAAACTCTAAGCACCCAACGAACCTATGCAAGTATAACGTTTTTACGATTTTAAATGCTGAGTTTCCTTGCTGGCTCCTAAAGGTGAACTGTTGCAATTTGCCCTGCTTTGATTATCTCTTTCGTTTCTGCCTTTACTTTCACTTGTATGTATCTGTATCTACTTGTGTACATTTATCCGTATAACCTTTGTATTACCCGTTCTGTATATTAAACAAATCATATCCACGCTTTTATTCACTTGCTCCTTCAACCACAACTGAGTCACTTTAACGTTCTGATTCTAATATCCTTGCTTTACGTTTGGATGCTATTCTAGAAATTGATCCTTGTGGCCACAGGGTAATATTTCTGTCGTAATAGTCTGTGAACTTATCGGTGTGCTGGACGGACCGGTAGTTCTCTACATAATTATTAAAACAGAACTAACCATATATGTGATTGATTATAATTCGTTGTAGTTAATTCACCATATATGGTTAATTCCCCCTTGGGTCGGTATGTGCATAATAATAATTCATAAAACCTTATGAATTATTATATTCATATTCCACCCATAAATTGATTAATAACTGTGCAAATCGTCACAGTCAGATGTAATAACCCAGTATTGGGTAGTTTTGGTGTTACCCAGATCCTGGGTCAGACGTAACAACCCAGTGTTTGGGTAGTTTTTGTGTTACCCAGATCCTGGGTCAGACGTAATAACCCAGTGTTTGGGTAGATTTTGTGTTACTCAGATCCTGGGTCAAACGTAATAACCCAGTATTGGGTATTTTTGGTGTTACCCAGATCCTGGGTCAGACGTAATAACCCAGTGTTTGGGTAGTTTTTGTGTTACCCAGTGTTTGGGTAGTTTTGTGTTACCCAGATCCTGGGTCAGACGTAATAACCCAGTGTTTGGGTAGATTTTGTGTTACCCGTTCCTGGGTCAGATGTAATAACCCAGTGTTTGGGTAGTTTTGGTGTTACCCAGATCCTGGGTCAGACGTAATAACCCAGTGTTTGGGTAGTTTTTGTGTTACCCAGATTCCTGGGTCAGACGTAATAACCCAGTATTGGGTAGTTTTTGTGTTACCCGTTCCTGGTCAGACGTAATAACCCAGTATTGTTTGGGTAGTTTTTGTGTTACCCAGATCCTGGGTCAGACATAATAACCCAGTGTTTGGGTAGTTTTTGTGTCACCCGTTCCTGGGTCAGACGTAATAACCCAGTGTTTGGGTAGTTTTTGTGTTACACAGATCCTGGGTCAGATGTAATAACCCAGTGTCTGGGTAGTTTTTGTGTTACTCAGATCCTGGGTCAGACGTAATAACCCAGTATTGGGTAGTTTTGGTGTTACCCAGATCCTGGGTCAGATGTAATAACCCAGTGTTTGGGTAGTTTTTGTGTTACCCGTTCCTGGGTCAGACGTAATAACCCAGTATTGGGTAGTTTTGGTGTTACCCAGATCCTGGGTCAGACGTAATAACCCAGTGTCTGGGTAGTTTTTGTGTTACTCAGATCCTGGGTCAGACGTAATAACCCAGTATTGGGTAGTTTTGGTGTTACCCAGATCCTGGGTCAGACGTAATAACCCAGTGTTTGGGTAGTTTTTGAGTTACCCGTTCCTGGGTCAGATGTAATAACCCAGTGTTTGGGTAGTTTTTGTGTTACCCAGATCCTGGGTCAGACGTAATAACCCAGTATTGGGTAGTTTTGGTGTTACCCAGATCCTGGGTCAGACGTAATAACCCAGTGTTTAGGTAGTTTTTGTTTTACCCGTTCCTGGGTCAGACGTAATAACCCAGTATTGGGTAGTTTTTGTGTTACCTAGATCCTGGGTCAGACATAATAACCCAGTGTTTGGGTAGTTTTTGTGTCACCCGTTCCTGGGTCAGACGTAATAACCCAGTGTTTGGGTAGTTTTTGTGTTACACAGATCCTGGGTCAGATGTAATAACCCAGTGTCTGGGTAGTTTTTGTGTTACTCAGATCCTGGGTCAGACGTAATAACCCAGTATTGGGTAGTTTTGGTGTTACCCAGATCCTGGGTCAGATGTAATAACCCAGTGTTTGGGTAGTTTTTGTGTTACTCAGATCCTGGGTCAGACGTAATAACCCAGTATTGGGTAGTTTTGGTGTTACCCAGATCCTGGGTCAAATGTAATAACCCAGTGTTTGGGTAGTTTTTGTGTTACCCGTTCCTGGGTCAGATGTAATAACCCAGTGTTTGGGTAGTTTTTGTGTTACACAGATCCTGGGTCAGACGTAATAACCCAGTGTTTGGGTAGTTTTTGTGTTACACAGATCCTGGGTCAGACGTAATAACCCGGTGTTTGGTAAGTTTTTGTGTTACACAGATCCTGGGTCAGACGTAATAACCCAGTATTGGGTAGATTTTGTGTTACCTAGATCCTGAGTCAAATGTAATAACCCAGTATTGGGTAGTTTTTGTGTTACCCAGGACATCTTCACAGGCGATTTCAGGTGCTTCTGGGTATTTTGGAATTTGTATATCTCTCAACTAATGCATAGCAATTTCACAAAAAAAAAAAAAAAAAAAAAAAAAAGAAGAAGAAAAAAATCCCAGAAACATCCTCATTTTCTACCCTATTATGACAGGAATTATCCAGAAGGCTGACAGCTCACGCTCCGAGCCAGGAGACGAATCATATTCAGTCACACCTCAAAACGATGGGTTGGGTGATGATAATTTAAGAACTTATTGGCATTAAAGCAGGAGTTTATTAACACGTTCAAACAATTATCACTTCCCTAATTGATAAGCTTGACATTTCAGGAGATTCATCTGTTCATGCACCATTCGGCGCTTGAGCGTTTTCTCCTCTGGCCGGTCCAGAGGAATATTGCAGCGACCTTGAGGTTCACAGACTCAATTTGAGTGTCCTCTGCTCTATATAAATATATCGCAGTGTCTGGTTTTATTTGGACCTTTTATTACCCGTTAATAATATATAAGATAGCATGCTCATAAGGTGGATATTGAGCAATCACCTTGGGGAGTAACCTATTTCTGCTTTATGTTTTTTGTTCAGAAATATTTGATCAGTGAGGTGAAAAATGTCTGTCGGCGTGTGCGTGGCATTAAATGCGATCTACCCAGGACAATGCTCAGTACATTCACAGAGCATTTCTACAACCATTCTGCAATGTTATTTTAATAGTCTTCATCAGATGATGTCTTTTCACAGCTAAAAATGTCAAAACAGGATTAAACTAGAATTAAAGGTACATAAATGTCTTTTTTCAAACTCCTGAAGGTCACTATCTAGGAACCAGGGACCAGTGATTTTACAACCATCATTTTTTGGTTTTAACTGTATGCAGTTACAGTGTTATCGATGCATGGACAGTCCTTTTGAGTTCCTCATATCTCGCATACTGCGCGTTACTCCATTTAGAGGACTAATGAAGCCTGAGATTGTGTTTCTTGAAGATTGTAATTTACTCCTTGCGGATCAGACAGGTACTGTAGCAGTGCCATTAAGATACGTCACAATCTGCCTTTAAAATTATAGCCAGAAATTATTATAAATAGATATAGACTAAAAATTCATAGCAATCAATGCACATATACCATATAATACTTGTAAATTAAACTACAACATTTAGGGGCAGAATTTGAATTTGTACAGTTTTGAGCACAGCAACTTAATCAATTGAAGCAGCTGTTTTAAAGCAAATGCCACACGCTGGTTAAAACAGTGTAAATGCAGTGAAAACTCAGCCCAAACATGCATAAAAACACCTTATAAACCAACTGCAAATGTTTTATTGAAAGTATAATCTATTAAATGCAATAAACAAATCATCTAATACCATTAAATATGAATTGTCTGTATAACGTGTGTTACTTTATTAAATTTTAAGGCTTGTTTTGTTTTGTTTTTATGGAGAGCTTGTGCTATAAACCCTAACCCTCAAAATAATTAATTGGTTTGAGTAGGGCAAACTTAAATTAAACAAATAAGTTCAATCAAATTAACTTTTATGAGTATTTAGAACTTTCTTTATCTTTTGAGTTCACGAAACTGACACATTTTAAGTAATCTGAATTGCTCTTCTTTTGAGTTTTGCCAACTTATTATCACACCGTTAACCCAAATACACAACTCTTCCTTTTTATTATACAAATATGTCATTAAAATGTCTAATAAATTAATCCAAGATCAGGAAAAAGCCATACAGACACTGATTCATGGGTTCACAGAGATCATCGCACCCCTAGCGGTGAACCATTGTTTGTGTGTGTGTTTTTTATTTTTTTCTTTCTTTGCTTTGTATAAAATTATAGATACAGACACATATTGCCATGCAAGTAAGTTTGCAGCAGTGCATCTATAATATCAGAGAAACAGTTTGTAGAAATATAATATTCATTCATAAACCTGCACAGCCTTTCTATGAATCCATCTTTTGGGAGCGGGAATGGAGCAGCGCTTTCGCCCGTGGCGTGCGATTTGAGTCCAGGCAGTGGGGTGAAATTGACTGTTACAATAAACCGCAAGAAGCTCCTCTTCTCCCAGAGAAAGCATTGTGGGGCGCTGAATTATTCATGCTTGGTTTATTGCAGATTGGCTCAAAGAGAGAAGTTAGCATGCAAGTCTTATGCAGAGTTTCGGCACAAGGTGGCTCACAGAAATTGACAACAGACTCAGCATATAACAAGCTGATCAATTATATTTAAAGCTTATACTGTCTTACCTAAAGTCTACCTTAAAGAGACTAGAATCAGTACACTGTGTTGCTTAAATATGCAGCCGTTTGTTACTCACTTGCATTAAATTTATTTTCTTTTATTTGTTAACCATTTGAAAGTTTAAGGTCATATGACTTTTTTTTTTAAGAAATTAATTATTTTATTCTGCAAGGATGATTAAAAGTTACAGATTTTTATAATGTTTCGGAATATCTCTATTTCAACCTTTGAACTTTATATTCATTAAAGAATCACGTTTCCACAAAAAAATATGAAGCAATGTTTTCAACATTGATAATAATCATAAATGTTTCTTGAGCAGCAAATCATCATATTAGAATGATTTCTGAAGACTGGAGTAATGATGCTGAAAATTCAGCTTTGATCACAGGAATAAATTACATTTTACTAGATATTTACATAGAAAACTGCTGTTTTACATTGTAAAAAAATTCAAAATTTTTACTGTATTTTTGATTTTTGGCGAACAGAAGAAACTTCTTTAAAAAATATTAAAAAGACTTGCCAAACTTTTGAATAGAAGTGTATTAGTTAAATGCATTTTATTCTACACAAACTAGTGTTTTCATGGCACTTACACACTGTATAAAGGTTTGCATTAAAAGCCTGTGCTATAATAGCATGCATATAATAGTATATTAATAAATTTGCATACTCTATCACGCATACATTGAAAATCCATTAAAATAATCAACATTAATGTACAGCGTTATATACTTGTGCATGAATGCATTTTAATATGGGAGAAAAATTTTAATGCATATTTACCTACATTTTTAGTGGATAATAGGTGCATTATTTGTGGACATGCAGTTAGCTTATTTACATTCTCCGGTTCGTTGACTGGATGAAAATAAGAAAAGGTTGTTCTCTCAGCAACGTGCATTAGAAAATGAGTGAAAAGGCAAGTATAATGCCGTATAATGAGCGCTGAACGCATGCCGAGAGCTGCTCCTCTATTGAATGAGCAAACAGACGTCTTCTGTTTAATTCAAGCTAAATCAATGCAGATGACTTCAAACGTCACTTAGCCCAATTAGTGCAGCCGAGGAAGTGTGCGGTGTGGGAATCGATCCGCGAATGGGATTACAACACCTGACTCGATGCTCGCTGTCGCCGCGTCTACTTATTAGTCATGATGTGTAGCGTGGTGAAACTGTCATATTTGACAATGGATGGTAAAATTGGCTCCAGCCCAGACTTGCTGACAGTCCTGACAAGCTAACTTGCCAGCTAATGCTGTCAGATCATTGTGTTGGCGTTCTGAGCAGACTCAATTTAGGGTTTTGAAAGGACATTTCCGCCGAAAAATGAGACGTCGCAATGGCGAAACTCTTTCGCTTCTGGCTGAAGTGTGTTACCTGAGTTCTCGAAGTCACTGTAAGAAGCTTCCCAAGTCTCCGCCATGCCGATGAGCGTGTTCTCCATGATCTGGAGGTCAGTCGTGGGACAGTTGCATTGAGGGAACTCGTCAGCACACTGACAGATGCACTGGCTGTTCTGGCAGATGTATTCACCCTCCCCGTTACACATGATGTAGCTGAGAGCCGACTGGACGAACTTCTCCTGCAGGTACTCGGGGAAAATGACCTGCAAACCTGAAAACGGGAAAGAGAATCGATGTTAAAGTCATTACAGACATTATTGATTTCACATCAGCGAGCAACAGGTAGAAAGTGCTGCAGATAGTCGATGACAGAACTTTCTTTATTTCACATTAACCCGCTCTGAAAACGAGCGCCGCTGTGAAGGACCCGATCGCACGTAGAGCATCTACAGTTCAGCTGCTCAAAAATGCCCTGACGGTGACAGTGAATCATGCTGTCGGAGTTTGTTGTGGAAGTTTTGTCAGAGGTCTACTTGACTTTGAACTGTCCCCTCGGAGTGGGAGGACTTTACATAATGGAATAAAACAGAGGAGTGATTGATGTATTCTGTCGTGATCGGCTTCGGCTTATTTACCAGGGCTGTCATAATATCCTCTGCTGTGTGTGTGTGTGTGTGTGTGTGTGTGAGTGAGTGAGTGAGGGTCTGAATGCATGCTTGTGTCGGCATGCAATAGCATCACGCCATACAATAAACATATCTCACGCTTGATTCCTTGAATGATTCCTGTAAGAGACCAACCAGAACAGCCTCGCAACCACATAAAACCAGACTATAAACCACTCAGAAAACCTTATCTCGATATTTTCTGGGATTTTGTTGATTTTCTGGGGTTTTCTGCTGGTATTTCATATTCTTCATATTCTGTATGATTGTCAGTTCACAGCAGCTACAGAAACTGCTGTTATCCACTACAAGGCCATTTTTTGTCCCCTTCAATTGATTTCCAGAGGATTTTTACCCTTGCAATTGCAATTTATTCCACCTTTGTTAGATGTATGTATCATCTTATGTTCAGACCTCCTGTGAATTTTTTTTTAATGGTGTTTATATGTCTATGTGGGGGTTTTAATATGCTTTAATACAAACCATGTGCAAATTCATCAGTCAACACCATTGCTGAGCATATTCTCCTTAAAACTGCAGTGAAAATCACTGATGTTTGTGATGTCACAAACTACCTTGTAAGCAATCACGTCAATGTGCCGACAGGCTTTAGCATATCATTAACAGCGAACTAGCAGGGGAGCCTCGAGAGAAGCCAGGTTATCCTGGTATACTTTTCTGTTGATTTTGTGTAGATTTAGCAATATAGTGGGTGTATGATGTATATTACAATGTTATGATGAAATATATGTCTTTCTCCACCGACGTTCTGAGTTGTTCAAAATGTTTCTAAGGATACTGATTGTTAGAAAGCAACTGTCTGATTCACGAACAAAAACTTGGTTTGTGTAACATTAGCAACACAATATTAGATGTTTTATAATGTAGTCAAGCAAAAGGCTAATCATATTAATTACCGTTATTTGTCCGACGTTGTAGCAAGCAATACCATTGTGCAGCGTTTACCTCAGTAAGTTGACCGAGTGGATCTTTGAGCTGTTGTGAGTGAGTGGAGGCGGGGTTAATTTGCATATTCATGGTTCCTCATATATTAAATGAGGCAAGGGTGTAGAGTTACATTCAAGCTATTTTAAAGCATGAAGAATTTGTTTTTGTTTTGTTTGTTTTTTTCACAGAAAAAAAAAAAATGTCATTTTGGTGATCAAAGATGACTCTTAAGGGTCAAAATTATTGACTACAGGTGAACTTTAAATTCTTGCATTTAATCAATACATTCAATTAGAAAAATAAAGCACTTCAGGGCTGTAACCAGTCAAATTAAATCAGCATCTCAGTAACTTTGCAGTTCAGAAGTGGCGCAGAAGCTGCATCTAAAGTGGCATTTAGTATTTTCACAGACTGTTTAATGCAGCTCAGAAGTGCCCTGAATGAATTTACACTGTATTTACAATTGCATAAATAATGCTACAAAATAATTTTTAAATTGAAATCTTTTTTTTTTTTTTTTTTTTATGAAACAATATTTTAAATATGAAACCGTGAGTCACTATCTTAAGCCCAAAGTATGCGTTGTACATGCATGCAAGGGTCAGCGTACAGTGCACATAATGTGAATTTCGTCATCAGAAGAGTACGTGCACCACCATATTTTAGTAACCACACGTACTTTGAACGTGCAGGTGCATTTAATTATTTATTATTATTATTATTATTATTTTGCAGCAATAATTTCATCCACAAGAAAACCTACATGAACAGAACGGACCTGAACACACGCAAGCTACAGCGACGATAGAGGCCTACATAGACGAGAGATTGTGCGAAGAAGTTAGAAAGTACCCTCATTTGTACAACTCTAGCATGAAATAACACAAAGATGTTTACATGGGTTGTAACTCGTAGTGAGAGATTGCTCAAAACCGTGCATGCGTAGAACGTCAGTGTATGCGTACGAGTCAAGTGAAGTACACTTTGCAAGGTTGTGGGTTCGACTGAGTGAGTCATTGAATCATTCATTCGGTTGATTAGTTCAAATTGCTGATTAATTCAGTCATTGAATCGTTCATGTTACAATCTCCCCTTTTTAAGTCTAAGGGTCAATGGGAAAATGTAACAAAAATGAGAAAGATCATGGGGAACTTCTCATCTCCAGCTCTAGAACGAAACACAACTAACCAAAGATCAAACTGAAGTATAATTTATTAAAGGTGCCCTAGAACCAGTTTTTACAAGATGTAATATAAGTCTAAGGTGTCCCCTGAATGTGTCTGTGAAGTTTCAGCTCAAAATACCCCATAGATTTTTTTTAATTATTTTTTTTAACTGCCTATTTTGGGGCATCATTAACTATGCACCGATTCAGGCTGCGGCCCCTTTAAATCACACACTCCCTATATGCAAATATTGGGGTCATACATATTAATGATAATGATACGTAACAGTCAGTGTTATGTTGAGATTTGCCTGTTCTTCGAAGGTCTTTTAAACAAATGAGATTTACATAAGAAGGAGGAAACAATGGAGTTTGAGACTCAATGTATGTCATTTCCATGTACTGAACTCTTGTTATTCAACTATGCCAAGATAAATTCAATTTTTGATTCTAGGGCACCTTTAAAACAGAAAAGAAATAGGAAACAAAAGCTTCAGGAGGGAGCAAGGCCAAAAAAATAAACAAAAAGGTTCTAAAAAAAAATGTAATCTTCTAAATTACCTATAACAAAAAGAAAATGAAAAGAAAAACAGCAGTCTCCCTGTCTCACTCAGAAAAACAGGAGAAAACAATGAATTACAAAGAAAAATGGCACACACCCATCTCCCTACAGGTTTCCAAATAACTCAAATAACAGAACTGAATTAGCAAATTGAACTGTCAGTAAAGAGTTATACCAAACACATAATTGGCAGAAACAATCCAACATTTTCAGTTCAATTAACACCGAAGATTACTCACTTAACACCAAAGGAAAATTAAAGAAAAACAACAATTGGCAACATGTCTGGGGCAGAAGAGAAGAAGTCCACATGGGGAGGGAAACCTCCAAATCTCTCTGCTTGCTTTGTGTCTTTAGGCTGCTTTTATTGCTAAACTGATTCATTCAAAATGTGGATTCATTCAGTAACGAAACATTGCTATGTGTTGCTCCGAGATACAAAAGAGTTTGTCCAAAAAAAACCTAAAACACAATACTGAGTCTAAAATGTTAACATTGTTTACTGAACTATTTTATGGTTTCTGCAAAGTGAGTGACATTCTCAGTAATTTCAGATCACACATTGTTCCAACCATTACAATATTATCGTAGACGATACAGGAATCAGGAAGTTCACTAGACAGTCCTGAAGGACAAAACTTCTTCCATGTTTATCATGCAGCATAAATACAGCACATTAGGAGACACAGTATATCCCTCGTGATGTAAAAATACAATCAAAAAGCCCTATAGAGAGATCTATTGCATTACATTGCCAGACACTGTATCATTCTCTTAAATAAATAATAAATCATACCTCAGCATTGACATAAAACATGGTAATGGAAGCTAGCCCGATATAATGAAGCGTATCCATTTCTAATGGAAGGTAATGTGCAGCATGCATGCAGATAATTGCTTCATAGTAATTACACATTTGCTATAAGAAGAATTATAGGATTTGTGTTGGAGGTTATGTTGCATTTATTTAGCTTTACACACACTGAGAAAAAAAAAAAAAAACACTGAAAACTTAAAAAAAAAAATCTTTAGATAGATAGAGAGATGTAAAAATAGAAAGAAAAAAAAAAGTTGCTTATTTATGTGTTTGTATGCAGAAGTGATTGGATTGGATTGGCCGGAGCAGATTCCCAGCATCTCTGAGCCGAACAGACCGTCAGAGTCCAAGACTGATCATCACAGCTCGGCCGTCTCTCTCTCGTCAGACTGTCTGTGGACCCCTGAGCCAATATTCATTTAGCTTGATGTATTCCTGCTCCTGCAACTTTAATGTGATTTGTGGGAGAATCCAGATGGTGGGTTCATGGATGGGTGCAGCTCGACGACAGTGGCGGTGCCAAAAGCCCTGGGTTCACAATAACACCCCCAACACAACACACACAATCCCCTCCTCTATTACTGAGACACAGACGCTGAGCGACTCCATCTCTCTTACTGAAGTTCGTTTCATTCATGCTGGCATTTGTTGTATCTTTCACTGACCTTGTTTGAATATTTATGTAAAAGTGAATCTCATTTATTCTAAAATCAAAAGGAAGAAAAGAATATGAAATTATATTTTGTCTTAAAAAAATGAAGCCTATTTTAGGATTGTTAGGATGTTTTGGATTGATATATATTTCTCTAAAACTACCACCATGCACAATAAATTCTCATTACTATTGCCTGATTTATTTATTTATTAATTACCATTTTTAGTTGTTATTTTTATTATATTACTCTCTGTCTGATAATGTTAATTATATATAATTGCGTGCGTGTGTGTCTAGGGTTCCCTTTCAGTCAGTCATTAACGAGTTGTTTCTTGCATTAAAGTATATAATGAAATTTGTGAGAAATTGTCTTGTAAATATTTAAAATGTCAATGCAGGCACCAAAATTTGCTAAATTTTCTTTAAGCAAAGTATTTAAATTATTTGAATATTCAAGAGTCATATTTCTTACTTTGATTTTGGAGTTAAAATATATATGAATGTATGAGATTTATTTGTTTATTTTATTTTATTTTATTTTTTTTTCCAAGCCATTAACAGTAAATTCCCATTACTACTGTATTACCATATTTATTGCTTTATTTATTTATGCATTTATTTTTTTATGGTAACTATGTGTGGGTCTGTCTATCTATCTATCTATCTATCTATCTATCTATCTATCTATCTATCTATCTATCTATCTATCTATCTATCTATCTATCTATCTATCTATCTATCTATCTAGTTACAATAATATTAAATTATTGAACATCAGTCCATCCATTATTTGGGAGATATTAACTTAGCTGTTACAAATAATGTCACAATGCAGACACCTAAAAATGTTTCATTTTCTTTAAACAAAATGCTAATAATATTCAAATCATTTGAATATTTAAAATGTTGAATATTCAAAAGTTGATTTTGGGCTTAAATATGTTCTGGACATGTTTTTTGGTCAGTTTCATGAGATTTACTTCTTTATGCAACACAATCTCACAGCAAATTCATACGTATTTTACGAGGTGGTTAATTCATATGAATCTGTACAAATGACCCTAAACCTACCCGTCACTGGGGTTTAGACAAATCATATGAATTCGAGTGAGGTCGTATGAATTCGCCACCTTACAAAATACATATGAATTGGTCGTGAGATAGCGTTGCTTCATGAGATTCACCAATCAATCTTGTAATTTTTGATCTTGTGAACACTGCAGTATGATTGCAAAATCTCACTTCATTCATATGATGTGTAAAACCGCCATCATAGGAGACAAATATAGTGTATGATGAGCAATCAGGTGTAAAAACACTAATGAGAGCCTGTGGATGCAGAGAGAGACATATTCACATGTTCACAGACACCGTCCACAACCACAGTCATCAAACATGAACGACGACAGACAGCGCAGGAGTTTAATGGGCTAAAACTAAAGATAAAACAGAGCAGAATTTATCTGTTCAATCTTGCATTTCAACACGTCAAAGTACAGCATTTCCCAGCCGTTCTCCCTGTGGCTAAGCACGTAAATTGCAGGTCTAGTTTATTTAATTGCATATCATACTTCATTCAGCATTTCGAAGATTCTGGGTTGATGTTATTAAAGTGTGTGACTTGATCTGCCCTGGATTTCATCATCCATTTAGAGTAATTTCTGTTGCATTTGTGCTTTCTGTACCATTGCATTTCTATTCTCAGGTAATATACTTTAATACGAACACTGAGTCTCGACTCCAACTCCGAGAGGATGGACACCTCTTAAATATCAACCAATAAATGCATTTCTTCTTAAGGTCTGAATTATTGATCGGGTCTTGCATGTGCCCTTTATGCAGGTGAGAAGCATGTTATCTAAATGTTAAACTTTGTCCATGGGGCTTTCTGCTATTTTTATGTTTCATATCGGGCCTGATTCCAGAGTTCACGGGCTCTTGGCAACGGCACGGGTTGCGATGCCACGCTCCGCTTCATAAGCAAGAGTTTCATCAAAGATTAATTGAGCATTGTATGCCCCCAAATCCACAAAATAACCATTACCTAATGCACTGATGGAATGAGAGGCATTGCTTGAGTAAGGTGTTAAATTATGGCTCAGTTCCTGTTAAAACTCACATTAAAAAAAATGAAGACCTTCCGAACCGCCCTTCCCTCGCCTGTGTAATCACACTGAGTGGATGCTACAGAGGGCTCATTTAAAGGGTCATAGCTTTATAACAGTGCACTGCACTTTATAAACGACAGCACAGACCGCTCTTTTAATGCTGTAAAATAAAACACACCACATATGAGTTCAGAAACGCACTGACTGTAAATCAGTAATGCAGATCAGGTTGGTAGCAATGTATCTCTGTCCTCCCCAGAAATCACACGATAAAATAAATGGCTTTTTAACCTGTACCATCAGCCTCAGATGAACGCTTCCGCACAGACCATTGGAATGCTTTTTATTAATTTTGCAGCACTGCTTCCTTGAGTAATCATTACTCAGTAACTTGTTGGTGCTGCTGAAATGCCAACAAGAGCGACTCTAGAAGTGTGTAGTAAAAGTTTGATAGGAAACATAAACCAGCTTCTCAGAACATTATATTACAACATAAGCTCATTAGAAATCAGACATTTTAACTCCAAAAACACCTATACATACAACTCACAGTCGTTTCCAGCTAGTTGCAGTAAAACACCAATATCCTTTGCTCCTTTTCACACAAATTGTGATTACAGGGCAGATTATGGATTGAATTTTGCATGGTTCCTTGCAAAATATTATGTTATGATCTCAGAACACTTTTACCATAGAGCATGATTCGAGTGATAAGCAATTTGTCTGCACTGCACTCACAACCAAATCAATAAAAAAAATCACAGCCAATCAGAAGAGCATGTGGGCGGAGTCTCTCTGAAAGCACACTGCACTCGCAACTAAATCTAAAGTTTTTTAAAAAGTCAGCCAATTAGACAAGCATGTGGGTGGAGTTTCTTTGCAAGAACACTGCACTTACAAACAAATCAATCAAAAATCACAGCCAATCAGAAAAGCGTGAGGGCGGAGTCTCCCTGAAAGCACACTGCACTCGCAACCAAATCAATAAAAAAAAAACAGAAAAAACACAGCCAATCAGAAGAGCATGTGGGCGGAGTCTCTTTGCAAGAACACTGCACTTACAAACAAATCAATCAAAAATCACAGCCAATCAGAAGAGCGTGTGGGCGGAGTCTCCCTAAAAGCACACTGCACTCGCAACCAAATCAAACGTTTTTTTTTTAAAATCACACAATTAGACGAGCATGTGGGTGGAGTCTCTTTGCAAGAACACTACACTTGCAACCAAATCAATAAAAAAAAAAAAACAGCCAATCAGAAGAACATGTGGGTGGAGTCTCCCTGAAAGTACAATGCACTCGCAACTAAATCCATACATTTTTTTTTTTAAATCAGCCAATTAGACGAGCATGTGGGTGGAGTCTCTTTGCAAGAACACTGCACTTACAACCAAATCAATAAAAAATCACAGCCAATCAGAAGAGCATGTGGGCGGAGTCTCCCTGAAAGCACACTGCACTTGCAACAAAATCTAAAGTTTTTTTTAAAAAATCAGCCAATTAGACGAGCATGTGGGCAGAGTCTCTTTGTAAGTACACTGCACTCAACCAAATCAATAAAAAATCACAGCCAATCAGAAGAGCATGTGGGCGGAGTCTCCCTGCAAGCACACTGCACTCGCAACCAAATCAATAAAAAAACAAAAAAACAAAACACAGCCAATCAGAAGAGCATGTGGGTGGAGTCTCCCTGAAAGTACAATGCACTCGCAACTAAATCAATAAAAAGTTTTTAAAAAATCAGCCAATTAGACGAGCATGTGGGTGGAGTCTATTTGCAAGATCACTGCACTTACAAACAAATCAATCAAAAATCACAGCCAATCAGAAGAGCGTGTGGGCGGAGTCTCCATGAAAGCACACTGCACTCACAACTAAATCAATAATACAAATTTTAAAAATCAGCCAATTAGACAAGCATGTGGGCGGAGTCTATCTGTAAGTACACTGCACTCACAACCAAATCAATAAAAAATCACAGCCAATCAGAAGAGCGTGTGGGCGGAGTCTCCATGAAAGCACACTGCACTCACAACTAAATCAATATTTTTTTTTTTTTAAAGTCAGCCAATTAGACAAGCATGTGGGTGGAGTTTATTTGCAAGAACACTGCACTTACAAACAAATCAATCAAAAATCACAGCCAATCAGAAGAGTGTGTGGGCGGAGTCTCCCTGAAAGCGCACTGCACTCGCTAAATCAATAATAAAAATTTAAAAAATCAGCCAATTAGACGAGCATGTGGGTGGAGTCTCTTTGCAAGAACACTGCATTTGCAACCAAATCAATAAAAAAACAAAACAAAACACAGCCAATCAGAAGAGCATGTGTGTGGAGTCTCCCTGAAAGCACACTGCACTTGCAACCAAATGGATAAGCATATAATCAAATTCATAAATTTGTTAGCACTTCTGGTTAGGTTACTGTACATGCTAAGTTATTTTCAAACATGATAAGCCTCTTAGTTCCACTTACTGGACATTTAATTTCCAACAGCCAATGCAATAAAACATTACCAGATTCTCATTCATTTGCTTTAAACTGAACATGAACATGCTTTAAACTGCCACCCACTAAGCATTTCACTTCGAAAGTGCTGCAAAACGTGCAAGAAACAACATAATATAGTGCGCAAATGTCACCACAGGCACGTATTTCCAATGAGCCTGGGTTGTTATATGACATGCTACCGAAATGTCACAAAACTGAACTATAGGAAATGAAAGGCACGCTGACTCCTCAAGACTCTTCAAGCTGATATCAGCATGTGTGGTTAAATACTACTTATTTAGCATAAAATCCAGCAAAATATGTTATCAGACTATTACACTAACTGTAAAAATGACTAATAGGCACAAGTGTCAATACAGCATTATTCTACAGGGGCTGCCAGACAGTCAAAAAAAAAAGTAGGTAACGACTATAAAGACAGAAAATGACACACAAAGATTGCCTGGCTAATGAGGAAGACTGCTGTCTAAAGGGTGAAGCAGAAATTGCACTGTGCACAAAATTGCTGGCTGACGCATGAGAGCGAGCTGCCGGCGGTGCTAAGACACTGAGGACCACACGCACTAGAAATATACACTGATCTCTGGTCATTTCTAACCACATATAGAGCAGTAAGCAGAATAGATTTGTTCCAAAAACTTGCTGAAATCTAGGGTCTGTTTACACTTGGTCACTTCATGCATTTGCAGTTATCAGTGTATCAGTGCTGTAGGTGATTGATTAGACTGAACTATTTGCATTTATACCTTTCAGTATTGAATGAGATGCATTTATAGTCGACATTCTGCTTGTGCACCATCTTGAATGACGTTTTCTCAATCGCAATGCATTCATAGATTTCCTTGAAAGATGCAAATTTGGCCCCAACAAAAGTATCTGGGAAGGAAACACAGTCATATTGCCAACCTTTTAAAACAGCAGAGCTTGAACCAAAATCCTGTCTAGGTAGAAAGCACTCTAGGATTTGGAACAGAGCTTTAGTGTTTAAAGAGACTCGTTCAATAGACTCATACATTTTGGGGATTTTCAATACATCATATAAAGTATTTAAGGTTGGCAAAGTGATTTAAACACTCTAAAATGTCATGTTTTGAGCGTTTTGAATGAACAAACTTTGAAAGCAAGTTACTTTGTTCATATCTTTAGGAGAACATTCCCAGAACGTTAGTCAAAGTTCTGAGAAGGCGAGGATTTCTTTTCAAAACATGGAAGTGTTTCAAATTGAAATACACCTCTATGTGAGATCAGAAGACTCATTGGCTGTTAGAGTTGTGTTGTAAATAAACGCTGGTCACGCGCTGTCACAAGCATCAGAAAACTAAAACCGAATCAATATAAAAACAGAGCATCTTGAAATTGCTTTGGAGGATGAGGGCTAAGAAAATATATTTACTGTCAGAGAAGGTCTCAAGGAGGAGGGAAATGGCTGATTTATCTGCCCCACTAGTCCAAATAGAAACTCACTCTTGATTGACCACCTCAGATTGAGAGCTGACCTCAGGGTCAGCGAGGAAGGATTTCATCAGCCCGCTGGATGCCTGGCAACCCGGAGAGCCGAATATGAGGATAGTGGCATCAATCTTTTAAATGATGCACCATTACAGAAGAGCTATGCCCAGTGACTGTGCGTTTATAAGGGGAATGATCTTCAACAACTGAGCCACATCAGTCCGACGCTCTCGCCGCAGTTAAACGTGATTGGATTGTCCGTCATACTGAGCTTTCGATCTGTATTTCTTAACAAACTGAACAACAGAGCCTCTGATTATTGTGCCGTGGGATGCTCCTCTGTTCCTCCGTTTGCATCTACGTTCCTATTAGAATGATTTCTGAAGAATCATGTGACACTGAAGAATGGAGTGATGATGCTGAAAATTCAGCTCTGATCACAGGGATAAATTACATTTTAAAGGGGACCTATTATGCCCCTTTCACAAGATGTAATATCAGTCTCTGGTGTCTCCAGAATGTGTCTGTGAAGTTTCAGCTCAAAATCCCCCACAGATCATTTATTATAGCCTGTCAAATTTGCCCCTATTTGGGTGTGAGCAAAAACACGCCGTTTTTGTGTGTGTCCCTTTAAATGCAAATGAGCTGCTGCTCCCCGCCCCCTTTCCAGAAGAGGGCGGAGCTTTTACAGTTCAACAACAACAATGCTGGAGAATCTCACGCAGCCAAAATGAGGAAAGTGTTCAGTGTCCTTACATTGTTCAAACCGGAGTCGACACTGATGGAGAGATTCAGGAATAAATAAATAAATATATATATATATATATATATATATATATATATATATATATATATATATATATAGATAAATAATAATATATAATATGGCCCCTAAATCCTGATACAAGAACCCAGACATGTTTTCCAGAATCTACAGGCATGTTTTCAGTCTTTCAGCTGAGAAAGACATAAACATTGATCCGGTCACCTCGAAAGACAAATAATTTTTCATCATGTTGTCTCCTCCATCCCAGACATATTTTCCATCCACAATTCATCACTGACAGACTTCATTGCGCATATGTCCTAATTGAGTTGTTTCGTGTTTGTTCATTTGTTTGCCAAATGTTTGCCAATCTTCAGAAGAAAGCGAGAGCAGGAGTGAGAGAGCGAGAGAGAGTATGAAGATGAGTATGTAATCCATCAAGCAGCAGATGAATTGCCTGTGGGGCTATTTAATTTATTTTCACTCCACTTCTTTGAAAACTGTTGGCTCAGGCTATTCTAACATATTCATAAATCTTCCAGGATGAGCTTATGGCTCCAGCTAGAACAGAACGGGTGTGTATGAAAGAGTGAAACAAAACAAGCAGCAACAAAAAGGAACTTTCTTTCCTCTTTCCGGTCGTGGATTCATCACAGTGTGTCTCTTAAGATCCTCGTTTCTGTCGGAGAGAAAATGCGATGTAAATTAACTGATAAATGGCTCTTTTTAACTACAGCTGCTTAGAAATGCCCTCTCCTTGATTTCATGTTATTTATTGGTCCCAAATGGTGCATCTTTATACAAATCGATATCCTGAAGTTATTGATGTCACCAATTAAGAATGCCAGGAGAATAATAAGCAATCACATGTGAATCTCATGTCCTGCTTCAAAATTTTACAAAGGAAAGTATTATATATTATGCATAAAGATGATGCAGACTTTTTACCATTATGACCAAACTGTCATAGTTGCAATTGTACATTTGAGTTTCGGTTGGTTGGTTGGTTGGTTGGTTGGTTGGTTGGTGGGATGGATGGATGGATGGGTGGATGGATGGATGGATGGATGGATGGATGGATGGATGGATGGATGGATGGATGGATGGATGGATGGATGGATGGGTGGGTGGGTGGATGGGTGGGTCGATGGGTAGGTGGGTGAGTGGGTTTATGGATGGATGGATGGATGGATTTGATTGATTGATTGATTGATTGATTGATTGATTGATTGATTGATTGATTGATTGCTGTAACAGTTGTTGTGGAAGTCATTATGAAAAGTCACAGTCCAAAAATCTTAATGTTCCAAAAAGTAGGCTTCATTTTCATCATTCAGTAAAATGTCTTTTTTTTTCTCAGGTTTTCTAAGCTTCACTCTCAGAAAGTGGAAACCAAGCATGCGCAACTTTTTCCATCATATAATTAGTAATACTGGAATATGCAAACACAACCATCTGTTGTGGCTTATACAATAAATCAATTTCGAGTCGATTCTCACATGCACTATTCACGTGACGGGCACGTTTCTGGTGATGTACAGCGTTCCAAATCAGTCACTTATGAAGATGCATTTCAGTTATAATATTACACCTTAGCAGGGAGCTGCATATGTAGGTTGTAGACGGAGCCGATTTTACTCATATTCACAAGTATGAATATTTATTTTGCTCATGATTGGTTTATTTATTTAAAATAAGAACAATCATGCTGTGCCGTGAAATGTGTTTAACTGCTGATGTCATGAATAAATGACTAAAATACATGCATACTGCTTTTGAAGGGCGTCATTTGAGCTTCACTCTATAAAAACATAAACACATTGAGTGCTGCTTTGATAGTTGCTTTTCCCTTCAATTATTTACTCCAAATTAAGTGAGAAAAGCAATATCACACTGTGAAGATTGATACATTCACTTTTCATCAATCGTTTCACATCATTTTTCTTATGAATCGATTGGTTTCAACACAGGAAGACAGAACATTTTCAATCTGTTGATGTTGATGATTACAAAATGTTTAGGTAATTACACTTTGCTTATATGTTTTAAAGATTTGCTTTAATTTATTTCAGTTTTTCAGTCTTTTCACCATCATCCCCAGTAATACTAATATTTTCAAGTGAAATTGGCATTAGAGTTAGTGTGGATCTTGGCCACAAATTAACAAATTCATTCTTTTTTTTTTATTTCTGTGAAGTTAGTATGATTCAGTACCTTTCTGAACTGTGCCTTTTGTTTTTAGGTATAAACTCATGCTGAAAATGGTTATTCTGGGTGAAGGTAAGAAGGATATTGAAATATCAAAAGTTATGCAATAGAAAAAAAGTCAGCATATTCCCTCCTCCATAACACTATGCTACAAATAACTTCTGTGGAACCAAAGCCATAAAGCTTCCTTTCATCTAAAAACTTTTACAGGAAAAAAGAAAGGAAAAATCAATATATCAATGCTTTAAAAATAATGCCTTGTAAAATCCCAGCAGTGTGGTGTTTCTCATTTATTTGCATCTGTGGCCACTGCCAGCAGGTGTAAGAGCGCTTCTGCTTTTATTGCCAAATCACATTTATGAGCTACATTTTGTGAAGAATAGTTTCAATATGCATTAAGAGTGTTAATGGGAAATGGGACTGGACATATCTGCAGCTCTTTCCATTTGTAAAAGGGAATTCATTCAGTGTTTATGTGACCTGAAATATATAGAGGCACCCGAGGAACTTTTTCATTGTTCCTGTAACTATTGGTGGAAGTACCTGCTTTTTGGTACTTTTTGGTTGATTGGTCTAAAGCCAATTTTTAAAAAGCAATGTTAACTACTCCACGAACATGGAAAACAGTGATAGATGGACCAACACTGAAGTCCAGGCACTTCTCAACCTTTAAGGCCAATTCACACAGACAGACGGCAACAGACACCTCGCCGGGTTTTGTCGGATCAGTGTGCTACCCTTGTCGGAGCTTGTTTTGCACTTGGGAACATTGTGTGCTCGGACACTGGTGTTCTCCGCACCATCAAAATAAATGTACTGTATGTTGCGCCATCAAAATAAAAATCCCTGAGTGGCAGGACGTAGGTGACAACTTATGATAGTTTGGAGTTCCTAAGGCCGGTGCGAATGTCCTAGGGGAAAATTAAGTTCTCTGGGGACCACCCTGGTGACTAGTTCCTATAACTGACTTCCATTAACTTTACCCGGTGTGAAAGACCATTATGATATTTGCTCTACCTTGAAGGTGGGGTATGAATTTTTTCAACAACGCTGTTGGACATGAAATCAACCCAAACAAACCCACCCCTCTCTTCATTGCTCCACCTCCAAAACTCACCCTCCAATCCTAATCTTAATCACCCAGCTCAGAGTCAGTCTCGAACCCCGGCCCGTCCGCTGCTGGCAGGCAAGGTGAGTGCTCTAACGATGACTCCAAACATCGCATTCTCTAGTGGTCGTCACTGCGCAGTGCTCAACTCTCACTATCTGGCCGCTGTTACACACGCAATGCGAGCGGATGTCTGTTTATCACAGCTGACACATAACAAAATGCTTCACGGAAAATAAAGTGCAGATGATGAACGACAAGGAAGCACAAAAAATGAACACAGTACACAAGAGCAAATACAAACAAGAGTTTGATGTTAATCGCCAACAGAACAGCAGCCCCAGACAAACCCAGTTATACTCACATGTGAAGCAGAATGAAAGCAGCCTCCACATCTGTTTTCAGGCCTTCCCACTTAGCTCTCTCCAGCGCTGGAAAGCTTTTCTAATGTTAGCGCTGGTCCAAAAGTGCTTGCCCAACCATAAACCCATTCCAGTGATATTCTTTTGAGCTGTTTTGTATTGTGTCTCATCATCTTTCTTTCTGCGTTTTTCTTTTCTTTTCTTTTTCAAATCTCCCTCTTGCCCATTCTGTCTCCTCGACTGTCATACGTCCCCTAATGCTGATTGGTTACACGTTTGTTGTTGGTGTCGACAAAATACATACCCCACCTTGAAGGGACAGTCACACTAGATTTTGAACATGGGAAATTTCTTCGGACACTGCAACTGTCCTGATATGACGACATGCTCCTTGGCATCTTTTTTTTTTAAAAGAAAAAAACAAAACATAAATTCAACGTAAAAATATATAATCTACTCCACTTTCCTGCAATGCTGTAAACCTCCAGCTTTAAAGCATGTGTTCTTTAAATTCAGCTACGAGGTCACGATGTGATGTATCCATCTTCTATTGGTTACATGATCAAAGTTCAGCAAACCTGAACTTTTCAATGTACTGAAACTTATTTGCTTGAGTTTGCAAGTGTTCCTGATGCTCATTTTACCCCATCGGTTAGGCGTAAGTTGATCCAAATCAGTGGGTAAGTTGCAACATCTGGGTGTAAACTGACCATCTAACTGAATCTGAATCAAACCCATGTGAAATTGAAAAGATAATTTACTAATTTAATATTCAAATTTCTAATTGTTCAGTATATTTTAAAATGTTTCCTCCATGGTTAAAAAAAAAAAAAAACACTCTATATAAAACTGAGAAAGAAAAAAAAAAGTCCCGTATAGGTCGCATTTTATTATTGCATCCAGAAATAAAGTAAAATACTGATAGCCTAAATAAAGCGAAATGTTAACAAGCATTATAAACACAGATAAATAGCTAAAAGCTATTTTAGTTCCCCTCTTTTCACAACAAATCCTTTAAATTAACGGTATTCATAACATAACAAGTAGGCCTATAAAAGTCAAGGCAAAACAAATTAATTTAAAGCGAAACTGAAACAGAAAAAAGGTGTCGGGCTCATGTATCCTACCTCTCTCATTCGGCACAAATCCAAATGTTTCTATATTCCCAATTTATCTGGATGCTAAACTATTATTTATTACGTAAACTAAGCTGTGTACCACTCCTCCCATGGGCTTCTCCGTTTCACATTCTGGCAGAAATGATTCCAAAATATTTGGTCACATGACAATATAAGTGTACGGTTGATACAGGATACAAGATACAGGGGGTGGGTCAACTTACCCACTGGCTCATCTTACTCCACTCTCTGCTATATCTTTTAGTAGGTTAATTAACTAATTAGCATGCCAAAAATTATTGCTTGTTAAAGTCATGATTGAGATGGAACGTCTCAGCGACATCTCTTCTCTGATGACGAGGGCGGGGCAACCTGTCACTCACATGGGATCCACCAATAGCAAACCACAACCATCCAATCAATTCCCCACAGACAAAATCAATCTTGTTCCAGAAAACGTTTCACTCAGATATTTAGATATTTGTGTTATTTCCATTTATCTTTAACATGCATCTTTAAAATATGCTGTGCACCAAAGAATTTTCCATTCACAACCAAAACAATCTCACGTTTGAGTAAAATCATGTGTATTTTCAGCATCTCCATAGCAAAAGCAGCTCTCAGTTGATCATCTGTGACCTCAGACCAGGCCTGTAAACCCCTGGCGGTTCTGGACTGGGTCTTGGCTCCGCTCTCCAACAATGGGATTCTGCGCTGGTCTGCAGTTCAGGAATCATCTCCCACCAACCATTCACCCTCCTCTGCCTCTTCATTCACTGGATGGGCGGCTTGAGTATCCAGTTCTCCAGGCCATACTGTTCACACTGACTGAGGAATTCTGGGATAGCGCTAACACACGCCACATTTTGACCGTCCAACCGAGAGTGCAGAAGAACACGTGCTGGAAAACCAGAGCGAGCTGCCTCGACGTGAACGTGGATTGTTGAATCAATCCGTCATGCTTCTCATGTGGAAAATTATCATTCTCAGCTAGACGTTGGTAAACGTCTGTGATATTCGTCTGCTTCGATCTTGGCGCACTATATTTCTACAATACATGTATTCGTCATGCACAGCAGTCATACAGTCAATGGTTAGTAAGATTGCTTTAGGTGTTGTAAAATTAACAGCTTGAAAAGGAACTAGAACCTTTTTTAAATAATCCAATCATTATGCTCAGCCTTCTATGTATTTCCTGTCCAATTCAAGTGGTAGAAAAACATATGATGACACCTACATGATTTCATAATCTAGTTAGCAACCAGTCAGTTAGTTTAAGAAGTTGCTTTGCAGGCTTGTTCAGAATAGCATGCATTTCTCAAGCATATATGATTGCAACCATTAATGGATTTACAACCAATTAATACATCTCTTTTTGTGCACAATGCCATCTTTAATCACATGCATTGCAAACTTTAAATGGATTTAACTTTGTTATTTTACAAAGTCAGAATGGATGCTGAAGCCACTGATATAAACACTGAATGTGTAACGTTATAGAAATAAAAAGTAGTAATTATGATGATAATAATTTAAACTATCTCTATATTGTCTTAAATACTAAAGCTAAAAATAAATGCTTGAAAATGTAAGAGTTCTGATAAACATGAAAGCGTTCAATTGTTTGGGGTCTTTAAGACCTTTTAATGCTTTTTAATAAAAGTCTCTTCTGCTTACCAAGGCTGCATTTATTTGATCAAAAATACAGTAAAAACAGTAAAAATAGTGAAATATTATTACAATTTAAAACATCAGTTTTCTATGTGAATATGTAGTGCAATGTAATTTATTTCTGTGATCAAAGCTGAATTTTCAGCATCATTACTCCAGTCTTCAGAGTCACATGATCCTTCAGAACTCATTCTAATATGATGCTTGCTGCTCAAGAAACATTTATGATTATTATCAATGTTGTTTTTTTGTTGTTGTTTTTTTTCTTGTTTTCTTGACAATTTTTCTTTTTCAATTTTTCTATATATATATTGTTAATGTTTTGTCATTTCATTTCACTCATACGTGTTTCTCAGTCACAGTTTGTGACAGCAGCAGCTTCAACATTTACACTAGTGCAACTCACGCTTTAGTAATAAAGCGAAGACTGGCCGGGGGCATCGTGGGCTGAAGGTCAGCGTGTTCTGACTGCGTTCCAGGGCACAATTACAGTCTAATCTGGCCGAGACACCGGCACGACGGGCATGAGTGTGGCCGCGGAGCAACACAGCAATTTCATGACATACAGAACTCTAACATTCATTTCCAAATAAGAAAATCAAAGATCCTGCAGGAGCAGACGAGAGCGGCTGATTAGCACACGTCTGTGATGTTGACACGATGGCAAAGTTGATTTTATTGCGCTTGGAAATGTAACAGCATGTCATTATCACGCTCCGTCAGATATCCCGAGGCAAAGTCACTCGACTCGCGTCTTTCTCTGAACGAGAACAAGACAGAAAGGGACAAAAAGACTGTGAGTAAATCTGCCTCTGCTGTAAAACATTTGGAAGCTGTGTAAATATTTGAGCAATATCGCACACACGATCGCGCTGTTGCTGAATATTAGCATGGTTAATGAGTATATTCAGTACAAGCAGAAAAAATATTTTACAGTAAGAAAAATAAACTACTCTCTGAAAAGTGCTTCTCAAGTCAAATTTTCCTGTTTCATTATTTAGTGGAAAACAAGTCAAAAATGTTTCTTGAGCAGCAAATCATCATATCAGAATGATTTCTGAAGGATCATGTGACACTGAAGACTGGAGTAATGATGCTGAAAATGCAGCTCTGATCACTGGAATAAATTAAATTTTGCAATATATTCACATAGAAAACAGTTACTTTGAATTGTAAAAATATTTTACAATTTTTACTGTATTTTTTTTTATCAAATAAACGCAGCTTTGGTGAGCAGAAGAGACTTTATTCAAAAACATTAAAAAAAAAAATCTCACTGATTCCAAACTACAGTGCAGTTTAATTAATGAAGTAGTTAAAATAATTTCTCAGAGTGCTTATGAGCAATTTTTTTGTGTGCCCTTTAAATGCAAATGAGCTGCTGCTCCCGCCCCCTTTCCAGAAGAGGGCGGAGCTTTAACAGCTCAACAACAACAAAGCTGGAGAATCTCACGCAGCCAAAATGAGGATTGTCATTAAACAGCAAATTCTTTAAAAGAAAATATCTCCTTTACAATGAACTTTGAGCGTTGTAACTTTGCAGATGTCGTTTATGATCAAACAGCAACGTTACACACTAACTAAAGTTAAAAATGCGAAATCATAATCAACCACCCCTTTAAACAGCTATTTCCACCTGATTTAATCCATAAAATTAGCTTTGTTGGCATTGATTCAGTGATAATAGGATGAAACCAGTTAATTTAGATGTAACTGTCGTTTCAGACATGATTTTTGCTCCAACAGAAATGATTCCAAAAAAGCAGCGGACACAGACCAGCAGAGTGATGAAAACAGTGAACCGCTCCAGCGCTGATCACCAATACGGTTAGTGGACCAATGCATAAATCTGCTTTAAACGCAGAGATGTATGTTTGATGAAACACTACAACAGTGACACATTAAAACGCACTTTTACAGTCACCGACAAAGATGTCAGAGAGCCTGCGTGTCAAACGGAAAATGTCACATTTCATTCTCAACCCTCGGAGGCAGTTTCTGAAATACTGTAATGCTGAACTTTTAAAATAGCCACCAGCTCATTATTCTGAAACAGGACGTACGGAGAGAGAAAAAGTCCTCTAAACTCCACTGACCCGTAAAGACCTTCATCTTCAGACCTTCAAAAACATCCCTTTAAAAGGTTCGTTCAGCCAAACGTAAAAGTCCCGTCAACTCGTCGTGACTCTCTTTCATCTCTCGAGCGCAAAATCAGACGTTTAGCAGAATGTTCACTCTGCTCTTGTATACATACGAGGAAAGCAATTACTTTGCAAACCCCCATTTGCTAAACATCTTTTGGGTTGACATGAGGGTGAGTAGATGATGATTAGGTGCTTTATGAAATGAAGTCACAGGCGATTCTTCAACTTGTTTACAGATTTCTTCAAACGGCTGGATCCTCCCCTCCTTCGATATTCCCATCAGGATTATTACCTGCACTAGACTGCGGTCAGAGGATTGCGAGGCAATTTTATTAATGGCGACAACAATTCCTTCAAAGTGACCTTTCCTCATTCATTAAGAGATGCAGACGCGGGAGGAGGTTATCTAATAGGAGGCGACAGACGATGTGATCGCGGCCGTCTCGCTCATGTAAGTGTGTTAAATCTCAGTCCGTGTCAATCATGCGGCATCTTCGTTCAACGCTTCAGAGAGAGAGAGACACGGTCCTGTTCACACATACAGAAAATGCTGAGAACATTCCTCTGTTTTGCCTTCGTGAAATGATGATTCACTACTTCAGTTTTCCTGTATTCTGAAACTTATTTCTGCCACAGAATAAAAACTAAAAAAGGTAATTGTGACATTTTATCTGGACAGTCAGTTCTGAATATAGGGCCATGCTGAAATATGACATTAGTGCTTGAAGAAATGAAAACGAACAATGACGTTGCAATTTTGAGAAACTAAAAGTTGGAGAACGAAACATATTACGAGTGTCCTCAGAAAACGCTTGATAATCAGTTTCTACAGCTGTTCTCTCGGACTCTCTGTTTTGTCTCTGGTGGGAAAAATACTGAAGTGAAAACAAAACTTAAACACCTTGCAGTTTCATTCTGACCTTCTAGAACTGTTTGGAGCAGGTGATTTATGTTTACACCTCTGCATTTCACCACAGTAACTAAAGAAATGTGTATGGGATAGACAAAAAAAGAGATGATTTCGAGGAAAAAAGAATGTGTTCCATTTCATGGCGCATTGTCCAGCTGTTTTGTTATGGATGGAAGGAAATAAAGTCCTTTTCGTTAATTTATTTTTACTGTGAAAAGTTTGTGATTGTGTTTTTTTTTTTTTTTCATATGCCGGTTTCTTGTTTCGCTGTCAGTAGTTTCAGAGTATTCCTATGGAAGCCCATCTTCACCATTAAATCATGATTTGGTCAATCAGATTATGAGATTAAATGTTTTAAAAGATTTAAAAAAGAAAAAAAGACACAAATTATGACATATGACAATTGAAATTCAGAGATAAAAAGATAAAATTGTGAGTTAAAAAGTTGAAATTATGACAGAAAATGTTGAAAATATGAAAAAAAAAAACAGGAAAAAATGTAATAATTATGAGAAAATATGAGATAAAATTATGACAAATTGTCATGACTATGACAAAAAGTAAAAACTGACATGAGTCAAAAATATGAGAGTTATACGTAAACGTGATAGTTATAGATCACGTAAATATATATATATATATATATATATATATATATATATATATATATATATATATATATATATAGTTATATGTAAACGTGTCAAAATACAATAATTATGACATAAAAATTCAAACCTATGACATAAAACTCAGAATTATGAGATAAAAAGTTATAATTATGACAAAAAAAAGTTATAATTGACATGAGTCAAAAATATGAGAGTCATAATTATGGCATGAAAAAAGTGTAATAATTATGACAAATATGTGAAATTATTACATAAAACTCAGAATTATGATCTATGTAAGTCAAAAAGTTATGAAAAAGTCAAAATTGACAAGTCCAAATTATGAGATAGTCATAATTGACATGAAAAAAAAAAAAATCATAATAAAAAATGACGAGTAAAAAGTGAGACAAAATGTAATTATGACAATAATTCAAAACTATAATATAAAACATTACGACTTTTATCAAACACAGTAAGTTGAAATTATGAGATAAATATGACAAAATTTCAACTTTTTAATTAATTTACATGAATTATGACATCTCATATTTCTGACTTTTGTATCTCATAATTTTGACTATCTATGTAATAATTAAGATTTACCAAAGCAGGATTTTAGTTTTTCTCATGTGGCGTAAATGGACTTCCGTATTCTCCTGTGTAAGCGGGCGACCTCATGACCCGTTTTATCAGCAGATGTCGAGAGATGTTTGCTCGTCTTTCCATCCACAGCCATCAAATCCATTTTCTCCAAACATCTCAAAGACAACAACCTGATGGCAGAGCAACAGCACAAGACTTTTATCCAGATGAAGAGCGCACAGATGACCGCTCTCTACTGCGGCATAATGACGTGTGGCATCAAAGGCCGTTACCTACAGAGAGCTTTCAGAGAAAATATTCAAAATCAGACGCCCAGATAAAAGATGGATAAAGTTGGTCTTCTTGCGGCTGCTCCTCTTCATTACAAACCCTCAAATGTTTTAGAGATACTTCTAAAAAGCATTCATATTTCAGATTATGACAAAAAAATGTGAGTTAACCAAAAGGGAAGATGCATAAATAAAAGAGCAGAGCGCTTCGGCTAACTAGACTATTATCAGAGTAAAAGCAATAATACATGTGATTTAACAGGAGTATGACACAAGTATCAAACTTCATATTAAACCTGACACATCTGTGTAACTGTGAGCACTGGCTGGTGAACGGAGGAGCGTTTCTGCATGTGTTTTCATCCACTGTGTGATAAAACACTGTGACGGGGCTGAATCTACAACACCACAGTGTTTTATGAGTTGTAGTGAGTCTGAATTTAATGAAATAATTCAAACAGATAAATACACAATACTGACCATTGTAGTGCAATTCATGAACTTATGAGCTGGTATGTTTTAGTAAAAGAGTCACAAATTAATGACAGACAACTTATCTGTCTAAATCACAAACAAATGTACCCAATAAAATGTCCATACAAAAATGGAAAAGGTAAAAGACAGTTGTTTAGACCTGAAATATGAGACTCATATTTAATCATAGCACCTATTTTACAATTTGTTTTGACGTCTTTGGAGACGTGAGCTCCAGGCCGTCAGCGGCTGTTCAGTGCTCGAGTACCCGCCGAGAACAGTATCATCTCGGCCATTTGCCGCTGGCTCTTATAGTGGTTAAACATGAGATATAATTCATTCACATTAAAAATATTTAATGCAATTAAAGCAGCATGTTTTTTTTACATTATAATTTGGCTATAGTGTTACATTATATGATCACACCAACATGTTCTCCAACCAATACACCTATATAGGTTGTTTGTCACTTCCCTGAAATACGGCCTTTATGAGCATTTGCTAAAGTTGCGCCTCTATCGACAACAGGATACTTTCATTTTAATGCATTGATCCATTTTATCTGTGTCATATTTCGGGTTTCAAGTAGCTCAATTGGTAGAGCATTGCAATATATAACAATATGCAATCATGTGATTGTGGGTTCAATCCCAGGGAACACATGTGCTCATAAAGTGTATATGCACTTTAAATCACTAAGGGTAGGTTTAGGGTTGGGGTAGGTGTAGTCGTTAATAAAAAAAATAGTTTTGCTAAATGGAAATCAGACAAATGGTGTAAAAAGTCCACACATTGCATTTAAATGAACACACATTTTGATTGGTAACGACAGTCATACGTCATTTCATGACGACAGACGTAACACGACACTGTCATTATTTTTACGCCAGCTAGAGGGCGCGTGCTTGAAAAACGACCTATAGGGTTGGGGTTTTTTTAGAGGACAGTCTAGATCACACTCTTATTCATGAAAATGATTTTAAACCATTCAAGCGAGAACAAGACAAACGAGAACACGCTGTCTGTGAATGTGAACACGACTCGTGCGCACAGAAAGACAAATTCTCTTTCACGCTTTATCAAACAATAACACACACAATTATGCCAAAATGCCAGTTTTGTCGAGTATTCTTATAAGAGCAGTCTTAAATGAGTTAAATAACATCTTAAATGAACTTAAAGAGTGAGAAAATAAGACACACGTCAGATCCGCGTCATGTTCGGCAGCGGCAGCTCTTAAAGTGACAGCAGCCTAATAAACCAGTCTGTCATTAATGTTCATCAAAGGTAACAAAGAAAATTGTAGCTTTAATAAGGATTAATCTATATTTAATTTATAATTTATGCAGTGAAGAATGTAAAGTGTTTGATAACTTTATTCAATTTCTGTATATTTTCTACCTGTTAGACAGGTAAATATGCCATTTATTATAATGGGTTTATTTGAAGATTGTTTCAAGTTCACTTAAATCAAAAGTTGATATTTTTTAAAGCCTAATAAATGCTAAAATAGAGCTTTAAGTTATACTGAAATGTTGAATGTCTATAATTAATGTTTTAAAAATCATTTTCATGGAGACATTAGTATTAGTATCAGTGATTCTGGCCTTCATTCATAAAACGATGCCATTAAACAAATATTTCAAATATACTGTCTTTAAGTTGTTTCTGCATCAATTATTACAATATAAAGATATTAAAAGCTCCAATGTTTTATTAATCACAATGCATTACAGGAAAAAAAATCTGCAATTATTATTTTTTATATTATTATTATTTATTTATCGATTGACAGCACTATATAAGAATTGGTTAAATTCCTTGTCATCCCCAATTCTGGCGAGCACATCTCGCTGTAACCTCTAGTATTATCAGCCAGACAGATCACACACATTTATTTTCTCTGCAGGCGCATCTCTTCGCAGCTGTGCAACTGTGTTCTTCTCTGAAACGTGTCAATACAGCAGATGTGCACAGACAAAAATCCCCAAAAAGTGTTTTCTGATAGACTAGAGTTATAAAGACATAATCTTTTTCATATGTAAATTCTGAAAACAAAAACATTTCTGCAGAGTTTTTTAAATTATTTTTTTTTATCTCCTTTTAATTTGACACACAAGCAGCTGGATTGATGATAGATTCAGTAAGTCATTTATGCAAATCCAAGGTGTTGTAGACCCTGTTTCGCTCGGCCTGCCTTTCATCTCTAAACGTCGGTGATAAACTCAGCTGTCAGCACCCTTAAAAGTCTGCGATCGCTGTTCACACTTAGTGCTGTTTACAGCAAGATAGCTGAGCTTAATTCACTCTCAATCATTAAGTTCATTACAAAGCGTTTTATCCTCCCTGTCCTTCTTCGTTCAGCACTACTGCAGGTCTTCAATCAATTTTCAATTCTCATCCTTTTTTGTTTGTTTGTTTGTTTTGTTGGGGTTTCTGACTCGATTGAGCTTGTACAGATAGTCAGACAAACCAAACCAGAAGTGCAGTCAAATAAAAAGATAAGTCACATACCTTGCAGATGGAGTTTGCTCTCCGGGCTCTGAAGAAGAACAGAACTGACCGAGTCCAGATTATCATACGTGCTGCAGCCCAGCGGACCCGTTCGTGTCTCCGTCACCTGAAGACAGACAGAGATCACATGAGTCCAGGGCTGGAAAACACTCCAGTCATTTTATTTGATTATCATATCTTTTTTTTCTATTGAATATTGAATTGTTTATTAAAAATGATTTATCATTATTGTTTTAAATTCATGTTCCTGGTAATCTTGAATCAGAATATCTTCCCCTCCCTCTCTCAGTGACATCTCTTCTCTTCTCTGATGACGAGGGCGGGGCAACCTGTCACTCACATGAGATCCACCAATAGCAAACCATCCAATCAATTCCCCACTGACAAAATCTACATTTGTTCTTGATCCAGAAGCCGTTTCACTCGGATATACGGCACAAAGATGAGTACAACTTTCGTTTCATGCAAACTTTAAGTAATTTAAATTTGACATTTTTTCACTATCACTCAAATATGTTTTTACCCAGATTCTTGTACGTTACAAAAACTTGTGTAGGTGAGTGCTGACACTGACGACAGTATGATGGCAAAACTAATTATATACATGTGCCCATTTCAATAAATATCAATGCTTAATCTGATATGAAATTCATTGATTCTTCACACATGACATATCAGACTTGACCAATAGGGGGAGCTCTCATGCCTAATTGCTCAAAGAATTTATATATATATTTTTTTTTATTTAGATCCATTCGTCCATTCTTTCTGTTTAGTCTACTTCCATGTTGTTTTTCTGAATGCCTGAATCAGAGATATATGAGCTGAAAGCAGCATTGTTTCCTGATCTCTTCTTGATTGTAGTTTGTTCATTTGCTTCCCTGTGTATTTATAACCCTTGTGTTCTTCTTGTCTTACATTCTTCAGCCTAACAAGGTATTAGTTGGTGAGTTCTTGACTTTTTCCTTTCTGTGTTCTAATATAAACTAAATCTGCACTCAGAACTAGTTCTTTTTGTGTTTTCTCATATTTATTTTGTCATCTTAATGCATCCTCCAGAGTCTGAATTACAGTAGTTCTTTGACCTAAATAAAGTATTTTGTTGTGCAGATACATCTGCTCACTCTAAGGGTCGCTTTAATTGCAGTGACACCACAGTAAAACCGCAGCACGCGTCTGACCTTTAGCGCCCGTGGGCAGGTGAACACAGACAACACGTCACAGCACATCACAACAACACACCTGAAAACAGCGAGCCGTTCGTCTGTCCCCGTTAGGAAAACACAGGAGAATTGAGAATGAGAAATCACACTATTTTAGAATAGCTAAGTTAAAAAATAAAACTCTGTCATTTAATTATCCTCATGTCAATCCAATGCCACATGATCGTGTTTTCCACGGAACACAAAAGACATAGTTCTGAAATCTACACATATTCAAACACGCTTCATGAACAGATTTGAATATGCGGAACTACAACGGAAAACAGATAATCCATCTAAAACAGTTTCATTCCATATATTCAGACTTTCTTTCCATATATTCAGACTTTCATTCCATATATTCAGACTTTCTTTCCATATATTCAGACTTTCTTTCCATATATTCAGACTTTCCATATATTCAGACTTTCCATATATTCAGACTTTCATTCCATATATTCAAACTTTCATTCCATATATTCAGACTTTCTTTCCATATATTCAGACTTTCATTCCATATATTCAAGGTTTATTCTATATATTCAAGGTTTATTCTATATATTCAGACTTCCATTCCATATATTCAGACTTTCATTCCATATATTCAGACTTTCTTTCCATATATTCAGACTTTCATTCCATATATTCAAGGTTTATTCCATATATTCAGACTTTCATTCCATATATTCAGACTTTCTTTCCATTTATTCAGACTTTCATTCCATATATTCAGACTTTCATTCCATATATTCACTTTCATTCCATATATTCAGACTTTCTTTCCATATATTCAGACTTTCATTCCATATATTCAGACTTTCCATATATTCAGACTTTCATTCCATATATTCAGACTTTCTTTCCATTTATTCAGACTTTCATTCCATATATTCAGACTTTATTTCCATTTATTCAGACTTTCATTCCATACATTCAGACTTTCTTTCCATATATTCACTTTCATTCCATATATTCAGACTTTCTTTCCATATATTCACTTTCATTCCATATATTCAGACTTTCATTCCATATATTCAGACTTTCATTCCATATATTCAGACTTTCCATATATTCAGACTTTCATTCCATATATTCAGACTTTCTTTCTATTTATTCAGACTTTCATTCCATATATTCACTTTCATTCCATATATTCAGACTTTCTTTCCATATATTCACTTTCATTCCATATATTCAGACTTTAATTCCATATATTCAGACTTTCTTTCCATATATTCAGACTTTCATTCCATATATTCAGACTTTCCATATATTCAGACTTTCATTCCATATATTCAGACTTTCTTTCCATTTATTCAGACTTTCATTCCATATATTCAGACTTTCTTTCTATTTATTCAGACTTTCATTCCATATATTCACTTTCATTCCATATATTCAGACTTTCTTTCCATATATTCACTTTCATTCCATATATTCAGACTTTCTTTCCATATATTCAGACTTTCATTCCATATATTCAGACTTTCCATATATTCAGACTTTCATTCCATATATTCAGACTTTCTTTCCATTTATTCAGACTTTCATTCCATATATTCAGACTTTCTTTCTATTTATTCAGACTTTCATTCCATATATTCACTTTCATTCCATATATTCAGACTTTCTTTCCATATATTCACTTTCATTCCATATATTCAGACTTTCTTTCCATATATTCAGACTTTCATTCCATATATTCAGACTTTCTTTCCATATATTCAAACTTTCATTCCATATATTCAGACTTTCTTTCTATTTATTCAGACTTTCATTCCATATATTCACTTTCATTCCATATATTCAGACTTTCTTTCCATATATTCACTTTCATTCCATATATTCAGACTTTAATTCCATATATTCAGACTTTCTTTCCATATATTCAGACTTTCATTCCATATATTCAGACTTTCCATATATTCAGACTTTCATTCCATATATTCAGACTTTCTTTCCATTTATTCAGACTTTCATTCCATATATTCAGACTTTCTTTCTATTTATTCAGACTTTCATTCCATATATTCACTTTCATTCCATATATTCAGACTTTCTTTCCATATATTCACTTTCATTCCATATATTCAGACTTTCTTTCCATATATTCAGACTTTCATTCCATATATTCAGACTTTCCATATATTCAGACTTTCATTCCATATATTCAGACTTTCTTTCCATTTATTCAGACTTTCATTCCATATATTCAGACTTTCTTTCTATTTATTCAGACTTTCATTCCATATATTCACTTTCATTCCATATATTCAGACTTTCTTTCCATATATTCACTTTCATTCCATATATTCAGACTTTCTTTCCATATATTCAGACTTTCATTCCATATATTCAGACTTTCTTTCCATATATTCAAACTTTCATTCCATATATTCAAGGTTTATTCCATATATTCAGACTTTCTTTCCATATATTCAGACTTTCATTCCATATATTCAGACTTTCATTCCATATATTCAGACTTTCATTCCATATATTCAAACTTTCATTCCATATATTCAAGGTTTATTCCATATATTCAGACTTTATTTCCATATATTCAGACTTTCTTTCCATATATTCAGACTTTCATTCCATATATTCAGACTTTCCATATATTCAGACTTTCATTCCATATACTGATGTTTCATATTATAAATACAATAATTTCCTGAATGGAAAGATATACTTAAGTCCTACTTAAGTGTCTCAAAAACACTCTAACATTTGGATAATTGTATTTGAAAAACATTTAAACTGTAATACAATTTCATTTAATTGCAATTAACATGCAACTGTGTGCCTAAAAACATTACATTAAATTTACACTTAAAAGTATATTATTTCGGTATTAAGTACTCTTTTTAAAGGTATGCTGAAATGTATTTCTTTTTCACAAGGGTCTGAGAGCTAAAATGAAGATTTCCAGTAAGTAATGACTTAAATTTGGATATGCTCCTCACAAGTTATTACATGACTTCAGTTTTAAGTATTTTACATAACAGAGCAGCATGAACATTCTGATAAATGTCTTCTTTTCTACTCCACAGAAGAAAATGCCTAATAACTGCAAATTAATGACTGAATTTCATGTTTTATCAGACTATTCTTTTAAAATCTATGTATGAAGCTCTGTAACATGTCACTTGGCATAAAAAGGGAATAAGCTCTGGAGTCTAAAAGCTAAACACACACACACACACACACACAATCAGCGGATTAAGAAATAGATTGCCAGAGTATAAAACAAAACCAAAGCCCTTGCGTCTAATGAAGATGGAGATTTGTGGGATTACGCACAAATGTTGAAAAGCCGCAGGACTTGATGCTCATTCAAGCTCACACAGACAAACACAAAAACATGCATGTAAACATTTGACTTCAAAGACAGTAAATCTGCAAGCTTTGATTCCACCTGCCGCACATGTTAGATGTTTAGGAAGGGCCGTCTGTCCGGATGTGTTTGTGTTTATGTAGTTTCTGCTTTTATCATTTATTCATTTGAAGATCGGCAGGAACATGGCGACAGCTCTGTGCTCCTATCAAAGCCGTGGCTGTTTCGTGTTATGGGAAGATTAGAAGCTCTTGTAGCATTAAAGAACAAACTGTATCTAGAGAAATCTGTGATGAAGCAGGGCATCATGGGACGACAACTGTGCCTGTTTCTTATTACGTCTGTCACCTGTCAGCCTTATAATGAAGTTCTATTTTGAGCTTTTGATAGCTGAGGGAGGTGAACCTCAGCTACCTAAGAGCACAGCGATGTCTTCATCATTGTATTTTTATGTTTTTATTTTTGCTGAACAGACAGAGGAAATGAGACATACATATCAAAAATATTTGCTTGTCTATATGACGTGCACATCAATGACAAACTCCAGACACTCATTTTCTTTTCCAGGCAAAACGTTTTTAACATTAGTGCAATGTCCAAATGCGACACGACTGATGTTGTAAAGCAGTTATCAATGTCAATTGTGAATAAAATAAAAACGATGTATATTATAGTGTCTGACATAAAAGAACGCTGATGTCTCACAGTGTGTCTTGGCTTTACCCAAATATCTCACTGCTGTCATTTCATACCATCTGACAAGGAACAATTGTAAGGACTGGAAAAAAATAAATAAAAAAAAAGAGTCATTCTCAGCATATGATGTTTGTGTGCAGCGTTTGTCCCCACAACTTCCTACTGATACATTAAATTAACTCATATTATTTGATACATTTCACTATGTGTTTAATGTGCAGTGCTGTAATTTTATTTTTAAATGTTTGTCATCTAAACATCTGAAGACATTTATATCTTTCCGTTCATTAGCATTAGATTTAAAAGGGGAAAAAAAATCTCTTAAAAAAGATTTTCTGTGTTTAAGTGCTATAATCGGCTCCCCGTTGCATCTACCAACCCAGAAAATGTGAAAAAGGACAACCCAGTAAATCTGTTTTGGTAAGTCTTTCTCTGCAAGCATGTGAAAAAACGTGCCACTCAGATTTTACTCCCCTTGTGATGTAGGAAGAGGATCTTATTATAATATTACTGCCCCTTAATCTGCATGTTTCCACTCACAGTGCCGCCATTTTGTTTTCACAAGCAACAACGGTGTACCGGTTCTAACGCCATGACAAAAGTTGGAGCAAAGCATGCTAACTGTTCTGTCGTTGACTGCACAGATGAGCACTGAACACTATTTAGAGTCTCGTTAGCTTGGATAGCCTGAATTTGACCCTGACAAGATCGATTGTTAAAAAAGGAGCATTTCTGTCCGAGCAATATTTTGGAAAAAAATATTAGACCATTCACAGCATTTGATAGCAATCATAAATGTTAGGATGGTGTGTATGGCTCTGTTTGGCAAACAAGTACACTATGTGTAGTGAGCGTCCATACGGGTTTTGCTCAAAAGATTAACATGACGGCACATGCTAGTGGATGAGTTGAATCAACTCCACAGCAACTACATAAATTTATCCACTATCCATTCAGAAACGTCCAGTTTCATTCTAAAAGTTGTAACTTCTTCCTGAGTCTCTCCATCAGTGTCGACTCCGGTTTGAACAATGTAAGGCTGAACACCGTTACTGACAATCCTCATTTTGGCTGCGTGAGATTCTCCAGCTTTGTTGTTGTTGAGCTGTTAAAGCTCCGCCCTCTTCTGGAAAGCGGAGCTCATTTGCATTTAAAGAGACACACACACGTGTTTTTGCTCACACCCAAATATGGGCAAATTTGACAAGCTATAATAAATGATCTGTGGGTTATTTTGAGCTGAAACTTCACTGACAAATTCTGGAGACACCAGAGACTGATATTACATCTTGTGAAAAGGGCCATTATAGGTCCCCCTTAATGGTTAGCAATACAATTAAAGGTGCCCTAGAATCAAAAATTTTATTTATCTTGGCATAGTTGAATAACAAGAGTTTAGTACATGGAAATGACATACAGTGAGTCTCAAACATTGTTGTTTCCTCCTTCTTATGTAAATCTCATTTGTTTAAAAAACAGGCGAATCTCAACATAACACTGACTGTTACGCAACAGTCGGGATCATTAATATGTACACCCCCAATATTTGCATATGCCAACTCATGTTCAAGGCATTAGACAAGGGCAGCCAGTATTAACGTCTAGATCTGTGCACAGCTGAATCATCAGACTAGGTAAGCAAGCAAGAACAACAGCGAAAAATGGCAGATGGAGCAATAATAACTGACATGATCCATGATATCATGATATTTTTAGTGATATTTGTAAATTGTCTTTATAAATGTTTCGTTAGCATGTTGCTAATGTACTGTTAAATGTGGTTAAAGTTACCATAATTTATTACTGTATTCACGGAGACAAGAGAGCCGTCGCTATTTTCATTTTTAAACACTTGCAGTCTGTATAATTCATAAACAACTTCATTCTTTATAAATCTCTCCAACAGTGTGTAATGTTAGCTTTAGCCACGGATCACTATCAAACTCATTCAGAATCAAATGTAAACATCCAAATAAATACTATACTCACATGATCCGACGCATGCATGCAGTATACATGACGAACATCTTGTAAAGATCCATTTGAGGGTTATATTAGCTGTGTGAACTTTGTAAATGCACTGTATTATAGTCGAGAGCTCGGGGGCGGGGAGCGTGCGATTTAAAGGGGCCGCAGCCTGAATCGGTGCATAGTTAATGATGCCCCAAAATAGGCAGTTAAAAAAATTAATTTAAAAAAATCTATCTGGTATTTTGAGCTGAAACTTCACAAACACATTCAGGGGACACCTTAGACTTATATTACATCTTGTAAAATGTGTGATGTCATACAACTCCTCTACATAATCACACAGGTTATGCTCTTTGTGTAGGTAAAACTATGTCCATTTTAATGGCACCTGTTCTGGGAACGCGCCGCTGGATAGTGACTAAAATTGGATCCTGGCCAACCAATAGATTTTTAAATAGATGTCCTCTGAAACGCTCGCCGCATCATCATAAATTTGCATATGGAATTTAAGACTAAATCAGCTGAAAGCATTTCAGAGAGGAAGATGTGACCTTGACGGGCCCTTTCGCACACCTCCCTCTCTCTAGTATCAATCTGGGCTTTGTCAATCCAAAACACCCAATCATAAAAGTGCATCTTTTAATAAAGCTCTCAGGCGAGATCTTAATTTTATTCTCAAATGATTCTCAAGAGGGGAAAACATTTCTAAGGATGAATTTGCAGGATATAAGGCTTATTGCAAAAATAATAAAAACAAATAAATAAAAAAAAATATGCAACTAAATCTGATTCAGACTGTTTTCTGTTTTATGAGTATATGAATGTGGCTATGGTACCAGTATCACTGATTAAAATATAAACACATAAAAAATACAAAAATGCACATGCACAAATTAAAATCTGTAGATAAACAAGAAGCTGAGATTTGACATGTAATGCCCTGTAAAGATGATCCTGCCTGTTTTCTCTGCGGGTCATTGCATCTAATGAGCTCTATATGTTGTTTGCAGTGTGATTTCGAGGTTGCTGCATTTCAGTGCTGGCGTGTTTCTTTAATGAGTTCAGTTTCTATCAGTGAACCCTCCAGATCAAGCCAACAAATCTGCTTCAGCTAAATTCAGGCAGTATTGTTTTCTAGCACTTATATGCAATATATCATAAATTTATAAAAGGAAAACTAGACTATCAGCTTTAAGGTTCACTAACCATTTCATGATTGGTTTTGTCTAGAATTGATTTAATTTTACAAATGAAATATTCTCAAAACATCAAGGATGACATGTGGAAACTGGAGCCTAAAGCAATAGTTCACCCAAACATTCTGTCATCATTTATTTGCCCTCATGTCATTTCAAACACATAACTTTCTTTTTCTGACTTTTTTTTTTTTTTTTTTTTTTTTCGTGCAGCACAGAAGCAGATTTTTAGGAGAATGCTCTTATGATTTAGCTTAATAAGCTACGAAAAGCATTTCTTGTCATAATTGAATTTTACCAGTAAGAATTGAATTACAGTAATTGTTAAGAACTGAATTATAGAGAATATGAATTGTTAGAGAGTATTGAATAACAGAGCTCTCTGTTGAATTGTTGCTAGTCAGAATTGTATTAAATTGCTCTATAATCTGAATTGTTACTAACAAGAACTGAATTGAAGAGCTCTCTTATCTGAATGGTTAGTAAGAATTGAATTACAGAGCTCTAATCTAAATTTTATGGGCAAGAATTTAATTACAGCTCTATAATTGTATTTGTTACTAGTAAGAATTGAATTACAGAGCTCTCTAATTCAATACTTACTAGGAACAGTTTAATTAGTGTTCTATAATCTGAGTTGTTACTTGTAAGAATTGAATTGCAGTTATAATCTGAATTGTTAATAGTAAGAACTGATTTACAGCTCTCTAATTGAATTGTTACTAGTAAAAACTGAATTGCAGAGCTCTCTAGTAGTAAGAATTTAATTAGAGTGCTGTAATTGTAATTGTTACTAGTAAGAATTGAATTACAGCTTTCTAATTGAATTGTTACTACTAATATTGAATTAGAGAGTTCTCTAATCTGAATTGTTTCAAGAATTCAATCTTAGCTAATTGAATAGTTACTAGTAAGAACTGAATTACAGCTCTCTAACTGAATTGTTAATAGTAAGAATTGGATTAGAGAGTTCTGTAATCCAAATTTTTACGAGTAAGAATTGAATTACAGCTCTCTAACTGAATTGTTACTACTAAATATTGAATTAGAGAGTTCTCTAATCTGAATTGTTACTAGTAAGAATTGAATTACAGCTCTCTAATTGAATTGTTACTACTAAATATTGAATTACAGAGCTCTCTAGTAGTAAGAATTGAATTAGAGCGCTCTAATTGTAATTATTACTAGTAAGTATTGAATTGCAGTTGTAATCTGAATTGTTACTAGTAAGAATTGAATTAGAGCTCTCTAATCTGATTTTTTACTAGTAAGAATTGAATTGCAGCTCTCTAATTTGATTTTTAACTAGTAAGAATTGAATTAGAGCTCTCTAATCTGATTTTTTCTAGTAAGTATAGAATTGAAGTTGTAATCTGAATCGTTACTAGTAAGAATTGAATTAGAGCTCTCTAATCTGATTTTTTACTAGTAAGAATTGAATTGCAGCTCTCTAATCTGATTTTTACTAGTAAGAATTGAATTGCAGCTCTCTAATTTGATTTTTAACTAGTAAGAATTGAATTGCAGCTCTCTAATCAGATTTTTACTAGTAAGAATTGAATTAGAGCTCTCTAATCTGATTTTTTACTAGTAAGAATTGAATTGCAGCTCTCTAATCAGATTTTTACTAGTAAGAATTGAATTAGAGCTCTCTAATCTGATTTTTTACTAGTAAGAATTGACTTGCAGATTTCTAATTGAATTGTTACTACTAAATATTGAATTAGAGAGTTCTCTAATCTGAATTGTTTCAAGAATTCAATCTTAGCTAATTGAATTGTTACTAGTAAAACTGAATTACAGCTCTCTAACTGAATTGAAACGAATTACAACTCTAATTGTAATTGTTACTATTAAATTAGAGAGTTCTCTAATCTGAATTCTTAATAGTGAAAAATGAATTATAGCTCTCTAACTGAATTGTTACTAGTAAGAAATGAATTAGAGATTTCTGTAATCTAAATTGTTACTACTAAGAATTGAATTACAGCCCTCTAACTGAATTTTTGGTAGTACAAATTGAATTAGAGAGTAATCTGAATTGTTAAAATTAAAAAAAAAAAAAAAAAAGAATTACAGCTCTCTAATCTGAATTGTTACTAGTAAGAATTGAATTACAGAACTCTGTAATTTGAATTGCTACCACTAATTGAATAACAGAGCTCTCTCACTGAATTGTTACTAATAAAAATGCAACTACGATGAGTAACGCTGGGAGCATTTTAAGCTAATTCAGCTTCCCATACACAACACTCTTCTCTATGCAGTGAAAGCAGACAGTGACCAGTGGCTATCAAGCTACAAAAAACAACTGGTCATATACTGTCTGCTTTCATTATATGGAAAAGAGCAGCGTGAACATTCTGCTAAACGTCTCATTTTGTGTTCCAAATATGAGTTTTATTTTGTTTTGTTGTTTTATGATGTTTGAAAAATCATGAGGCCAAGTAAATTACATGATTTTCATTTTTGCATGAACAATTCCTTTAAACATTTCTCTTCAAAGTCGACTCATCAGCTGAGGTGACTTAACTCCAAAGAGAGAGTTAAAATATCAGGGCCCATCTTAAACACCAACCGCAGTGACAGAGTGTCTTCTCTTTGATTTAAGTGCTGTAGATCTCTTCAGCAGAGCTCAGACATGATAAATATAGCAGAGGCGGCGCTGGGAGGCCCTTTTCTACCCCTCTCACTGTTCATTTGTCTGCTGCAAGCCCCCAAATACATACTGAAGTGTCTAGGGCACGTCCCCTCGTGGAAGGCTGGGGTAAGAGAGAGGCTAGCTGACAGACGTCACGCATTTCATGCCTCCAGAGAGTGAAGCCTGACACCATGCTGTCATGATGTGTGTGTGTGTGTGTGTGTGTTTGAAAAGCCAGAGAGAGAGTGAGTTTATTTAGCTATGTTTTGGGCACAAAATGTCCTCAGAAGTGAGCTTCCTTTGGGAATGTCTTCAAAGATTAAAATAGTTCCTAAAGTAAATCATGTTTTTAGAATTTAAAAGTATTCTTAGCTAATTGTCAAATGCATGCAGTGATCTGTAGACAGTCAGTTCCACGTTCTTCCCTGTGCCAATAATGCACTGAGCGCCAATCTGCAGGATTTACAGGGAAGACGTGCCGTCATATCAACACTCTCATTCTGTCCGTATGTGCGTGAGCTTACAGAGCTGTACTGCCATCCAAACTCAATCGATATTGTTAGTGCAGGTCTGTGTGTGTGTGTGTGTGTGTGTGTGTGTGTGTGTGTGTGTGTGTGTGTGTGTGTGTGTGTGTGTGTGTCAGACTTAGCCTCTTCCTGAATGCACGAATCGTTTCCTGTCTGCAACGTGACTCGCAAGTACACACACACAAATACACATTTATCTTGCCATCTAAATGAGGACCTATCATAGAGTTCCATTGTTTTAGATTCAGCTACATATACATACACATTAATTGTTTTCTATAAATAGATGCATTCTTCTTTGTGTTGTGCTTGGATTCCTCACTGTGCACATTCTATTTCAAACTATGCATAATTTCACTAACATCCCTTGTGATAAAAGATGTACACTTTCGCATACTTTCAAAAAGAGTGCATATTGCAGAAATAACATGCTTTAAAAGAATATAATTAAGTGTGAACTGAATATAATGATTTTGGACACTTAATTACATGTTAATTGCGATTAAATGAAAATGTATTATAGTTTAAATTTAAATGCAATTGGTTGAACTTTAGAGTGTTTTTGACCCACTAATTTTATAAATAATTATATTGTCTTTGAAGTATGGTTAAAGTGTACCAAGCATTCATGGTAAACTAAAATATGCTTTAATGTCATTTCTATTAATTTATATATTGAACTAATTCTATTAATTACATTCTGCTAATTCTATCAATTGAACTTTAAAGTGTTTTAGTCCCACTTAAGTGGGATTTAAGTATATCTTTATATGTAATTCTATAAATAATTCTATTCACTTTGAAATATGGAAGTGTACCAAGCATTTATGGTATAAAATATATAACAATGCAATATCTATTAGTTTCTATATATTTACATTGAACTTAATTGTATTAATTATATTCTATTAATTCTATTAATTGAACTTTAGAGTGTTTTTGAACCAATTAAGTAGGATTTAAGTACATCTTTATATGTATTCTATGAATAATTCTATTGTCTTTGAAATATGATTAAAGTGTACAAAGCATTTATGGTTAACTAAAATATACTTGAATGTAATTTCTAGTAATTTATTTCTATATTGAACTTAACTACATTGATTCTATTTTATTAATTTTATAAATTGAATTTGGATGTTTTTTTTACCTACTTAAGCAGGATTTAAGTACATCTTTATATGTAATTCTATAAATAATTCTATTGTCTTTGAAATATGATTAAAGTGTACCAAGCATTTATGGTAAACTAAAATGTATTTTAATGCCATTTCTAGTAATTTCTCTATTTCTATATTGAACTTAACTACATTGATTCTATTTTATTAATTGTATAAATTGAATTTGGAGGGTTTTTTGACCTACTTAAGCAGGATTTAAGTACATCTTTATATGCAATTCTATAAATAATTCTATTGTCTTTGAAATATGGTTAAAGTGTACCAAGGATGTATGGTAAACTAAAATATACTTTAATGTCATTTCTATTAATTTCTACATTGAACGTGATTCCATTAATTTTATTCTATTAATTCTATCAATTGGATTTTAGAGTGTTTTTGATCCACTTGAGTATAAATAATTCTATTGTCTTTGAAATATGATTAAAGTGTACCAAGCATTTATGGTAAACTAAAATATACTTTAATGTAATTTCTAGTCATTTCTATATATGTCTATGTTGAACTTAACTCTATTGATTCTATTTCCTATAAATTGAATTTGAGGGTTTTTTGACCCACTTAAGCAGGATTTAAGTACATCTTTATATGCAATTCTATAAATAATTCTATTGTCTTTGACATATGGTTAAAGTGTACCAAGGATGTATGGTAAACTAAAATATACTTTAATGTCATTTCTATTAATTTCTACATTGAACTTGATTCCATAAATTTTATTCTATTAATTCTATCAATTGGACTTTAGAGTGTTTTTGATCCACCTGAGTATGCATAATTCTATTGTCTTTGAAATATGATTAAAGTGTACCAAACATTTATGGTTAACTAAAATATACTTTAATGTAATTTCTAGTAATTTCTATATATGTCTATATTGAACTTAACTCTATTGATTCTATTTTATTAATTCTAAAAATTGAATTTGAGGGTTTTTTGACCCACTTAAGCAGGATTTAAGTACATCTTTATATGCAGTTCTATAAATAATTCTATTGTCTTTGAAATATGGTTAAAGTGTACCAAGGATGTATGGTAAACTAAAATATACTTTAATGTCATTTCTATTAATTTCTACATTGAACGTGATTCCATTAATTTTATTCTATTAATTCTATCAATTGGATTTTAGAGTGTTTTTGATCCACTTGAGTATAAATAATTCTATTGTCTTTGAAATATGATTAAAGTGTACCAAGCATTTATGGTAAACTAAAACATATTTTAATGTAATTTCTAGTAATTTCTATATTTCTATATTGAACTTAACTACATCGATTCTATTTTATTAATTATATAAATTGAATTTGGAGGGTTTTTTTTGACCTACTTAAGCAGGATTTAAGTACATCTTTATATGCAATTCTATAAATAATTCTATTGTCTTTGAAATATGGTTAAAGTGTACCAAGGATGTATGGTAAACTAAAATATACTTTAATGTCATTTCTATTAATTTCTACATTGAACGTGATTCCATTAATTTTATTCTATTAATTCTATCAATTGGATTTTAGAGTGTTTTTGATCCACTTGAGTATAAATAATTCTATTGTCTTTGAAATATGATTAAAGTGTACCAAGCATTTATGGTAAACTAAAATATACTTTAATGTAATTTCTAGTCATTTCTATATATGTCTATGTTGAACTTAACTCTATTGATTCTATTTTCTATAAATTGAATTTGAGGGTTTTTTGACCCACTTAAGCAGGATTTAAGTACATCTTTATATGCAATTCTAAAAATAATTCTATTGTCTTTGAAATATGGTTAAAGTGTACCAAACATTTATGGTAAACTAAAATATACATTTAATGTAATTTCTGTTAATTTCTATATTTCTATATTATTTCTCTATATAAGCATGTATCTAAATATATTTCTAATGACACATTTGCAAAGATGAAGTTGCAGTTTAGTTTTTTTTTTTTTTTTTAAACATAAAAACGTGTATTTAATTGTATTAGGAGACAGTCATGAGAGTGTACTCTCTTTTTAAGTGCACTTAAGTGGCCTTTTATTTCATTTATATATTACATTATCTGCAAGTACAGTTTATTTTAAATATAATTTTAAGATTTGAAGTACACTATAAGTGCAGATTAAATACAATTAAGCACACTTCTTCTTCTTCACAAGGGCCAGTGCTTTAATATAGACACACAAACACACTCAAGCACGCTGATGAAGCAGTTGTGAACAGAATTGAGCCAAAGCACATGGAGATGAGCACTAGTTTGTAAGGTCAGTCGTTCTTAAGTCTGTCTGTATTTAAGTGGAGCACAAGTGCTGCGTTTGCTGCTTGCTGTCGTCCTGACTCAGCAGCTATTGTCAATTCCGTTTAATTCTGTCATGCTTGACTTCCTGCTTCCTCCAGCCCTGTCTGCCAGAAGCTCTTCAGCCGCCTGTCAACTCCAACAAGAAAAAGCTCCACGGACAGATGGACGGTGGGCGGATAATGGAGGAGGAAGAGGATGTTTCTTTCTTTCCTACTTTTTACCTTTCCCTCGTTCTTTTTCCCTTACCTTAATGGCGTTGCTGGAGATCTGAATCTCGTGGAGTTTGCGCATGGTGCCGTCGCGGTCGATGAAGTACGACGAGGCGAGCTGGTGCAGTGCCTCGACTCCTTGGGTGGCGTTGACCATCTTCCGGTCCAGCTTGTTCTTGGCCATGTACATGGTGAGAGCTTCCTCACCTAATGGCACAGAGCAATATGGTCAGTTAACGCAAGACTTCACTTCCCGTGATTCAGATGCCAAGAGTTAAAATATCACATTCTCAGAAGCTCATTTACTCGCTCACACGTCATTCCATGACTAACTTTCTTCTCATTCAATTCAAATATGACATTAAGACACTCATTGGTTGATTTGTCACCAACTGCAAACCTGCTCATGTAGATTTTCAGCAAATTACAGGTGAAACCATTGTTTTTGTCATGCAATGGTCAGTTTTACTCTATTTTGCTTCCATAACATGTCTTCTTTCAGACTAGTGGAAAGATAACATCCAAAATACACATTTAACTTTTATTGCATTTAGATTTCAATTAGAATCAGGTTTGGGAAGGTTACTTTTAAAATGTGTTTTGCTACAGATACAAAAAAAATGCATGCTTTAAAAGGTAATTTGTTACATATTTCTTTAGATTACACAAGTTTTGTAACAAATGTTAGAGATATAAAGTCGCAATTCTGATTTTTTTTCACAATTGCAAGTGAGAAAAAAATTCTGAGAAAAAAAATCTGAATTGTGAGTTATAAAGTCAGAATTGTGAGACATAAACACATTTTTTTTTTTTTTTTACTTTAACACACAATTGTGAGTTTATATCTCACAGAGATATATTCTGAGATAACTTGCAATTGTAAGAGAAAAAAAAAAAGTCTGAATTGTGAGATAAAAAGTCGCAAATACCTAACAAATTACATAAACAAGAGACTCACAATTAACATTAAAGGGTATGTCAATGTTTGAATGTGGCAATTTGTATAAATTCAGTCATTTTGTCTTGTGAACATATATGTATGTAAAGTATGTAAACATCTATTATGTGAAATAGCTTATTCAGGACAGTACTAAATAAAAATAACACACAATTTTATGATCCCAGATCCCTCTTATTTTGTTAAAATTATTAAAACTTTGCATATTCTGCAAGGGGTATGAAACGTATGAGCTGAACTGTAGCTTAGGATGTTTTTGCAGACTGTCAGAGTCAGAGAATCATCACAGTTTACATTAATGTTTAAATTAAATAACTGACATTAAAATTCAAAGTAATCACTGGATGTAACTATAATTTGATTTCCACCCACTTAAAATGTAACTAATGAAATACAATTACTCAAATTTTGTATTTTAAATCTCTAAGTTACATGCATTTTGTTACTCATTAACCCTGATTAAAATCCATATCTTTAAAGGCGGTGAGTTTGAGTCAGAAATCTCCTCTTCAGAAGCTTTACACAGACCAGTTTTATTCCTATCTAAATTTTGAAGGGTTTTACAGAGGTTTGTTCGGATATAATTCACCTAAAAACATAATGAAAATGTATTTCTCTCTGTCTGTTGACAGTATTTTCTGATTTATGTTGTAATAAAAAGAGAAATCCAAAATCCGCTGTGTAAAAACCTTTAACTCTAATATGTCAAGAAAATCTAATCATTTTGAACCTGGCTTTATCCAATGTTCCAATTTCTGCTCTGGGAATGCAAGCAAATTAAGGCATATTTAATAAGATAATGCCTCATTTGCATACTTAAACATAACATCTCAGAAAACTTACACAACACAATTCTTTTAACTCTTTCCCCACCATTTATCTTCTGAAATAGTACAGCATCTTGCGGCTCCAAAAACAAGATCATCTGCGTAAACCAACGCTGCGTCCGAAATCGAATACTTCCCTACTAAATAGTATGTGAAAAAAGAGTAATATGTCCGAATACATAGTACCCGGATGATCTACTACTTCCGGCAAGATTCTGAACTCGGCATACAATGGACACTTTACCATCCCATGAGGGCCTACGCTGGTAGGTCACGTGACAGTAACAAAATGGTGGATGTAGTACGCCCCAATTTCATTCATACTACACATTTCATACTATAAAGAATGCACTATTTTAATGGTTAAATTCAAATTCAAATGTAGTAGATACTCAGACAATTACAAGATTTTGGATGCAGCGCAAGTGTGCCGCACACATCCTGAAAAGTGAAGCCAAAGTATCTTGATTGCCCCCTAGTGGCTAAATGCAGTAAAGGATTTATACCCTGCCCTCTCCATGTAATCGAATGGGGCGCGAGCCAAACTTAAAATCCAATTACCATTCAAAGATGGTTTCTGTCATTTTAGGTAGTTCTTATCACACAGACATGTGTTCATTGAATGAAGCTAAAATAAAATGTTGTATGTTTACATATTCATACAACAAAATATACAGAAAGTTTTGCGAATATGATAAAAAATGCTGGTGCTGGTTGACAACTTTTTTTTTGTTGCTTTTGTTTTTTAGAAACTCACAGTTAATGAACTGTGATCACTCAACTGGGGAAATACGGTTATATCCAACGGTTAAACATGTTTGCTATCCGCCGGTGGACATTCTGAAATATATCGGGTCTGGAATGACATGAGGATGACTAAATGATTTCCACCACTCTTTTACAGGAAACCGATACTGAGATCCCACAGCAACACTACATTTCAAGACTTGTTGTCATGCTTTATAAAGTCGTTGCATTGAGCTTGCCAACATTCATACGGGCATCATTTTGAGCGCTGTAGTTCATGCAGCCAACATGTCATTTTATCAGCATGCTTCTTCGGCGTGGACTTCCTAGTGTGTAAGAACTGACATGATGGTGACACAGTGTGCATCGGTGACTCACTTCATACACTGTCACAGAGAAAATTTTGCTTACAGTGTCAAACTGACATGACCCGCATCTCTCTCTCTTTCAGTCTGACTACTCGACGGCAAAGATTTCTTCTCCACTGGAGTCGAGTGGGAGAAGCAGCTATGATTGATTTTTGCAAAGCGCCTCTGACCTTTTCCTAAATAACTCATTCACTAGGACACCAGGCGGAATATCAGCTAGGAGAGTAACCGTACAATCCAGCCGGCGCAAAAACACCAGCTATGTGTCGACACAGACAAACACAGGGAGCAAAAACACTCTTTCTCTTTGCAAGCTTCTCTCTCTCTCTTCATCTCTATGCACCAGCTCTCTATCACTCTATCTTTAGAATGAAGCACTCAAAAGCTCCACCGTAGCTCTGTTCCAATCCATAGTTCGCTCCCTTGACAGACAGCACTCTACACAGTCAGTGTGAAGACATACATTACACTGCACAAAAACTTGCTTAGTATTTCCGGTACAAATATCTAAACATTCTTAAATCAAGATACAATTACTTGAGAAGCAAAATGACATTATCAAGCCTTGTATTCTAAAAAAATGTATCAAAGTTGAGAGTTTTTATGCTTATTTTGGTCAAACGGCAACATGGAATCGCACACTACTCTTACTATTACTGCAGTATACAAGACGCATCCCAATTCATGTACTTATGCATCAGCTCTCTATCACTCTATCTTTAGAATGAAGCACTCAAAAGCTCCACCGTAGCTCTGTTCCAATCCATAGTTCGCTCCCTTGACAGACAGCACTCTACACAGTCAGTATGAAGACATACATTACACTGCACAAAAACTTGCTTAGTATTTTTGTCTTGTTTTCTGGTACAAATATCTAAACATTCTTAAATCAAGATACAATTACTTGAGAAGCAAAATGACATTATCAAGCCTTGTATTCTAAAAAAATTTTTAGAATACAAGGCTTGATAATGTCATTTTGCTCAAAGTTCAAAATTGAGAGTTTTTATGCTTATTTTGGTCAAACGGCAACATGGAATTCCACACTACTCTTACTATTACTGCAGTATACAAGATGCATCCCAATTCATGTACTTATGCACTATTTGGATTCAGAGAAATTATTCTACTGAAACAGCTACTTTACATTTAATAGAGCAAATAAAATCTAAATTTGACAAAGGAGGATTAGTTGGTGCTATATTTTTAGATTTGCGTAAAGCCTTTGATACAAAGTTCTCCTTTCAAAAACTGTCTAACTTTCAGTTTTCATCTGGAGCTTTAGCGTGGATATCCTCATATTTATCAAACAGAGAGCAATGTGTAAAGATTAAAGGGGTTAAGTCCTGTAACTTAGATTACACAATGGGTGTACCCCAAGGATCAGTGTTAGGTCCCTTATTATTTAGTCTGTATATTAATGATCTCCCGCACCAGTGTGAAGGGATACAAGTGCAAATGCATGCTGATGATACTGTTATTTCTACACATGCGAGAACAGCAGAGTTAGCAGCTGAGAAGTTAAAAGCTGCTATGGAAAGGATTACTGGAGCAGTCGTGTCTTAGCCTGAACATTGGTAAAACAATAGTACAAATGTCTCCCAATGTTGATATTTTTATTAATGGTTAAATTGTTAATGAGTTAAATTATCTTGCTGTAATATTGGACTTAGTTTTAAAAAACATGTAAAGAAAATGGTGAGGAATATTAAATATAACTTGGCAGATTGTAGATAAATTAGACTCTCTGTTGATATGCATGCTACAATCCTTTCTCATATTCAATACTGCCATACATGTTGGGGTCAAGCTGGTGAAACTGTGATTTAAATCCCTATATAAACAGACTTAAACATTGTTAGATATAAAACAAACCATTTTCATCATTGTAGGATCTTAGAGAAACAATTTTTTGAGTTGTGACAATTTTAGACTTTTTTTCAAACTTGTGTATGCTTTATAACATACTCCTCCGGTTTCACAGACAAGGCTTAAGCTAGTCCCAGACTAAAATACATGTTTGAGATGGTTTAACTGAAAGTAACTTGCACTGACATTCCTTAAAATATGTCAGTGTCATTTTTTTTGTCTTAAGATTCACACCAATAATGTATTTTTTTATAGTGTTTGTTTATAAAAGTTTCTTAAATACCCTAAATGAACTAAGGCCTTAGGCTAAGCCCTGTCTGTGAAACCGGGCCATTAAATGGCTTGGCTCCTTCTGAACTCTGTGATTTTGTTAATTTTTCTTCTAAAAACTCCTTTCCGTCATTCTGCTTTTGGACTACATTTCACTGCATTCGTCTTTCGCAGTGAAAGCTACTACTCATTGGAACGCCTTACCAGAGGATATAAAAGGGTGTGAATCTATTGTTTGTTTGTTTTTTAATTGAAGTTAAAGTCTTTTTTTTTTCTTTTTTTTTTTTTAATCAAACCAACTCTGAAAACATTGAAACAGCTACTTTACATTTAATAGAGGTAATAAAAAATAATAAAAGTTGACAAAGGAGGATTAGTTGGTGCTATATTTTTAGATTTGTGTAAATATAGTTAATCACAAAGTTCTCCTTTCTAAACTGTCTAACTTTCAGATTTAATCTGGAGCTTTAGTGTCTATATCCTAACATTTATCAAATAAAGAAGACTGTGTAAAGATTAAAGGGGTTAAATCCTGTAACTTACATTATACAGTGGGTGTACCCCAAGGCTCAGTGTTAGGTCCCTTATTATTTAGACTGTATATTACCAGAGGATATACAGTTTAATTGATTCCTTAAGATTTTTTTTTTCTTTTTTTTTCCCCCTTTCAACCACCATATTATTTATGTTAGTGTTGACCTGCCAGGGGACTGCGGGTGAAAATTAGCCTTTGGCTAAATTTGGGATAATGCATTAAATTGAAACATTTATGTTAAAAATTGTACATGGTCCCTTTACAAATAAATAAAGACTAAAACATTCTAAGCCATTTTGTTGAAAAATAGTGTGAGCGGTGTGTTCACACTGAAAAATCCTATGTTGGTTGACAAAATAACCTTATAACGGTTATACATTAGATGGTAGTGCATAGTGTGCATCATTTGAGACACAACCACAGTGTACAGTATATGCTGTGCAAGTATGCAAAACAGTGCATGGGAATAGCTGGATGACCTACATAGTACGGTTGGCAACTACGGTTTCCCAAAAACAACCTGCTCAACTGGAGCTTCCATTTTCACGTGACAAATTTATTTATTTATTTATTTTTTTCAAAGTGCACAATTAAAGTCGGCATGAAATCAAAATTGACCCTATTTACTTTGTTTGTGCATGTTACTAGTCTTGTGGTGAACAATTAATCTGTGCAAGTTAATACATCCTCTGATGGCGTTCCTTCTCAGTTTGACGGCTTGGGTTGAAAACGCTTAAACCACTCCTCTCCAACCGTTAGTCTGCTATGAGCAAGAGATGGAGGAGCGCTGAAGTAAAACCCTGCCCTCTATTCAATATTCTGTTTCACTTGGAAATACATCACAACACTGGAGAAAAGACGTTTGCAACTTCCGGTTCATGGGGACTTTAAGAACACTTTCTTTTCACAAGGATTGTTTTAGCATACCACTAACAACATGTAAGGTCATCTAAACCTTCATTTAAACACATTTACTGGCATATTCTAGATGCTTTTTCTTACACTGTCGTATTCCTGATTTCTGACAGGTCTCAACATCCTGCATGTGTGCATGTAACCACACTTATTGATCATAATCGGAGAGATTGAGGTTTTATGTTTCGCAACATGTCCCGCGGTGTTTAGGATCCGCAGCAGCTGCATGTGAAGGCCGATCGACAGAGCTCATGTCACACATGTTCGGGAACCTTAAACCAGCTCCTTGTAATAAAGCACTGGCTGAACTCATGTTCCTGTCCAGAGGCGGCTGTCATCGCTGATGTCTTCTGTCCGTCCAATCTTCCTGCAGGCATGTTAATGTTATGGTCAGATCCATGGATGTCGATTAACCTGTTAGCATCAGCCTTTCGATCCTCGTGACCTTTATTTTCAGCCGTGTCTGTATTGTTCAATCTCGACGGCGGGTCTCTAAGAGAGATGCGCTACAGCAAGGGCACACACGCTAATGTGAGTAACCTTTAAAAGCAGCGTTAATAAATCAGATTTCCTGTTAATCAACCGATTAATCAATGTAAGGACGTCTACAGCGAACAAAGAACAATGAACCTTAATTTGACCTTGAGCTACGGCATAATTACAAGCTCCCCGTCTGTCCACAATAAAGCGACTGTGATTTCTGAACACGAGCCTCTATAGCATACAGTTGGTAATCACAGATATTATGAGCCGCGCTCAGGTATTAGCCTCGTGTTTCTCCAGATTATACAGCGGTTTGTGATTTATTGTGGTACTCTGGACTGGAACAGGCATATTGCTTATATCGATTTCCCATTCAGTTTTATGGTCATATCGTGTAGGTGACAGAGGGTAAGGGTGTTCGTGTCCATGGATTCCCTTGAATACTGCGCCTGAAATGTAATGAAATTCGAGTCATTGTTTCATTTTTCTTTGCAATAAACTCTATACGGATATAATGACCGATATATGCTGTAATGACCCACAGCGCAACCACTGGCCTGAACACTGCAATTCCAAAGACCATTAAACATAATTCAACACACACACACAAACAAATAAACAAACAAATATTGTTTTATTTTATGTTATTTTATGTTATTTTATGTTATTTTATGTTATTTTATTTTATTTTATTTTATTTTATTTTATTTTATTTTATTTTATTTTATTTTATTTTATTTTGATATTTTCTTTTTGGCACCGGCCTAAATGTATCTGAAAAAGATGCAGAAATGTAAAAAAAAAAAAAAAAAAAATATCACTTGGTTATCTATGTAAATGAATAAATGAATGAATGAATACATTTTATTTTATTTTATGTTATTTTATTTATATCTTTGATATTTTATTTATGGCACTGGTCTAAATGTATCTGAAAAAGAACTGTAAGAAAAAAAAAGGTATCACTTGGTTATGTATGTTTTATTTAAATAAATAAATAAATAAATAAATAAATAAATATATAAATACATACATACATACATACATAATTTTTATTATTTTCTTATTGGTACCAGTCTAAAAGTATCTGAAAAAAAAATAAATAAATTGCAGAAATGTAAACAAATGTATTACGTTGTTATGTGTGTGCATGCATGCATGCATGTATGTATGTATAAATAAATAAATAAATATGCCTGTATATATGTATGTATAGAAATATCCCAATGAACCAATTTGCTATAATTAAACAAACTATCCTGTGCTATAATGAAATTGTACAAACCCGATTCCAAAAAAGTTGGGACACTGTACAAATCGTGAATAAAAACAGAATGCAATGATGTGGAAGTTTCAAAATGTAATATTTTATTCAGAATACAACATAGATGACATATCAAATGTTCAAACTGAGAAAAATTATCATTTTAAGGGAAAAATAAGTTGATTTTAAATTTCATGGCATCAACACATCTCAAAAAAGTTGGGACAAGGCCATGTTTACCACTGTGTGGCATCCCCTCTTCTTTTTATAACAGTCTGCAAACGTCTGGGGACTGAGGAGACAAGTTGCTCAAGTTTAGGAATAGGAATGTTGTCCCATTCTTGTCTAATACAGGCTTCTAGTTGCTCAACTGTCTTAGGTCTTCTTTGTCGCATCTTCCTCTTTATGATGCGCCAAATGTTTTCTATGGGTGAAAGATCTGGACTGCAGGCTGGCCATTTCAGTACCCGGATCCTTCTTCTACGCAGCCATGATGTTGTAATTGATGCAGTATGTGGTCTGGCATTGTCATGTTGGAAAATGCAAGGTCTTCCCTGAAAGAGGCGACGTCTGGATGGGAGCATATGTTGTTCTAGAACTTGGATATACCTTTCAGCATTGATGGTGCCTTTCCAGATGTGTAAGCTGCCCATGCCACACGCACTCATGCAACCCCATACCATCAGAGATGCAGGCTTCTGAACTGAGCGCTGATAACAACTTGGGTTGTCCTTGTCCTCTTTAGTCCGGATGACATGGTGTCCCAGTTTTCCAAAAAGAGCTTCAAATTTTGATTTGTCTGACCACAGAACAGTTTTCCACTTTGCCACAGTCCATTTTAAATGAGCCTTGGCCCAGAGAAAACGCCTGCGCTTCTGGATCATGTTTAGATATGGCTTCTTTTTTGACCTATAGAGTTTTAGCCGGCAACGGTGGATTGTGTTCACCGACAATGTTTTCTGGAAGTATTCCTGAGCCCATGTTGTGATTTCCATTACAGTAGCATTCCTGTATGTGATGCAGTGCCGTCTAAGGGCCCGAAGATCACGGGCATCCAGTATGGTTTTCCGGCCTTGACCCTTACGCACAGAGATTGTTCCAGATTCTCTGAATCTTTGGATGATATTACGCACTGTAGATGATGATAACTTCAAACTCTTTGCAGTTTTTCTCTGAGAAACTCCTTTCTGATATTGCTCCACTATTTTTTTCCGCAGCATTGGGGGAATTGGTGATCCTCTGCCCATCTTGACTTCTGAGAGACACTGCCACTCTGAGAGGCTCTTTTTATACCCAATCATGTTGCCAATTGACCTAATAAGTTGCAAATTGGTCCTCCAGCTGTTCCTTATATGTACATTTAACTTTTCCAGCCTCTTATTGCTACCTGTCCCAACTTTTTTGGAATGTGTAGATCTCATGAAATCCAAAATGAGCCAATATTTGGCATGACATTTCAAAATGTCTCACTTTCAACATTTGATATGTTATCTATATTCTATTGGGAATAAAATATACGTTTATGAGATTTGTAAATTATTGCATTCTTTTTTTATTCACAATTTGTAGAGTGTCCCAACTTTTTTGGAATCGGGTTTGTAATTTATTATTATTATTATTATAACACAGACACCTGACACACACACACACACATGAGTTCAGAACAGCATCATCCTCTCAGCAGTGTGCTGTATTTGTGAGTGTTTTAAGTGTCTCCGCTCTCCGCTCATGTTTATCTGCCAACATAATGACAGACTCTAAAGCGCACTGACACCGAGAGCACTGACCTCGGACCTGTCATTGTGTCTTATGGCCCCTAGAGCTAGCATGATCTACTGACACAAACCGACATGATGATCCTGATGGGAAACAGAAAAATCATGAATGAAGCTGTACGTGTCGTTCTCTGAAAAACAGCACATAAAAATCCACCTCGAGCCCAAAAGACCTCCATAAACACAGAGTGATATGGGGTTGAAGGTCAGTGCAAAAAGGGATTCATCTAGCAAACATCACCGTATCACAACACATTACTTATTTATTTATTAAAAGTAATCTAACTGTGATAATGATTTGAGTTTAATGTGGCCAGTAAAAGTGTTCAAATAATAAAATACTGATAAAGATCAGTTTGAACCATGTGATCAAAAATGTTATGTTAGTCACTTAAATATGACATCATAAATACATATTTTTTTAAAGGGGAAATGTCACCGCATAATAGAATTGAATAAAAATAAATTCTGCATTTTCTTAGAAAATGCATAAAAGGTTTTAGAAAGAAAATACATAGTGAAAGCACGACATTTTAATAAAAAACAATTAAAGCAAAATGTAGAATGTGTTTTGTTATTATTGTTATCCATAACTAAAACTAAAACCATAAAAAAACTATTTTGTTACTTGAAACAAAATAAATGTTAACTAAAATAAAATAAATTACTTATTTTTTTCAAGGTAACTAAAGCTGAATAAACTAAAACTCATAAAACTAAAATAAACTATTAAAAATGATGAAAAAAAAATAATAATAATACTAATAGGCAAAACATAATAATGATAATAATAAAAAACACCAAATGCACATTTAAAATCCAATTCAAAATATCATCTAAAACCATAATAGTATATCAATGATACTAAAATAACACTGCAAGAGACAAAGAAAATGACAATGAAAGGATGAGCTGCATTTGGGTTTATTCTGTTCTTACGATCCAGCATCATATTCCTTCTTCCTATCAGATTTCTCTATGCCATAATTAGAGCATCAAGTTTAACCACTAAGCCAGAACTGATATAATATTTCAACCTCTGAATACAAACTCTCCATGAAAGCCAAACGACAGCATATCAGAGCAATTACACTCGACAGCTGCGAATCTATATGAAACTGACCCCTTAAAGGACAAAAAGGGTATCAGGCTTACTTCAGCTCCACACAAACATGAGAAATGTGATTATGAATTGGCATTACAGACAGATTCCATTAACAGAATGATCTGTTCTGCAAATCAGCAGTGAATCTCACCAACCGCACAAACAAGCGTATACTTAGGAAGCTTATTGTTAGGACTAGTAACTCTCAAAGTCACCATGAAATCAAAATGGACAGTTCTTATTTTCCCCTCTCTCTCAGCGACATCTCTTCTCTTCTCTGGTGATGAGGGCGGGGCAACCTGTCACTCACATGAGATCCACCAATAGCAAACCACAACCATCCAATCAATTCCCCACGGACAAAATTTACATTTGTTCTTGTTCCAGAAGCGTTTCACTCAGATATACGACACGATAGGGAAGAAAAGACTAGCTCAACTTCTGTTTCATGGCGACTTTAAAGTAAAAGACTGTGTATTTTTGTGCAAATTGACTGAAAGTATATATGACGGAAACTGTTTACGGTTTTATGTCATCAAATTGTGATTGGTTCATGAGATCAGCCAAATTTAGTGACTACCGATCGAGTCATGCACTCTAAAAAATAATGTGTTGGCTCCAAGTAAGTTGCTCCAACTAGCCCTGGAACCAATTAATATGATCTATTTCAGTTCATATCAACAGCTATCATAGCACATGCTAGTGTAACATGTATATTTAATGAACAAGTAAGATATTACTTGTCACTGGCATTAGCTCATTCATTGCTTATAGAGTCAATGAAGTGTTTACCTTCTCTTCAGCACAAACTTCAACATTACAGAAACTATTTTAAATGTCAAACATAACAGCATTAAACACTAACAGGTCTTTTGCTTCACTAAAAACAAATAAATTAACACTTAATTTCAACATTTATTCTCCTTATCTAGTCCCACATGCTGGGACCTAGAAATCCACTGCCTTCATTTTCGAAGACAATTTCATGATGTTACTACAACTTAATTTATTTTTATTTTTATTTTTTATAAAGCCAATTAATTTGAGTTTAAATTACAGAAAGTATTAAGTTGATGTAATGATCAACATTACACTACGCAACATTTCAACCCAATGCAAGTTGGGTTAAAACTGGAAAAACCCAGCGTTTGGGTTGTTTTAACCCAGTGGTTGGGTTAAATGTTTGACCCAACCTGCTGGGTAGTTTTATTTAACTCAACTATTGTTCAAAAATGACTATATGTCTGGCTTAAAATGAACCCAAAATAGGTTTGAAATTAAAAATCAGACACATAATTACTAGAGGCAACAATAATAACCAAAAAGTGAACATTTATTAATAAGCAATTTAATAAATGTTTGTTTAATTATAATTCATTACAATTATTAATAAATGTTAATTTATTAAACATATTAATAAATGTTAATTTCCAACATATTTTGGGTTCATTTTAAGCAAGCAATACAATACAACTACCCAGCAGGTTGATCAAACATTTAACCCATTCACTGGGTTAGTCCATTTTTAACCCAACATGGGTTGTTTTTAACCCAACGTCTTTTAGAGTGTATTATGTAAACAGAACTCTGCAAAATAATGTTTGCAACTTGAAAGGTTTAATTAAAACAATGAATTACAATTTTTAACTTGCATTCATGTGTTTATTTAAGTTGTGGTAACAAGGTCCCCTGAATTACTTTTTAGAGTGTAGAATGTGATTATCGGCCAATAACGATCAATCAGAGCATCCCTCATTTTGGTCAGAGCGCTCACCTCCCAGTGTGGCCGAGATCAAGATGTGCGTTCCATATTTCTTGATGATGGTGTCGATGAACTGTTGCGTGGACGGCCGTCGTCCGAGCATCCGCATGCTGCGCTGGAACTCCGGCATCAAGGGCAGAGGATTCCGGATCAGATCCCGCCTCTCGATGGCTGTGTTCCTCACCTTCCAGCGTGCAAACTCCCTGCAGAACAGAGCAAAACATGAGGGCCTAGGCAAAAAACAGCCTCGGCGCTTCAGTGGAGACAGCGAGAGCTGATTTAGACTGTTAAGCAGGTGGCAGCTTATATATTCTTGCATATGCACATATATTAAAAAAGTTACAATAATAACCACAAATGTTAGATTAAAAAGCAGTCATAGCATGTATTTCTGTCCTGTCGGTAAACACACACTCGCATACAGAAATTGCTTTCTCTGAAGAAGTTACCATAGCAACAGAGGCTGCTCCAGCACTTTTCATTAGGATCATTATTGGACGGAACATTGACAAAACAATTCATTAACATATCACAAATATATAATTATTATTATACAATATTCTTTAATGCCACTGATGTTTGTGCTAAGATGTGCATGATCACCTAAATAGACTCTGTATAGAAATCGGTAGCACAGCCTTTATGTATAAAGCATTATATAAGGTATTCATAATGTACATTATAATGCATTATATATTTTCATAAATTATTGTAAACAAAGTTAAAATGCATTATAATATTTACAGATTCCTTGTTACATCTGGTTGTTTGTCATGCGTTTTAATGACTTTCTAAAGGTGTAACAATGGATAAATGAGTATTATAATGTATTATAATTGTCATTAAATGTCATAATTTTCATGAGATAAGGTGCATTACTAGGAATAATCAATGCATTAAACATTATAAAGACATTAAATGTTTATAATGCATTAGATATAAAGGCTTTATTACATTTTTATTAACTAACACTGACAAAGATTAATAAATGCTGTTGGAAATGTATTGCTCAGTGTTGGCTAATGCATTAACTAATGTTCACAAATGAAACCTTATTGTAAATGTTAGCCAAAAAATACAAACAATTCCTTTAATGTAATTCAGATTTGTCACAATGAGCAGCATAATATGCCAGGATGACAAAAAGTTTATTTTGCGACATCAGAATTGAATTTTGCCTGGCACTTTTTGCAAAACACAATTTCAAATGCATTGGCAATTGCAAAACTTCAACAACCAACAATCATGCAGCAATCACGACTGTCCAGCGTGATAGAGGGAAAAACAAAAGCAAAAACATTTTGATATTGAATCCAAATCAAGGCTTCTAATCAACACAACTGCCAGGGGTTGTCATGATGAAACGATAAGCATCAGTTGTGATTCGCCATTGGCCAGATTTCGTTCTCACTAATCTCACAATTGGTTCGATTAGCATGTCATTTGGCAGCGAATCACATGCATCTAGTTCCTGTAATGAAGTGAAAATTGAAAATCCTTGAGACATGAAATGCATTCGCTGAGTGCTTTGCTAATAATCCTAAGAAATATGTTTCATTTCAGTCGAGGCTCAACAGCTGATACTACTTTAAAGAAGCATCTATTTTCATAAATGCTGAGTTGGGAGTTGGACCTTGGAAATGTCCATTCAGCACCTGTCCTAAGTCTAAAATCTTGAGCGTGTTAACATGGTAAAAGTGCCACAGCAGCAACAGTCACTGCTGAACTTCTGCAACTCCACTGGACAGTTTAGATGTAAATGAGCAGCAGATGATCGTTCTGACATTAGCTTTTGCTTGATAGATTGTTGAGTAGTGACTGTTAATGTGGTGTTTTAGATTCTTAAATGGAAGATAGAAATGAAGGAACTTTATGAATTATATATTTAAGCAATATCACATAAATAAGTGTGACTCAGGGTTACAAATCACAGTCATGCACATTTTCAGATCAACACACGGCTGTGAGATAATTAAGTGATGATTGAACATTAATGATGAACACCTGCTGTTAACAAGCAGAATCACTGAAGGAAAGAGAAACACAAGAACTACAACTGACTTCAGTGACAGCCTTCGATGAAATCAACAGAAGATAAAAGATATTTAATCTCTACAAACTCTACAAAACATTACCAGCTTCACTGGTTCATAACTAGACTGACTTTATTTCTGTCATACATCTACAGAAGTTCTTATTGAGAATTACCAGAGGTTTCGATGTAGATGATTTTTTGAGATTCATTTGAAGTTACCATCTTTGAGGTCAGTGTTGGCTATAATTGTGCTCTTGACTTTATTGCATCAGTTGTTCACTTACTGCTGTAACTGAATGTTTATAAAACACATTTGTTATGGCACAAATGTCAAGAGAATGCATGATCAGGTACTGATGGTTAAGTGATGATGATGAGAGCCATCATTTAATGACCTGATTCACTGATATTATTCAGAGTTTAATCTCCTTCACTGATTCTGCTTGAAGCTCATATTCTGAAATTCTCAGAATCAATGCAGAATCGTTGGAGGGAGAGAGAGAGAGAGATAGAGATAGACAGACTAGACTGGAAGAAAGTGTATAAACAGTGAATAGTTCCTGTGCTTCATACTAAATAACACTCTTGAAATGCAGAACAGCAATCCACTGACTTTATATTGTTTCCTCTTTTAATTGAGAGATGCTGCCTCCAGTATTTTCAAACCCAGATTGATTGTTTGGGCCGAACCAGAGTTGGATTTCACCTGTACAGGTCTCTGTTCACATTAGGTCTGAACTAAACATTAATAACATCAGTGTGAGTACCATAATAAGAACTACTGGCAGCTGTTTACACTGTAACAACTCAAGAGGAACAGGTGTTAATTTAACTGTTATTGGAGTATTTGAAGAGTTCAGATGCAAAAAGCCACTAAATGCCACCTCTGTCAAAAATGAGATAATGATATTGAGCGAATTCTCTCCGCACATAGTATACGTTCATCAAATACTTTCACTTTAAATCCATTTAGACTTATGTCTAAAATACGTTGAAATGTCAGGTTTTAAATCGTGTGAGTCAAATCGAAAACAAAAATTCTCTGTTTATGTAATCTGTATGAAAAGAGAGCCATGTCAGAAGTCTGTGATTCAGCTCATTATCCGCTAATGCGGCCACGCCCACGGAGCCAGCGCTATTCAGATGCAAATTCTGAGTCAATACATGCATACATTGTCTCAATCGTGTATTTATTGTCTTGAAAAGTGTTTTGAATAGCCATAGTTAGCGATCTCTGGCCTCTGTTAGTTCGGTTAGTTCCTGGATTGCCTATTCTTCTTTAGCAGGCATTTGTGGACTAAAGGTGTACAGAGCACCCTCCGGCTGCAAGTATGAATTGAAAACACAGTATCCAGCGCTCATAGTAATGACAATAAATCCTGAATAAATATTACTCCTCTGTATAGAAAATTGACATAAACATATGAGAATCCATCAATATTTCTCCAAATGTGCATGCTTTTAAGCTAAAAGCCTATATGAAATGCCACAGAGGTAACATAATTGTTCAGACACTTTGCAAAACAGAGAACACTTATATTTTAAAGAATATAATAGAATACCATTATTTTAAATTGTAATAATATTTCACAGTATTGCTGTTTTTTCTGTATGTTTGATTTACACCATGGTGAGCTGTCTGAAAGGCCTCATTATTTATGCAGGTCATTACACCTCATTATGCAATTCTTTTGTCTTCTCAGGTGTGAATCACAGCATTATTCATGATGATTCATGCCTCCACGCATACTGGGTTTCTTGACAAAAGATGTTTTAGAAAATTTAAATCTCTCTATTGTTTTATATGAACAATCAGGCAGCATAATTTTTAACTCATTTTGAAGCAAAAACTCTAGTCTACAACCTCCAATACACATACGTCTTGTGAACACAGATTTAATATATATTTTTTGGCTTTATTTCAGTGACTTAAGTGTTTGTTTTGTTTTTTTCAATAACCATGCATAAATGTTATTCCTTCAAAAACACAAACATGTACATACATGTTCCTCACATATTATTGTAGCCTAGTTTGTGCTGAATACAGTGTAATGACACTTTTGTCATTTATATGTTTATGAACAACTGAAAAAGCACAAATGCCAGGGCATGTCAAAACTTCTCCAGGGCCCCAAAAATCCTCAGACCCCTGAGGGTTAATGCAGAAACCACTAAACGCCACTTCATTTTGTCAGCAAAAGTCCACAGACAAACCAATAGGAAAATGCAAATCAAATCATATGATTTCAAGATGAGTGACGGTGTGCATATGAGCCACTTTCAATTGACGAGCTGCAAGTTTTGATCATGCTTTGTCCATTGTTACAGTGGTAATGACAGAATTTCAAGAGTAGCAAGTAAACACAACAGTGTTCCTTTTGCTGCTGTAAAACTGACAAAAATGGACGTTTTACTATGTCTTGTTGAATCAATGAATGAATAAGGCATTTATATAGCGCTTTCCTATGTACTTGTTATACAAAGAGGTGGACTTGGAGGTTTTTGCGAAAAAAAGCACACATCGATTTAGCTGGTTTTGCAGAGAAAGACAATCAAATTTGTTAAATACCAATGAATTGACTAAAGTGACATTTTTGAAAATAAGGCATTCCAATGACCTTTTCATTCCCATTCAAGTGAAATTACTGAGCCTAAACATAGGAAACATAGGAGCCTTGTAAAAATTGCTCAGTTAAAAGAAAACATGTCAGACAGACTTAGAGGATTTTGCATCTTGTCCCTCTGGATTTGCCACCAAAACTTTACTTGCACAGAACGACATTTGATTTGCAAGTGATGCGAAGAATGAGCTGCTTTCAGAAGGTAATTTATTCTGAGAAGAGCTGAAAACATAAATGAATTATTCTATGATAAATTATTGTGCACAAGCCAAGGAACAAATTCTACATCATCAATAGATGTTTACTTCTGCAGTTCTGGTGTAGAATCAATGCTATCATTGCTTTTGGGTGCAACTCAACTGCTTTGACATCCAGCAAGCAAACGGATGTGAAAGTGTTCTCCAAATGTCAGAAATGACTCATTGAGAATAATGTAAAATCCTTTGTGATACTGATTGTTTCTACAGTTTGCTGCAGAACAGACAGAAAGTACTCTGAACAATAGCGCTGGTACATCAAGTCCACATCACAATCCAATAACAACCATAGCCTGAAACCTGGGCGACTTCACTGACCTTACAGGTTGTGTGATAAGGAGGGTGCGAAAATGCTTAATAGACTAAACCTGTAAAGATATTGATCCACCTTTCCAGCATTTGTAAATAAAAAAGTCAATTAACACAGTTACATGGGCTTATCTGCTTGTGTTCTTGCACTTTTCAAATCCAGAAACCCTGAAAATAGCAACATATTAATTGGTATTCCAAGTCCATGGCGCGTTTTTTTCCAAGTCTGGGACACAGAATTACTTCAGTTATTTCAAAGGTCCTTACAGCCGTCAACAGCAAAAAGACCAAACCCACAAAGACATTGACCAAGCAAATAAATACAACAAACAATATGATAAAAAGTACAAACTATTGCCATGTTTTCCCCACAAAATTACGTTTCATTATCTATGGAAAGCACGCTCTGTTTCTCCTGCTCTCTCTCCAAAATCCAATGTGAATGTCTCAGTTGAGCTTTATTTATTTGTATTCGGTACATTTCACTGTGAATTCTTTGGTAAATCGTTTGCATTTCAGCGCAGGCTTTGCAAACAGACTTTTACGATATGGACTCGACAGTAATGCAACAACATGTCAGTAACTGTGTTCATTCTAATGCCTGATCTGATATTAATGATTCATGTACAGTCAGATGATCTTTGTCTGTGTGTCAGTAAATCAAACCAGTGACTAAACGCTCAACTTCACCTAGTTTCTCTTAGTAGGATGAAAATATTCTGTTATTTAAACTGTGATTAAATTATATATAGAAAACGACCAAAGAACGCTCCCTTTACAATCGCTGGAGCTGTCAATCAAACAGAGTGAGTTTATCAGTGACTGAGTTCTGGACTCGAGCCAAAACTCCAGTTTTATTCAACAAATCTCTTAGTTACATCATGTTTGCACTGTTAGTTATGACGAAAGCATTCATTAGTGTGCAGAAATTGAGTTTCAATGACGAGATCACTGCTTTCATGAGCTCAACAACATGTCTGTGATCGACTACAATGTTCATCACTGCAACCTTTCATGCCACGATCTAATTGTACTGCTATAATCAACACTTTTCATGATTAGTTAACCTTGAGAGCTGTAATAGTAAAAATGTGCTAAAAGTTTAAGCCAATCACAGCAGTGGATATTTTATTTATATTTCTTTTTTATCCTTTTATTTCTAAATTATGACAATTTTTGATATAAAAAGCATACTAACATTATAAGTGCACCCCAGGAAACATTATAAAACAATAAAACAACACAGTTCATGACACCTTTAAGAACAAAAACCTGACAAATGTCTTGAAACAAAACATCTGAACAGTGACCGCATTTCCATGCACGTTCCAGATTATGCTTAATAAGCTGATAACACGTGGGTCATGTAAAGACGTTAACCCGTTTTCCTTTATCGGAGTAAAGTTTAAGCATAAACCAATTGATACAGCTAGATTTTTGCCCCGTCACACGGCATGTAAACTATGGTTTACTTATGTTGGCGCGTGCATATAAACCGGGACAATGGGTTATTTCAATAAACTGATTTTTGTGAGTTATCAGCGTATTGTTGTGCATGTAAACATGCTTAATGTCTTGAGGTGTGGCAACTGTAGTATAAGGGGAATAATTGACTCCAGGCCATTGAATTAGGCTATTAGAAAAATAATGCAAACCTCAGGTCGTAATGCAATCATGAAGCAAATCGAATCAAAAATGTTTTTTTTTTTCTAATATGCATAATTTTTCTAATAATTCAACAGCTTGAAGTAAATTATTCCTTGCACACACACATTGAAACTGAAAGCATGCAGTACATGTTTCAAAATGCAACAAAACTAGATCCAACACCAACTTTAATCAACAATGTTGTGTGTATAGTAATGGTGTAGCATAGACAGTTTTATTGATTATAATGAAAGCGATCATCTAGATTCTAGTAGTTTCCAGTGTAGATTCCTATGTGAAACTGGCCTCAGTCGAAATGTGCAAACAATTGATTTTGCTGTCTCTTTTCTGATGATTTGTGTGGATACATAGTTGTACATGCAATGTGGGTTTTTTGAATAAACAAACAGTTTCAAATAACACTTCATTTGCTGATGTCTTGAATGGGCTGTATAGGATTGCAAAGTTTGGGCACCTCTGGTCTACAGCTGCTCCTCAGCGTTGCTCGTCTGGAAATTTCCACCAAGACAAATTGTGAATTGAGCAGAACTGATTGTGTTCTACAAATGTTGGCGGTTTCGAGGGCTTTTGGGGTCGGTACTGTAATAAAAATATCACCAGGCGGCTGGGAGCTCCGGGCAACCGCGTACAATTAAGTCTACCTGCGTGAAGCCGACCCTCGCTGCGCCGCGGGTGCCAGAACAATTCTGGATTGACACCCTCTCATTCAGGCACTTCACAAACTGCGATCAGCAGGTTTGTCTTGAGAATAAAAGTATAAGGAGACCTCTGCAAAACATGATGATAATTCAGTTATAGCTGAGGGTTTCGTTATAGCCCCCCTTCCCTCAATGAAGTCGAAGCGCTACGCCTTTGGAAATCATTCTAAGAGCTTGGTAATTACTGCTCTTCAAGGGAACGGGAACAAATATATGCAAATTGCATTGTGTCTGCTTTTGCATCAACAAATCTCAAGGTAAAGTAGTGCAGATAATGAGGCGTATTAAGACTCCACATGAAATCACTCAGGAGGAGGATATAAGGTGTGTCGGCTGCACACACGTGTTCAGATGCTTGAGTAGATGGGAAGAAAATGAGACGAGGAAGCAGAGGAATAGGAAGTAGCGACAGAAGGAGGAAGAGAGAGATGGGGAGAGTGAAGAATGAAGATGAGAACAGAACGAGAGACTGGAATACTGATGAGATCAAACCGAGATCTGAGCACACACCAGACTAGACTTATAACACACAGTCTTGAGTTCTGAACTGACAAAATTTCTTAGCCATAAAGGAAAGTAAAGATGGTATTAAAATGTCCAAAAGGGAGGTTAAATCTGAACAAAATAACTTAACACTGTTTCTTAGGAATGCATTTCCATTTTGGATGAAAGAATAAACAAACATAGGAACATATGCACAGTTTTGCCACTAAACCGTGTTACTTCATGGAAGAATTGTTTATTCTGATTACTAATATTAATAAGTGATGCTTATTTAACAGTTATTGCTTTATAAACAGTTATAAAACTGAAAATAGCCATAAAGGAATATGAAGTAGTAAAGACGATATTACAACGTCCAAACGTAGGTTAAATGGGAACAAATGGAATTTAACACTGCTTCGTAGGGATGCACTGACATTATTGGCTAAAAAAATACATAAATTGCCATTTTCAGACATGGAATGAAAGGGGAAAAAAGGTAAAGACTCTAAATAGACTCATAAATTGTAATAGACACAGTAAACAAAAACTTCAACAGAGAAAATGTACCAACATGCATAATTTACTAGTTTTCTACACAGTTGCCATTTTGAAAATGCCAAAGCGAACATGCATTTTGGCACAAGCCAAAATGAAGCCACACCAATTATTAATATTAATAGAATTACACTCTATGCCTCCTAGTTTCTTTTTTCAGACCAGTTTGTCCAGAATTGTCCATTTTGATTTTGTTTTTATTGATTGATTGATTGATTGATTGATTGATAAATATAACAAAATACCATGGCATTATCTGATATCCTCACTAAACTACTGAGGGTTTTGTAAATTCTTGCATTATTTCTTTTGAGAATTTTGATATAATATCTGAATATATTGTCAAGCAAAATTCTCTAGTTTGGATGGACACCACCAGCATACATGTGCTCTGTTGGTTGGCAATATAACAGTTCTGTGTTATTTTTCAAACTTCATTTCAGAAAACAAGAAGCAATGACAATGGAAAGACTGGAATGGAAAGCCATTTTGAAAATGCCAAAGCGAACATGCATTTTGGCACAAGCCAAAATAAAGCCACACCAATTATTGATATTAGTAGAATTATACTCTATGCCTCCTAGTTTCTTTTTTCAGACCAGTTTGTCCAGAATTGTCCATTTTGATTTTGTTTTCATTTCAAGCTCTTTGAAATATTGTTGATAACTGACCCATAGGCTTCACTTTAGTTCTCTAGTTTGGATGGACACCACCAGCATACATGTGCTTTGTTGGTTGGCAATATATTTGTATTGTGTTATTTTTCAAACTTCATTTCAAAAAACAAGAAGCAATGACAATGGATTATATACATGTTAGGGAAAAAAAAAAAAAAGAAGCAAGCTCTGGATATTCTGCCGTTGTTCCCTTCCACTCCACAAATCGCAAGCGTGCGTTCCAATGATTTCGCTGTGAAAGGCTCCATGGGCCCTCAAATTGACCTATTACTTAGCTCCAATTCTCCTCAAGCCGATCAGCGCGTTTCAATCTCCAGCTGCATAGCTTCACTGCGCCTCCGTTCTCCCGCGGTTGTTCTGCAGGCTATTAGGGTCAGAGCGCATTCTTTCCCTCTCTCGTCTCTGGACTGTGTCCAAATTCACAAACTCCAACGGTAAAGTCATCTACTGCCAGAGCTCAAGAATCACTGGTGCATTCTGTTCAAGAGAAAGTTTAAGGTAATATATCTTCTTACTGTGAGAGGCTCGCAGACTTCCTGTTTGTGTCCTTGTGAGTGTACACTATGTGCTTGCCACTGTGCTGAAGTATATACTTTTGAAATATTCAAACACCATCCCATTCCAGTTATGAACAAACATTCTTCCAGTAACGTTAAAGGATTAGTTCACTTCAGAATTCAAATTTCCTGATAATTTACTCACCCCAATGTCATCCAAGATGTTCATGTCCTTCTTTCTTCAGTCGAAAAGAAATGAAGGTTTTTGAGGAAAACATTCCAGGATTTTTCTCCATATAGTGGACTTCACGCATTACATAATCACGTTGGAAAGGTCACGCGTGACGTAGGTGGAAGTATCGATAGCAGTGCAAGAAGAGCATTTGTGGTTAAAATGTATATAATTTGTTATTTTTCTTAGAAATTGGCAGATGGTTTCTCTAGATTAGATTCTTATTCCTCATCTGGGATCATGTAGAGCTCTTTGAAGCTGCACTGAAACTGACATTTGGACCTTCAACCTGTTGAACCCCAGTGAAGTCCACTATATGGAGAAAAATCCTGGAATGTCTTCCTCAAAAACCTTCATTTCTTTTCAACTAAAGAAAGAAAGACCTATCTTGGATGGCATGGGGGTGAGTAAATTATCAGGACATTTTAATGGGAATGTTTTTGGAACTTGTTTTTGTTGGCTGGGAAAATCTGTGTATTTTACTGAGCGATCATTAAAAATAGTACCAAAAATGTACTACGATAGCCATGCAAATATCTCAGTTCATGCACGGTAGTAGAAACAAGTTTGATTCAAATGAATTTAGTGGCAAAACCCAAGTCATTTAATGTCCTGATTGATTGGGTGGATATTAGCTGATAACAGCCAAATAAATGCTATATTTGTTATCTTCAAAAGAGCTTCACAAATCACATTTTCTTCACATCTAATGCTCAGACTGCTGATGAAGATACTGTATGAAATATATCATTAGGTGTTCACATGCAATAATTTTCATATTATGAATCCAATCTGATTTCAATTTCTGAAAAGTATGTTTATACAAACCCTAAACCTTACAGTTTGTTTCAAATATTCGTTTTCATGTGCATTACATGCATTCTGTGCAAAACTTTTCTTCCACTTACCAGTTCGTAAGACGTAAAATGCATGTAAACATTTGCATCACAGCACTAATGCGCAAGGTATTTAGGAATCCGTCATTTTCAAATGTTTACGTGCTTAATATATTTCCCATTGATCCGATTATTTCAGGTCTACACCACCCTTTCAATCCAACAGAAATTAAATTTGGATCGGCGTCAGTCGTGAGGTGTTTACATGGAGGATTTTTAATATGATTAAGCCATCAATCCGATTATGACCAGATTGTTTGGGTGCATGTAAACATAGCTACTGACAGTCACAAATCATTCATACAAGCACTCGTATGTTGTACATACATGCCATCGCATTTCTCTTCTGTGATATTCTACAAAATGAGGCAGAGTTTTGGACGCAAGCCACAGCCAATGAGCTCAGCCAGAGATTATCTTCAGCATCAAGTGTAAAATCTCAATCACACATCAGTTAAACTCTGACAATATCTCCTCTCGGCTTTGGTCATTATTGAGGAGCCATATGTGAGAGCCATATGTATTTAGGCCCATACGCTCAGATTAGCAAAAGCTGTTGGATGGAAGTTGTGATATGATTCACTGCATTATTTCTCAGCTCAACGGCAGATTTAATGACCTCTCTGAGGAACTCCTGCGATAACAAATAGCCCACGCCACCAGCACTGGAGCGCACAGGACAGGAGTGATTATCATGCCACAAAGCCATTAGAAAGAGCCGCTGCGGGTTAGTCGCTCAAGACTGAGGAAACCTGTGTTTGGAGAGTTGGTTAATAGCGTTAATCAGTTGAGATACCACTTAAATGACTCGTCGCCTAACGCGGGAAACGCCTTGGAAAATCGATCTGTACTTTTTTCTGAATACAATGTGAGTGGTGTTTGCCAATGCAAAACCCATGGCAGTGATACTAGGGCAGTTGTTCCTTTCTGACCCCAAGGCCCCCCATTGTCCACAACAAACATTTTTAAAAGCCCGACACTCCTGTTTCTGTAATTTGCAGGATTCCGGAAGTTTTAAGACCTGATTGTTCTTCAGGGTTTCCTTTTTTTTTATTCAACTGATTTATGAGTTGTTTATGATTTGCTGAATAAAGGATAAGGTTTTGTAAGAATATTTGTTCACACCAAGAACAATAACTATAAAGATAACTACATTGGCATCCATACCAACGCACGATAACACTCTGTTTATTATAAGCGCTTGCTGTAGTTTTGTCATCTGGCGCTTTAAATGTTTGAGCTCTCTAAAGCATGGTGGATTCTGATTGGCTGTTTCCAAGCGATACTGACAATTGCAAAGATTTCAGATGATGGCAACTTTGTATCGACACGCAAAACTATCAAATATCATCCTAATATTGTAATATTATTCTTATATTGCAATCATTAAGAGCGCAAGTTGTAATTGCTGCCTAACACGTTCACTGTCTGCTTAACTGAATACATGAAGTTAAATTTGGGGTGTGGCTACTGTAGCAAGATAAGTTTGGGGTGTGGCTACTGTAGAAGTCTGAGAGTTTGGGGCATGGCTACAGTAGCAGGATGAGTTTGGGGCGGGGCTACTGTAGCTGTTGGATAGTTTGGGGTGTGGCTACTGTAGCAGGCTGAGAGTTTGGGGCGGGGCTACTGTAGCAGGATGAGTTTGGGGCGGGGCTACTGTAGCTGTTGGATAGTTTGGGGTGTGGCTACTGTAGCAGGCTGAGAGTTTGGGGTGTGGCTACTGTAGCAGGTGGATAGTTTGGGGCGTGGCTACTGTAGCTGTTGGATAGTTTGGGGTGTGGCTACTGTAGCAGGCTGAGAGTTTGGGGCGGGGCTACTTTATCAGGTGGATAGTTTGGGGTGTGGCTACTGTAGCAGGCTGAGAGTTTGGGGCGTGGCTTCTGTAGCAGGTGGCCAGTTAGGGGCGTGGCTACTGTAGCTGTTGGATAGTTTGGGGTGTGGCTACTGTAGCAGGCTGAGTTTGGGGCGTGGCTACTGTAGCAGGATGAGTTTGGGGCGGGGCTACTGTAGCAGGTGGATAGTTTGGGGCGTGGCTACTGTAGCTGTTGGATAGTTTGGGGTGTGGCTACTGTAGCAGGCTGAGAGTTTGGGGCGGGGCTACTGTAGCAGGATGAGTTTGGGGCGGGGCTACTGTAGCTGTTGGATAGTTTGGGGTGTGGCTACTGTAGCAGGCTGAGAGTTTGGGGTGGCTACTGTAGCAGGTGGATAGTTTGGGGCGTGGCTACTGTAGCTGTTGGATAGTTTGGGGTGTGGCTACTGTAGCAGGCTGAGAGTTTGGGGCGGGGCTACTTTATCAGGTGGATAGTTTGGGGTGTGGCTACTGTAGCAGGCTGAGAGTTTGGGGCGTGGCTTCTGTAGCAGGTGGCCAGTTAGGAGCGTGGCTACTGTAGCTGTTGGATAGTTTGGGGTGTGGCTACTGTAGCAGGCTGAGAGTTTGGGGCGGGGCTACTTTATCAGGTGGATAGTTTGGGGTGTGGCTACTGTAGCAGGTGGCCAGTTAGGGGCGTGGCTACTGTAGCTGTTGGATAGTTTGGGGTGTGGCTACTGTAGCAGGCTGAGAGTTTGGGGCAGAGCTACTGTATCAGGAGGATAGTTTGGGGTGTGGCTACTGTAGCAGGATGAGTTTGGGGTGTGGCTACCGTAGCAGGCTGAGAGTTTGGGGTGTGGCTACTGTAGCAGGCTGAGAGTTTGGGGCAGAGCTACAGTATCAGGTGGATAGTTTGGGGTGTGGCTACTGTAGCAGGATGAGTTTGGGGTGTGGCTACTATAGCAGGCTGAGAGTTTGGGGTGTGGCTACTATAGCAGGCTGAGAGTTTGGGGTGTGGCTATTGTAGCAGTCTGAGAGTTTGGGGTGTGGCTACTATAGCAGGCTGAGAGTTTGGGGTGTGGCTACTGTAGCAGACTGAGAGTTTGGGGTGTGGCTACTGTAGCAGACTGAGAGTTTGGGGCGGAGCTACTATATCAGGTGGATAGTTTGGGGTGTGGCCATTGTAGCAGGAGGAGAGTTTGGGGCGTGGCTACAGTAACAGGCCTATATCTGAGCAGCAATAATAGTGACACTTGCCTTAGAAAACTAGGACAAAAGCTGCATTTGTGTGACAACTAAACAATCTTTCAACATCTATATGTGGCCTCGGCATATATCGGTTTGTACCTCAGAGACATGACAAAACACTGCATTACAGAAAAACCTTGTCTACTACAAAGCTTCAGAACAGGAACCCAAAAAACAAAACACGTGTTTGTTTGTTTCTGTGTAAATATATCCTGCACAAATCATACTGAACTTGAGGCGTCCTGTCACAAGTTAATTCCCCTGTGCGCTCTTCTGAGGGAAGAGTAGAATCCAGCACTGAACATTTATAGCAGGACCCCGTCTGTTTTCCCCGTCACAGCGTTGAGACAGACAGCACATAATCAAAGACAATCGCTCATCTGAGTAGAGGACAAATCCCACCAGGCACTGCTTCGCCTAACGATCGCTTCTGATGCTTTGCTACGAATCCAATTGTATTTTATGACCCAAAGACGGCACTTGGATATCATGGAGAGACACTTTTCACAATCCAATTAATTCCTAACAGATCAAATCACATCAGAACCTTCAGTTCATTTCTTTTTCATGTTGAATATCTCGTCTCACTTATAAATACGTCATATTATTCTAAAGGTAAACTTGATTTCGAATTCCATTTCATATTGACGTTAATGTGTTCTTCTGTTACTTTGGCAAATGTCGGTACACTCGTAAAAATACAGTTTCCAAATTTTAGCAGCTGGATCATTCCTGTGATGCAATGCCATTTGAACTCTGATTCTTTAATTTGCATGGCACGCATATTCATATTTAAGCTGTTAAACTTTATTACTAGTTGATTATTATTTGCTTGTTTCATATTCTTCTATATTTCAGTTTCATATTCTGAAATCAAACTCATTCGATCAAACATGATGTAATGTTTCAACAGTCACACAAAGCAATCCATCAGATCCATGTACTTACTGATGTTCATGCAGCTATTTTCCCTCCAAAATGATGTCACTTCCTGGAAGTTGATGTCATTAGGATTTGGGGTTTTGCCTGGCTTTTGTTAGGATTTTACTAAAAAAAATAAAGACAGGATGGATACTGATTCCAAAACAAATAACATGAAATTATGAAGTATGAAAGTATTCTAATGTGATTTGTGGGTATAACTTTTTCAACAATATTAAGACGTGTACGACATGGCCATGAAAATATATACATTTTATAATAGCAAAATGATCTGGCTATGCCAACTATTTAGTGATCCAGTGAGAATTTTTAATTGGGCAATTTAATTTGGTGTTTCATGGGAATTCAGCTGGTTAATTCTACTAACAGAGGCATGAGCAAAGCATATCTAATTAAATCAAGACCAATTTCTGAGCATATTTGTCACATTGGTGGTTCTTTTATGCTAATGAGGTATTATGAATGAGATGGATATTTTGAAGGCGTGTGAACTAATAAAACCCTGGATTCAGAAACGTTGATGCCTTCTCTAGTTTGCTTGGAAAAAGCCACTCTTGACCTTTCCTCAGATCACAGATCAGCCATATAGAGCTCCTGCTGGCATCTAATCACAATCTGTCAGCTGATAAAGTGCACAAACACACGTGCCGTATATACTCAGCCAGCTCCATAAAGCAATTTTGCAGGGAAATTCATTTTTCTATAAAAATGGGTGACATTAGAAGAGGGAATGTGCAGATAATCCAGCATGTGGAATGGCTTCTCTGAATGGCCGCTCCTGACAGCACCATCCTTAAGAGACATAAGGGAGATATTTTTCCTGAGCTTTCTAAAATCAATTCCTGTTAACAGAGCCTGGGAACAACATTTCTGTCACGGAAGCAAGCTGGTGAATAAACATACACCCAAATCCACGCAGCTCTTGTGGTGTAACCTCATTAAATGCATTGTTTAAAATGACAAAAATTCTGACTACTAATGACTAACTAATTCGGAAAATCAAACTACTGATTGATTTACACTGACAGAACTAAATCCACTATTTGGTAATGAACATTATAAAGACATTTACAGAATTCTTTTCAAATGTAAGAAAAAAAAATGAAAGCATTTCTCACAATAAGGTTTCAAGGTTCTTTTTAAGGGGCTACTTGTAAAATAGACTTGCTCTTTTGGTGTACTATGCAAAAAGTAGTACATGCAAAAACCCACACCTTTCATTATTTACCAGACTCATCTGGAAATCTTCAAGGTTATCACATCACAATCATGTGCTCATTAACTTGTACCTCTCGCAAACGTTTCTGATAACGGCATAAAGTCTGGTCACCATTGCAGCTCAGACATTAACAGACTGACTGACATAAACAGTGTAGTATTTTTGCATGTCGTTTACAAATCCAGTCACAATTCCAGTGGCTAGTTCTTTCTCAAAATCTGGAACTGAAAAAAAACTTGTATTTTTTGTTTGCCATTTTTTTGTGTGTGCAATTTGCATCAGATGGTCAGTTATACTAATTATTTTTGCATAGCTTTGCCTATTTAGTATTCAGCAATTTGCTGGGGTTTTGGTACTCATTTCACATGCAAATATGTGAGCCAATCCTAGATAATTTACATACAGAGATGATGAAGTTACAGTAGCAAAAACAGTCATAAAAACTAAATGAAAAGCAGACTTTAGGGGAAAAGGGAATAAATAAAACTTTAAATATCATTTCATGTAAACTTTAGTCCTAACGGTCAGAGAGAAAGCAGAAACTGCTTTAGTGCAGGACACCTACACTATAAGCAGACAAAGACCCTTTCAAATCTGTATGAGAATATAGTACAACCTTTTAAAATGACAGTCATCATTTTACTAATCAAGAACTAATTCATTTTGTGATTGGTGAGCAATTAACAGCAGAGAGAGACACGCTCCATCTCAGAAACCCCTGATGTGCTGTTCTGTCTCAATCGCTCGCTTTCTTCATGTCTCGCGCTTCTTCTGTTCATTCACGGGTCCCTTGTCACCTCTCTTAGTTCCCTATAAAACCTTCCCTTAAAGTGGAAGTTAGAAGAGCAGCACAATGTGGCTTTTCATAATGATCAGCCTGGTCAAACCAAACCCATAAATCACTCCAGCACAAATACAACCAAACTGCACAATCCACTGCCTTTAAATATACAGGCGCAGTGAAAGTAGGTTTGGAAATCAATGCATTTCATTTCCGTTGCATGTTCCTTACGCTGCCTGTCCTCATTTTCATTCCACTCACAATGGATAAACAGCCTGAAACTTGGAAAAGTGCGAACAGGAGAGCTGAAGGGTGTTTTTTTTTTTTTTATTGTGGCTTAATGAAAAATGAAACCACGTTGGCCTCTTTTAAAAGCCCTATAAACTCTTTCAGGAACAACAGAAGAAAGGTGGTTTTGTGATAGAAAGGTGATTACATATATTTCCATTCAAAGTTTTTATAGTTACCTTCGTTTAAAGTTCTTGCGTATTGGGATGTACATTCAAGTGTAACAGAACACATGTAGGGCGCAATAACACACTACAGTTATAATCTAATACTTTACATGTGCTGTAGTATGTTAGTGAACACTTCAAAATAAGTGTACTTCTTTAAACATTTAAAATAGTTTAAAGTACAATTTTTAAATTGACATTATTACAAAATGCACTTTGTAAACAGTCATGGAAGTGCACTTGTAAGCACACTAAAAGTACATATTCAATAAAATTAATCAAACCTTTCTCACAAGGGTTGAGATGTGGGCGTGGCACTCGAAAGTGTATGCAGATGAGCGTGAGAGGGGCGGGGTTTAAGTGGACTAAATGACTGGAGAAGACCTGCATACTTCACCAGAGAGAAGTCTGTCAGTTCCACTGGAAGATCCAGTTGATTAAACATTACGAGGTCTAAACATTATAAAAAAATAAACATATGCACAGATGAATTGTCCATAACAAGATCTATAACATGCATTTAGAAAATAGAGTGATTTTTTATTTTACGCTGATTTCATTCTGAAGGGTTAATTCAAGAGTTACGAGAATATGAAGCAGAACCTGAAATAATATAAGAATAACTCTGTGCTTTTGAAGCTGTTATTTCCTCATAGATATTACATTTCTTCAGCACACACTGCAACATTGTTCAAGCTCATTTGAAACGATGGCAATCAAGCCCATCTAATGACGGTCACTATGGAGACCAACAGAACTGCTGTGAACCAACACTCCATTTCCATTTTCCTCCGAATGCTTGCTGTTTGTTTGCTGTAGAAACTCAATGTTCTTGTCTGGGTCTCTGTTAATTTGTACTTTAGGACATCTGGAGTGGAAAGTGCTTGTTAGTGCTACTTGGAGTCACTATTTTAGGGATAGTGATTTGAGCAAACCTTTAAACATCATCGTGTAATCGTCCTGCGCAGACATGAATGAATCCTCAAATAATGAAAATAACAACCAAGCATTAATTAAAGGGTTAGTTCAACCAAAAATGAAAATAATGTCATTAATTACTCACCCTCATGTCATTCTACACCTGTAAGACCTTCGTTCATCTTCAGAACACAAATTAAGATATTGTTGATGAAATCCGATGGCTCAGTGAGGCCTGCAAAGCCAGCAATGACATTTCCTCTCTCAAGATCCATTAATAAAGTACTAAAGACATATTAAAATCAGTTCATGTGACTACAGTGGTTCTATCTTAATGTTATATAAAGCGACAAGAATACTTTTTGTGTGCCAAAAAACAAAATAAAGACTTTTCAACAATATCTATATGGGCTGATTTCAAAACACTGCTTCATGAAGCTTCTGAGCGTTATGAATCTTTTGTTTCGAATCAGTGATTCGGATCTCCTATCAAACGGCTAAACTGCTGAAATCACGTGACTTTGGTGCTCCGATCCACTGATTCGATTCGTAAAGGTCTGAAGCAGTGTTTTGAAATCGGCCCATATAGATATTGTTCAAAAGTTGTTATTTTGTTTTTTTGGCACACAAAAAGTATTCTTGTCGCTTTATAATATTAATATTGAACCACTGTACTCACATGAACTGATTTAAATATGTTTTTAGTACATTAATGGATCTTGAGAAGAGGAAATGTCATTGCTGGCTATGCAGGCCTCACTGAGCCATCGGATTTCATCAAAAATATCTTAATTTGTGTTCTGAAGATGAATGAAGGTCTTACGGGTGTGGAACGACATGAGGGTGAGTAATTAATGACATTATTTTTGGGTGAACTAAACCTTTTAGTGTCCCGAAACATTACAGTTTAAGTAGTGCTAGTATGATGCTAACACATTTAGCATGAAGCTAACATGTTGTTAGCATAATGTTAATATTATTAGCATGATGTTAACACAACAAATATAATCAGCATGTCGCTAGCATTATGCTAGCACAATTAACATGTTGGCTGCGTTCAAAAACTGGAAAATGCTGCCTTCAGAGGGCACAAGGCATCAAGGCACATCCGAATCCAATGTTAGCTTCACTTCCTGTTTCCTGAGATACCTTCATCTGATCAGATGTCTGAAGGCAGCATAGATGTATCCTTCGCTGCCTTTGATATCCCACAATCCTGTGTGTCCATTCTTTGACTGTTGAGCTAGAAAATTAAAGATGCCGTCCGAAAGTTGAGTTTGCTAGCGAAAAATTACTACTGTAGTACTTAATTGTTTGTTTAGTTTTGCGGTAGATCATTAAACTGTTGCACTGCCTAAAATGTCAAATCAAACGCTGCCTTAAAAGTCATTGCCTGATAGGGCAGCGAGGCAGCAAGTCTGCTGCCTATGTTTTCGAATGCAGCCTTTGTCTGCATTATGCTAACATGATTAGCATGTTGCTAACATTATTTTAACAAGATGCTAATATGTTTAGCATTATAACATGGTTAATATGCTGTTAACGTGATGCTAGTATGTTTTAATGTTTCACTAGATGTTGCTAACATCTTTTAGCATGTTTTAGCATGTAGCTAATATGATTAAACATGTTGTTAGTATTATCCTTAACACATTTTGACTTGTTTTTATCAAGTTTGAATAATTATATGGTATTAATTAGTAATAATTAGTTTTATGTTCTGCTTCATATTCTCTTAACTCTTTCATTTGATTGCCGTTAACATGCAATTAAGTGTCCCATAAACATTACATTCAGTTTAAGTAGTGTTTGCATTATGATAGCACATGTAACATAATGCTAACACGATAAACATGTTGTTAGCATTATGTTAATATAATTAACATGTTGTTAGAGAGATGCTAACATGACAAATATGTTGTTAGCATTAATGCTAGCATAATTATCATGTTGCTAGCATCATGTTTGCTAGCATGGTTTTAGCAAGATTCTAATGCATTTAGCATTATGCTAATATGGTTAACAAGTCGTTAATGTGATGCTAGCATGTTTTAACTCTTCACTAGACGTTGTTAGCATCTGTGAGCATGTTTTAGCATGTAGCTAATATGATTTAGCATATTGTTATCATGATAATAGTTTTATACCCTGATGAAAAATCCAGCTAAAACCACCCTAAGCTGGTCCGGCTGGTTTTTGCTGGTCTCCTAGCCTGGTCATAGCTGGTTTTAGAGGGGTTTTGGTTAGCTAGGACACTGGGAGGCTGGGAGACCAGCTTAAACCAGCTAAGACCAGCCAACCAGCTTAGGCTGGTTTTAGTTGGATTTTTCAGCACGGTCATGTTTTAATAATTAGTTATGTTTTTTTAACACTTAAGTATATGCTTTTAAAGTATATCATTTCAGCAATATGCATACTTCTTTATTTCTCAAGTGCAGTTAGCACCAGTCTTGATGCACATATGACACACTGCATGTGTGATGGAGTTTACTTTCTTCAGCCGCATGTGTCGTTCACTGCCAATATGTGACAGCAGACGGCGGGTGACTGTCCCGCAGCGTCCGTCTGTCCAGAGAGACCGCTGCCATTCACACAATGACAAACTGAAGGAAATCCAACATTTACTTTGCAAAGGTGGGATGTCACGTTCCTGGTTTGCTTCATGAGCGACATGTCCCGTCACCTGTGTGGCCCTTATTTAGAATGACAGGAAAAGGAATAAAAATGGACCTGACAGCTTTTCACAGGAAACAGCTACTTGTCAGACTCTGATTTGAACATTCACAAAACGCTCCATTTTCTTGCACTGAATGACACGTCTGTCGGTGGCTGTAATGATTGCTCAAGTCATCTGTGAGGTTTGGCATAAATACATGTGAGGGTCATGAAAAAGCTTTCAGCTGATGTAAAAAAAGGTAGCAAACACGGTAAAGCAGGAGTGGATGTACAATGTTATTACTATAAGTCAGAGAGTAGCACAACACTACTTACTCATGAAAAGTGTATCAGGTAATTCTTGCAGTATGTATATCTGATATATCTTCTGTTTTGATTTCTATTAGTTCAACTTTTCTGGACCTCGGCAGTGTATTGATAATACACGGTCCTAGTACTGAGCCTTGTGGTACTCCACACTGAACTTGTGATCGGTAGGACACAATCTGCATTGTAAAAAGCACTAACTTGACTTAACTTGACTTATTGAAAGTTAGCAAGCAAAATAAACTCCATCACACATGCAGTGTGCATTATGTGCTTCAAGATTGCAGGCAAACGCTTGTGAAAGAAGAAGTACACTTATTACAGAAATAACATTCTTTAAAATAAAATATAAATATGCTAAAATAACTTGATAAGAATCACCCTTAATCATATTAGCATTGCCTAGCTACATGCTGATACATGCTAAGAACAATGCTAACAGATGCTAGCAATTTTAGTAAAACATATTAGCACAATAATAAACATATTAGCATCTTGCTAATATAGCAACATGTGAATAGTGTTAGCATCATGCCGTTAGCAATGTGCTAATTAAATATTATGTTAACAACATGTTTATTATGCTAGCTTCATAGCAACATGGTAAATGTGTTAGCATCAAACAGTGAAAAATGTCTGTCATAAATTTGAGGTAAACTGCATGATTTTATGATATGCAATAGGTCTATCTGGTTTAATGTTTACGCTTGATTATTCTTTTATACACGATCCTACATGAAATGTTGTTGTTGTTGTTGTTGTTTTCCAGTGTATCCCTTGTCCATCAACATGTAATGCTGGAAAGAAAACACTAATTATTTTAAATAATCAGATCACATACACATATTTTGTGCAGTTTCATAATAAATGTGTGTGTTTTCACAGCTGTCTCATTTGGAGCACTTGTTTAGGGAACCTGCTGCCTTTTCTTTCATAGTTCAGTTCGTTTATGCGACTATGAACATGTCACAGTCACGCTCGGATCCGCACCAAAATAATCGGCCCGAGAACGCCTCAACTCTGGAGCGGCACGCTTGTGCTGAGGAAGCAATTCGACTCAATGGACCAAGCTGTATCATTATTCATTCATAATGGGATTCTGCTGGTGAACACATTACTTATCGCAGTTAGAAAACCAAAAAGAAACTCTTCTGACTGATTTTCTCTGATCTTTTCTCTTGCAAGAATGTTGCCTGGGTGAAGCCTTGATTCCTGCTGTAACACATTCTCTCTTCTTCAACAAATCAACAGTAAATGTGTGCAACCACAATGCATTTTCATTTATTTATTTTTCTTATTTTTCTTAATGTGTGAACAGCTTGTAACGAAACTTAAAAAACGAGAGGTTGCAAATAGAGATGCACTGATACTAAATTTCTTTGCCGATATGATAGCTGTTTATTAAGAATGATATCAGCTGATGCCAATACCAAAAAAAATCTCTCCCAAATAATGCTGCAAACTATACAGTAAACCCTCTCACGCTATACTATTAGAGGTTACAATTAACAACGGAGGTATTATATTCAGGATATAATAGAGGAATTATTTTCAAATATAATAATTACACTCAAATCAAAACTGAAATGTTCAGCTGTACATAAGGTATATTTCATAAGCACATTTCTTCATGGCAAATGTATTCAAACATATACTTAATAATTAATTATGTATAATTAATTAATTAACAGTAAATAAGCTCCTCTCTAGTGTTACGGTAAATGTGACGTTATATGACATATTGTTCAAAAGCTGTTTTATTTTAGTTCCGTGGTTGAAAGTGATTACATGAGACATGGTACATTTTGGTAAGTTGTACTGTATCTTTCAACATACCTTCTGATGTTCATGCATGTTTTTCGACATGTAACTCGTGCTCCACACTGCCGCTTGCACTACAGCAATCTCGTCACGTCACAGTTAAGAGCGTCAAAACACCATTTATTGTTTGAATTTAGTGATAAAATGTACAGAAAACTGAGACTTTGTTTCTTATCAGGAGTAACAAAGATTTTTGTTATTATTGGGAGACGCTACAAATAATGTTTTATGTAGCAAAAAAAAAAGAAAAAAAACACAGACCTTGGGAACCCTGGCTTATCTACGATAGTGATAATAATAGCTTTTATCGGCCGATACTGATTGTTAGCCAATATATCAGTGCATCTCTAGTTGCAAGGCTATCTCACGACCAATTCGTATGTATTTTCTGAGGTGGCTAATTTGTACAAATTTGTACGACCTCACTCATACAAATTCATACGATTTGTCTAAACCCCAGTGACGACTCAGGTTCAGGGGCAGGGTTAGGGGTAGGTCATTGGTATGAATTCATACGAATTAGCCACCTCTTAAAATACGTACGAATTGCTATAAGATCAGGTTGGAGGGTGTCTATGAAAGCCTATAGACTGATTTTTATGTAAAGGACTGAGGACGTTTTTGGCAGGAATATCAAAAGCATGTGATGTTTACATACACTCCCGAGAGTCTTTCTTCTGTTCACGCTTCCAAAGGTATTTACAACTTCTTTTTATTTCTAAGCGAAAAACTTAAAAAAGAACTCAGTCAAGGCCTTGCATCACCAGTACGAGCACGAGCAATAAGTTGTTGGCTGCAGTTCAGTTGACGGCCACCGGTGTCGCTAAAAACAGCTGTTTCTGAATCCTACATACAGCCCCTTTAAGTCACCCAACGCCCCCTACTGAGCCCCGGTGCTCTTGTTGAGAACCACTGCTCTACAAGCGCTGTAACAAAGCAGTAGATGCTGTGATGGACGTAGAACGATAAGCCACAGCGGTAATGATCCGTTAATTAGCTGGATATAAGCCGTTATAAGCCAGAAGCTGAAAGGGCTGTAATAGAGCTGCTTATCTCATGATGGTGAGCTGATCTGGCATTGTGAGAGCTGTTTGTGTGCTCATTTATAGCTGTCACACACACACACACACACACACACACACACACAGATCACCTAATGCAGCGTAACAATACAAATGGTGCAGATACCTCGTCCATTTTGGACATGATTACACCAAATAACCCTCAAAGAAGCTCATGTTTCATCAAGTGACACAGGGGGAAATCAGATGAAAAGAGTCTGCAAATAATTGCAATACAACTCAAACTTAGAAAAAGTGAACACATGCAAAGGTTTCAATGGGAACCAATGGATTTGCTGTCTGATTCCATAGCAGAACCTTGTAAGCTCCACTACTGCAGCTTTAAAGAACCCATAAATCAATTAATTGATTAAAATATCTGCCTTAATGCAGTTCCAAATTATTATTTTTTTTATTTTGGCATCATCTTGTCTGTGACGTCTCTCCTAAAATTCCTCAGCAGAAAAATAATGATGGACTTCAAGCACTGTGATGTAAATGACAATGATGCTTAAGCTCTTGTGAACACATAATTTCCATCCAAACACAATGTTTAACTAAATATGCACATCCTGCTGATTAGCATAAAATGCCTGAGAGTAAATGAACAAGTTTATGGAAGGTGCTTCACAGAGCCAGAAGCTGATTTATGATTCTGCCTCCTGATCCAAATTTAATGCTGTATAATGTGTGATTTTTAAGACAATAAAAACTAGATTTTCACATTTTCTTGAGGAAGGTTCTGCCCTCAATGCATTTAATCGTCCACCCGGTGAAAAGTCTGAATCACAAACGGTGCACAAAATCAAAGCTTTATTGTCAGTGCATTAAATGTAGAGACATGCCAGTGTTATATTATTATCATTATTATCATACTTTTTTATACAACAGTTCTTTCTGGTTCTGGAATCTGATTGGCTTAGAGCCGTGTGATAATATTCTAGTGATAACAGCACTCCTACCTTTTCACCGTTTGTATCACTCCGCTTGAAGCGACTGTAATGGCGGCCGAGCAAATCCACTGTATTTTTTACAAATGCTACACTTGCTGTACCACAAACTATCGTTTTAAGTTTTTTAGGTGAGAATGTAGTTGTTTAGACCTGAAATATGTGACTCATATTTAATCATAGCACCTATTTTACAATTTGTTTAGATGTTTTCGGAGATGTGAGCTCCAGGCCGTCAGCAGTCATTCAGTGCTCGAGTACCCGCTGAGAACAGCTTCATCTCAGCCAGTGTTTCAGGTATTTGCCGCTGTCTCTTATAGTGGTTAAACATGAGATATTATTCATTTTGGGTACATAAAATGGTCAATCTTTGATCTTATTAATCTAGTGCTTGTTCCTGAGCTAATCGAATATGACTGTTAAATTTAATAATTTAATATTAAAGCTATATTTAACTCACATCCTGTAGAGCACTGCTATTGTACGTTTGACTGAATTGCACAATTGTGTTTATTTCCTGTTGTCATTTATAATGGCTATTGTTGTTAATTTAAATATTGTTGCGCAATAAATATTACTTTATATAAATAATATGTTGTATTTGGTATTGAGAAAGAGTGCATAATATGGATTGAGTGAAAGTTACATCAATACGCCATTAGATGGCGGCAAACTTTACGAGTGAATGAGTCGGTCACAAGAGACTTTTAAATTGAAAGGGACTTTTGTAAACAGGATGTTGTTTCAGCGCTGTATGTTATGGAAAATTCCCTTAACTGCAGAAAGGACAAATACAAAGATCGCTTTCCTCAGCGGATATTCAACACATTTTTATAATGGATATAATATTATGGACATTATTATGGATATTATTCCTTCGTTACTAGTTCTAAAGTGACATTGGTCAAACTGTCAACTTGAGATTTGAATCCGTAGTGGAAGGAAGTAGTTCTGCTCAAAAGAGGGTTTTAAAGACACTCCGTTGTTATTTCTTATTTATTTACACACTTGTGCCATCAAACTGTTGTATAAACACAATATCACATGAGTAGGCGTGTGATATCGCTCTATATCAGCACAGCTGTGATTACTTATGGCACTCGGCCTGCACTGTCATCTTCAACTTAATTTATTTCATGAAGTTGCATATTTCATATTTCCATTTAGTTAAAAACAACAAAAAAAACATTTCAGTTTTTTTTTTTTGGGGGGGGGGGGGGGGGACACTGCAACAAGGCTTCAATTGTTAACATTAGTTAACTGTTTTAATTAGCTTGAACTAACAATAAACAATATTTCTACTGTCACATTCAGTTTTAGTTTCAGTTTATTTTCCATGTACTCTTAGTTTAGATTTCATTATTTCCTGTTTCCTGTCTGGTTTCTGAATATGTTCTTATGCATTGTCATAGCGACTTATTGTTTCACTGATTCCTTTCACCTGTCCCTGGTTTAGTTCTCATTATCCAGTGTATTTATAGTCCTCAGTTTTGTTCAGGCCTGTTGCATGAAGCCGGTTTCAGTTGCTATCCAGGCAGTGGGGTAATTTTGTTTTAAAAAGTGGATGGGACAGGAGTAATGTGTGTTTTGGTGTATTGCAATTGTATTATTACAATAAATGCAGAAAATTATTGACATAGACCTCATTTTTAATATGATAGGTTCATCCTTATATCTACTACATTGTTAGTCTCGAGAGTTTTACATTAGTCAATAAATACGTGGATCCGCACCAAATGTTTAATTGTTCTGATGGACTAGCGGTAGAATTTTCATTCAGCGTGCTAGAGGTTCTGGGTTCTAATCTGCCCTTTTGTAATTAATTTTATTTTTTTCTCATTAAAACCAAATATGTTCATCAGTGATTATATATCAAGAGCAGGGACACGTTTATGTGCATTTTGTTTTGTGATTTCACTGGAACAAATAGAGAGCCTCTGCCAACAGTGTAGAAGCACTCGTCCGTGTGAAGACTGCGCAGTGTGCACGAGCATCAAGAGAACATTGTTGCACCACTAATAGCGGCAATGAGCAACATGATTTCAAAAACAACACATCCCAGCACCAGATCGCCTAATATTTAACACAAACGTATATATCCGTACCGCAAGATGTTTCAAAAAGTGGTGGGGACAATATCGACCCTGGCAAAAAGTGGTGGGGACATGTCCCACCCGTCCCACCCGCAAATTACGCCTATGTATCCAGGTAAGTTATCCCCGCTTGTTTCCTTGTTTTAATTTGTCAACGATTAGTCAACAAAGTCAACGATAACTCTAGACATAAAAGGGAATGAACCGAAGTCAGAAAGAAGTCAGAAATTAAACTGGGGCAGTGCAAAACTTATTCCAGACATTCAGGGGCTTGTTCAAATCCGTAACCCGTGAGTAACAGTGATGCGCGACTTAACAAACAGCACTAGTGTGGGAGTAATCCTCAGTGCCGTGTTTTTCTCCCCTAACATTCCGCGCTAATTCTGAAGACCCATCGTTCCACAACCGTACATCTGTTTTTCCATATTCAGTGATTAAAATGGCTCCAAACAAACATGCGCAGCGCCCTTATCCGAGTGCGGGTTCTTTCCCGCAGTGGTGTGAATAAACTCCCAGGAGACGCAGTTTCAGCCCACTCAGTGGTTTCGGCACTGCTTAACCCTGACATGTCTTCCAGCTCCATTTCTCTGCTAATTGCCAGCTCTTCCTGCCGGTAATTAACTAATCCCATCGTGGCGGATGATTATCTGGGGTTCGAGAGCGATGCGACATTATCCCCCCCAATTCAGATGTTGTTGATTTTCACAGAGAGAGACTGCGGTTATGGCTATAAAAAAGCATTCAAACGGCTTCACAAAACATTTTACTTATTAATTTTTGTCATCTTATCAGCGGTTTAAGAGCTAGAAACACAGAGAAAAGTGGTAACACTTTACAATAAGGTTCTATTTAACATTAGTTAACTAACGTGAACTTAATTTCAGCATTTACTACTACATTTAGCTGTGTTATCTTTAATAAATGCACTGTGAACTATCATTAGTATGAACATTTCATTAACTAACACTAAGGATGATTAATAAAAGCTGTAAAAATATATTGTCCTTAGTTCATGTTGGATAATGCATTAACTAATGTTAACAAATCAGACAAGAAAAGCAATATAAAAGTGTATAAATTTAAAAAAAAAAAACATTTTTGCATGCATTTACTTTATAAAAACATAATGTGTCTGTACATTTCTGTAGTTTCATAACATTGTAATTTTCAGTACTGTCATGCTGATCTTTTATTATGTAAAGTGACAGCATCTAAATCTCAGTGTTGTTTGGTTTCCAGCGTCAGAAGAAAGGAAGTCATACTCATTTTCGTTTCTGGCTGGAGTATCTATTTAAGCTTGCTTGTTTTTGTCTCTCATGCCAGCACTCTCCGATCCAGTGACGTTTATCTATACATCTACTGACAAACAGATGCTCTTTAAGAGGTTTATTTTAAGTGTTCAGTCAAGCATGAATCAAACTCGTGACCTCCGGCACTTACAGCAAGACTAAGTCACATCAGCTCATATTGAATATATAAATACGTCATATTAAATCAAATTCTGTGTATTCCAGCTTGACTTCACAGTGATTCGACTCAAACTCTCAAAAAACAGTTCAAACACTGTCAAAAATAAACTTTAATGATCCATTTATAACTGAAACCTAGATAGAAGTCATTTTCACTTTTTGTATGGAGGAATTTAATAATGATCAAATCTCTACAAGTATGAAATATAAGTTGATGTTACAGTGTCAACAACATTAATGCATCACTTTAGAAACTGTGCAGTTCCAAACATTCTTACAATGTTAACAAAATTAGAAAAGTGTTAAAAGTGACATTAAATAAACATATTTAATGTCATCAATTCAATATTTCACGAACCACAAAAGATTTCTGTCTGTAAAGTTGTTCATAAACATGCTGTCATTATGTTGCAATTGCACTCTAAAAAATGCTGGGTTAAAAACAACCCAAGTTGGGTTGAAAATGGACAAACTCAGCGATTGGGTTAAATGTTTGCTCAACCTGCTGGGAAGTTTTATTTAACCCAATTATTGTTTAAAAATGACTATACGGCTGGCTTAAAATTAACCCAAAATAGGTTGGAAATTAAAAATCAGATCCATAATTACTAGAGGCAACAATAATAATCAAAAAATAAATAAATAAATTTCACAATTCGAATACCTGATTTAATGTAGGTGACTTGCAGGCATTGTGCAACAACAAATAATTTAAGGTTTTATTTTTTTCTAATAATTTGTAATAAATATTCCAACGTCAGGATACGAACCAAATAACACATGTTAAAGAATCGTATAACAGGAAACGTCAGCGTGTGATCCAGACGTGCTCTTGACAGGCTTCATGAGAAAAGCAAAAGGCAGCGAGGTAGACGGGTAATAGGCAACACACTGATTAGGGCACTTGTCATGCTTTCTGTGCACTTAGATGGACAGCAAGTGTCTGTGATTATTTCTCACCTTGACTGTGACCTTTTTATTCTCTCCCTCTCTTCCTGTTAACTCCGTCTCACCCCGTTCCGTCTGAAAGTGTGTCCGTGCATTACGCATTCCCCTCACTTCCTGCACTATCTGCGGCCTGCATCTAAATCAGCACCTCTGCTCCATCTAATTACTGCAGGATCAAGCAAACTCATTCAGCCCGGCCGACTTGGACAAAGGATTTGTCTCTGGCTTAAAACAAAAGGCTGAGATAGCGGGCCGCCCTCCACCGTGGCATTCACACACACTCTGAATATATGAGGCTACTCAGCCTGTCACATGAAGGCATTGTGTCCCCGCGTGAGATCGATATCTGGACGTTTTCATTTAGTCCTGCAGAATATTGGGTTTCAAAAGTGCACGACTGAGAGCAGGAATGTGGTGTGCTGAAAATTTGGGCCAAGTTATCTATTTAAAGGAACACCAAAATGAAAAGGCTACACTTAATTTCGATAGCAACTACATGTTAACTAACTCTCATTAATTTGCAACTACATGTCAGCTGACTCTCAGAGTATTAGTCAAGAGCACTGCACTCGCAACCAAATCAATCAAAAACCACAGCCAATCAGAAGAGACGGTGGGCGGAGTCTCTCTACAAGCGCACTGCACTCGCAACCAAATCAATCAAAAATCACAGCCAATCAGAAGAGACGGTGGGCGGAGTCTCTCTACAAGCGCACTGCACTCGCAACCAAATTAATCCAAAATCACAGCCAATCAGAAGAGAGGGTGGGCGGAGTCTGTCTGCAAGTAGACTGTACTCGCAGCCAAATCAATAAAAAATTACAGCCAATCAGATGAGACGGTGGCCGGAGTCTCTCTACAAGTGCACTGCACTCGCAACCAAATCAATCAAAAATTACAGCCAATCAGAAGAGACTGTGGGCGGAGTCTCTCTACAAGCGCACTGCACTCGCAACCAAATCGATCAAAAATGACAGCCAATCAGAAGAGATGGTGGGCGGAGTCTCTCTACAAGCGCACTGCACTCGCAACCAAATCAATCAAAAATGACAGCCAATCAGAAGAGACGGTGGGCGGAGTCTCTCTACAAGCGCACTGCACTTGCAACCAAATCAATCAAAAATGACAGCCAATCAGAAGAGACAGTGGGTGGACTCTCTCTGCAAGCGCACTGCACTCGCAACCAAATCGATCAAAAATTACAGCCAATCAGAAGAGACTGTGGGCGGAGTCTCTCTACAAGCGCACTGTACTCGCAACCAAATCAATAAAAATTTACAGCCAATCAGATGAGACGGTGGCCGGAGTCTCTCTACAAGTGCACTGCACTCGCAACCAAATCAATCAAAAATTACAGCCAATCAGAAGAGACGGTGGGCGGAGTCTCTCTACAAGCGCACTGCACTCGCAACCAAATCGATCAAAAATGACAGCCAATCAGAAGAGATGGTGGGCGGAGTCTCTCTACAAGCGCACTGCACTCGCAACCAAATCAATCAAAAATGACAGCCAATCAGAAGAGATGGTGGGCGGAGTCTCTCTACAAGCGCACTGCACTTGCAACCAAATCAATCAAAAATGACAGCCAATCAGAAGAGACGGTGGGTGGACTCTCTCTGCAAGCGCACTGCACTCGCAAACAAATTGATCAAAAATTACAGCCAATCAGAAGAGACTGTGGGCGGAGTCTCTCTACAAGCGCACTGCACTTGCAACCAAATCAATCAAAATGACAGCCAATCAGAAGAGACGGTGGGCGGAGTCTCTCTGCAAGCGCACTGCACTCGCAACCAAATCAATCAAAAATGACAGCCAATCAGAAGAGACGGTGGGCGGAGTCTCTCTGCAAGCGCACAGCACTCGCAACCAAATCAATCAAAAATCGCAGCCAATCAGAAGAGTATGTGGGTGGAGTCTCTCTGAAAGCGCACTGCATTCTTAATGAAATTGATAATCACATTAATCAAATACATAAGTATTGCATTATTAAAAAATACATACTGAGTAACTGAAACAATCATAGAATACACTTTTTTTTTTTTTTATGTTTTCCTTTTTCCGTTAGAGTGTAATGTAAGTTACAAAAGCACATAGTCTCCCAAAAACGGACAGAGAACGCTGCTCCAGATCTGCCTAAAACACCTTGATCCAAGTCCAAATATTACTTCCTCGAATCACGTCACAATGTGGCATATTAGTCCAACCCAAAAGTTAGCTTGTCTTCTGATTAACATGGAAAACATGTCTTTTATCATGTTGTGGCGTCAGATTGCTTCTGGTTAGGACACTGTGTAAATGAGGACAGGGTTTTGATTTTTGGCATTAAATATTCCAATAAATGCAATGTGCACTATAGCATTCAATACAGTCAACTAATATATTCCAGTTAAAGCACCAGTGTGAATTGCCGAAAATACAAATTAGCATTAAGACTTGGATGAATCATGGCAAATTGTGCTTGCAAATGTAAAAATGAGCCTGGCGATCATAATTGAACCACTTCACGTCAGCGAGTTTTGCACGAAAAACATGCCATGACCATGATAATTAGTTAACGTGTTATTATATGCTGCTCTGGTGAAGCAAGTCAAGTGGCAGCTTGACAGGTGGAAATTAGCAATCTTGCACCTCGATCCAGAGAGCATTTGGTTCACGTTTATTTTTGGAAGCAGTTATTTTATCCCCGAGCACATGAAACCTCAGTAAGGTAACGCGAACCATCACCTGAACACCGGTGAGACTGATCCACGCCGGGTTCCTCTCAGAGGGCAAGTAGGGACGTGGGTAATGTGAGATCTCTCTCATAAAGACCCGATTCAATTATTAACCAACTCCGCTTTCCCATTACTGTTGAGATTGTAGACACCCTGCAATTACTTCTTAACATTAGATTTCTATGTCTAGTCAGTATAATAATTAAATGTTATCGAGAAAATCCATACGCTGCCAAGATGGTTTATCAGTTGTACTCTCCTAAAATATGAGGATTCTTAGTTATGTTTGTCTGATATGCGTTATACTAGCTGATGCCATCACCAAAAATGTTTGTAAAAAGACTGTAAAATCACTGGAAAACTGTACATGGTTTAATATTGCATTTTCACTTTTGCTGTAAAATACTGCCAAATGTATGTTTTTTGCAAGTAAAAACTATAAATAACTACACTATTTAAGAGCTATAATCAGGTCCCCGGTTCATCTACCAACCCAGAAAACAATTGCTAAAAAAGGAGCGTTTCTGTCCAAGTGATATTTTGGAAAAAATATTAGACCATATACAGCATTTGATAGCAATCATAAACGTTAGCCTGGAGTATATGGCTCCATTTGGCAAACAGGTACACAATGTATCATTATTGTTTTATGTGAGATTCTCCAGCTTTGTTGTTGCTGAGCAACCGAAGCACAAGCTGTTAAAGCTCCGCCCTCTTCTGGAAAGGGGGCGGGAGCAGCAGCTTATTTGCATTTAAAGGGACACACTCAAAAACGGCGTGTTTTTGCTCACACCCAAATAGGGTCAAATTTGACAAGCTATAATAAATGATCTGTGGAGTATTTTGAGCTGAAACTTCACAGACACATTCTGGAGACACATATTACATCTTGTGAAAGGGGCATAATAGGTCCCCTTTAATAAAAATTATGCAAGTGATTCTTAATCAACATCTATCCTGGTCAAATAGACAATTTAATGTTATCTGTGTTATATTTCATCTGCAACAACATTGTGAACATTTATAAATACAGTAATAGCACATTATCCAATAGTTGGCTAAATGGGACACAGCAACTGTCTTTATGAATGAGTCGTTGAATCATTTATCCAACCGATTTGTACAAAAACACTATATGATTCAAGAACAAAACACCACTTTTGTATGATGCTCAATGTGGCTACTTTTGCATAGTCCAATAACTTTTAGAAAAGGCCCAAGATGTTTTTGCAAGTTGTAACGTGATGTTTTCGAATTTGTAATCCTTGGACGCATCTTTTGAATTAGTAATTTCATGTGTCCCAAAGGCAGAGACTTACATTTCAATAACATATTTAAAAACAATGCAACAAATTCTTTTGCTTCTTTGTCTCAAATGACACATTATAAACAACAACAAAACACAATATTTTCAGCCAGGCCAAGTCAATGCGTGTGAATACTAGAGTAGACTAACTTCTAGCCGAAAGGTGGGACTTTCATTCCTTTCGCCACCACATTAAGCCTTACCATTTGTGCCATTCATTTTTCTCCAAATGCAATGTGCACTCCAGTAATTGTATACTGTATGTAGGGCTCAGCTGGCGCTGATAGACGGGTATTTCATTTGAAGAAGAGCTCTTTACAGCTCCGTGAAGTATATACATCTGTGTGCATTTGATTTGTGAGAAATGTAAGATTGAAGATACGCCGCCGTCTCCAGACACATGAAAAACAACTTAAAATAGGACACTTCTGCTGAAAAGTGCTGATCTTCAAGAGCAAAAGTTGTTGAGGTAGGTGCCCGGACTTCTGCAAAATTGGCACTTGTGGAAACGCTGCTTGACATCTGTTATATGTCAAGGTTAAAAGGAGAAAGCTGCAATTTTTGACCAAAGTTTAGCAGCCATGTTGCTGCATGAGTTGTTCTGGACATTCCTGCAAAAATGTATTCTTATTTTTTCTTTTCATAACTTCAATCAGATGAGTAGCTTCTCTCGTATGTCGATACCACAACCGAAATAAAACCTCTTAAACAAAGACTGAATGATCACCTCGTTTTGCTATTAAACTCTATTGAATCCTGAGTCAAAGTCCAACAAAGCCTCTCTCACACCTTTTCAACTCTTCACAAAAACACCTGATCAACACACAGATCACCACTCTCATAAATATTTACATTTCACACAAAACTGGTCATTTTTTGCTTTGATTACATTAGGCGCTTGCAGACTTTAAAGTGCATTGATAGACAGATTAGCATTTATATTGGTTTTGTGGTCGACACAAGCTGCAGTCCAAGAACATGGACAACTGATCAAGCCGATCACACAAACCCCTGGACCATCTGAGCACCAGCAACGAGAAACACTCTTAAAGTCGGCATGAAATTAACATTGACAATTCTTATTTTTTTATGGAATATTGCAGTGTTTAGTTTGAAAGATTTATTGGTGCACATCATTATTGTTTTAAATTCATGTTCCTCGTAATCTTGAATCAGAATAACTCTCAGTGACATCTCTTCTCTTCTCTGATGACGAGGGCAGGGCAACCTGTCACTCACATGAGATCCACCAATAGCAAACCACAACCATCTAATCAATTCCACACAGACAGAATCAAGCCCCGCCCTACATTTGTTCTTGTTCCAGAAGCTGTTTCACTCCACTGTAAAACCGGATAAGTTATGGTAACTCAAGCCATTTGAGGAAACCGATTGCTTTAAACCATTTAAAAACCAATAAGTATTAGTACTCTAAACTCATATACTATACATTAAGTTAAATTCACTTGTATTTTAGTGTTGATTTAGTCCATCATTAGAGTAAACTCAAATGAAAGATTGTAAGTTGATTCCACTCATACAGTTTGAATTCAGGTAATAAATCTAACTAAGCACAATTTAAAGTGTTGATAATTTTTGTTGATGTGAAAAATGCCCCCAGTTGGCATGTTCTGCACAAACACCAGACGGACTTTGCCGATTGGCTCTTTTATTTGGAAGGCGGGACTTACTTTATCAGGGATGCCATATTAGCTGTTCCAGTTTCTCTCACTGATTGTAATACCAGCAGTCAGTCATACTGTACATGAATCCACATGTAGGCTAAAATTCCCTGAAACTCAAAACAATTACACTCCCAACACATGCCTGAAAGGCTAATGGGCTTCCGCTTATTAGCAGCAAGCAATGTCATTTGATTTTATTTGATTGTTGTGCAATCTAACTCCTTTCATTATCATGGTGCTGCAGCAAGGATATGACAGTCTCTCTCTCGCTCTCTCTAAAAATTGATACTATAAAACACATCAGACTATAACAGTTAGTTTCTTCATTGGCTTATGGAGTTTAATAGCCAGCAGCACATTTTTAATATTGCTTGTACAGCACCAGGTTTACTGTGAAACTGAACCTCCTGGACATTAGATGGCGCTATGTTTTTGAGACTTTCTACTTTAGTTGCCAGTTAAAATGAATGTTTTCACCTGTGTTTGAGTTCTGGCCAATGTCAAGTTCACATTTTGAGTTTTACGTCACATAACCACCTCTATATGTGTGGCTTTTCTGATGTAGTAAACTTGCTAGGAAGCTCACCTGATACAGCATCGCTCTTGAGATGTGAAGCGTTCGGGTATGATAAAAGAACTAGAGCAAGTGTGTTTTAATCTCATGTTTGCTTATGTTATCACTATCGATTAGGTTTACTGCATGCAGTGCTTCCCACACATAAACTTTACTTGGGCGGGCCGCCCAGGTATAATAACGGCCGCCCAAGTATATTTGGAGACACATTTTTGCTTTTATTATTTTTATCCTCTTATACTTTTATATCCGCCCAAGATAATGAAACCATCCACGATCGATTAACTAGTCGTTTCTTACCTGCTCGTTATGTGTGCGTCAGAACTGTTTACTCCCGCTAACATTCCCACGGTCGCTGCATTTTGCAAAGTCACAAGGGGGCGCTGTTGCGCTTTCTACAAGCTCGTGCAACAGCGCTTCAGTCTGCTTCACAGTGATTCTCAATCAATGAAAAGCACAGATTTGTGCCAAGCGATTGCTGATGAACTCAAGTTGATGAATTAATACAATGTCTACTTTATGGCCTTTATATAAATTTTTTTATACGGTTTAAGAATCATACATTTCAAAATAAGAGTCCCGGTGTATTTCGGGCTTGTTTCTAATTAAGTCACACACTACGTTTTTTATTTTGGCTATTATTGGTATTTTGGTTACACAATAAATTGTGTTTAATTTGATTTCCATTTAACTCATAGTAAATTATTATAGTTCCCCCCAAATGAAGAAAAGACTAGGAACATTATTTGAAAACATATATTATTAATTATATAAATTTTACTAGTAAAATCTGTGTCCCATTCACTGAGAGAGTTTATATGACAGCAAGGAGAACATAGGAAAAGGAGAACCATTTAAATGCTGTAATTTTGCATAATTTACAATGCATAATAATGCATAATATTAATATGTAATTAAATGTAATAGTAAGCTATGTAATTCAAATTAATTTCAATAAATAAAAATACTGTAAAAAAAAAAAAACACATTATTAGTCTGTCACATGTAGACCATTTTTGTGCCGTTGGTAATAGGAGGATTTTTTTTTTACCTGGCTACCACCGCAAGTATATTTCAAACCTGTGGGAAGCACTGGCATGGTATAGTTTAGAAGTTATTTCACATCTGAATGTGGTGTCCTCATATAAAAAAAAAAAATTAAAAATATCCTGGCATGACAAGATTGGATATAATTTTGCACAGACAAGGTTGTTAAACAAATCTGATTACACAGGTAGTTGCATATGTGAACATTTTCTTGATTTGCAGTGCTGTGCATATGCCACAGACTTCCACTGCAAGAAATAAATGTTTTTTCTTTTTGTTTGAGGGACGAGTCAGAATGATTTTCAGTGCTGACTCAGTAGAGCTTAACTCGTTTTTAACTCAGAATATTCCTTTAATGTTCCAAAAACTGTTTAATATGAAGGGTCCTGGTAAATCCAGCTCATGCTGTGTTAGTTTGAGAGTGATTCCTGGAAATGAAAGATTAAAAGTGACAGAATCGCAGCTGGTTGATTGAAATCCTGGCTAAAACAGTCACAGTAGGGTCCAAAAAGTCTCAGACCACTAGTGCAAATGCTTGTATTTTTTTTTATTATTATTCTCTTTCTTTTTTCCAAATCAAATTTTATGATCAGCATAATAATTTGAGTGACAAGCTGCATTGAGAAATGAACATGAATGTGAGGACGTCGCTAAGCATCTTATTTTTCTCGTTCCATTTGTAAGGCTTCCGATCTCATTCGCTTCCAGTTATTTTAATTATGCTGCTTTGCTATTTGCTACATTGATATTTTATCTTATTATCAGAATCATAAACACACTGGTTTGTAGTGCAAATAGTTTTACTGTTTACTGCACTTTGTCATTCTTCTGGTTATTTAGAGCAAATGTGTTCTTATCTCATGTTTGCTTTTGTTATCACTATCGACGAGGTTTATTCATTTAATTGTTCATCATTTTCAAACGTGATGCAGCCACTGACCTGCCATTTCATTTATGAACTGCAGCGATATGCACAACATCCAACGTGATAAAATGCTGCCATATTCATGTTTCAGATAAAACTGAATGTGCTTTTAGAGCCACTCTCTGAACATTCACTTTGAAAGCATCACAAAACATGCAAGATGCAACGTAATATCATATTGCAGAAATCTCAGCAAATCTGGCATGTTTTTCAAACGAAGCATGAAGCAAACTTCACCCACAGGAGTTACTGTATGCTGGTAATATCTAGCCAGAAGTCTACCTTCAACCGTATGTGTTGTTAAGTAAAAACCTGTCTTAGGCCATGCTTCAAATGACCCAATTCTGATTTTTTTCCTTCCATGTGGCACGGATCGGATACTACCCACGAACGTGTAAGCAGGAACAAAGCACATATACCTGATATTCTCAGATCGGTTTCAGGCCTCATTCATATGTGAAAATAAATCTGATATGAACGGGATACGTGCACTTGCGTCTGCCATATAAGCGGACAGATCAGATATTCCCGTCAATGCGAGTCGTACGTCTTTGAAAAAGCGACGGTGGCGAATGACGTCAACTCAGGTGTTTTTTCTCCATCTGTAGAGACCAATGTTTTGCTGACCTTTAAAGATGGTGCATACAGTATAAGCAAAAGCTTGTATTATCATTTCATCTGCATCCATTGCAATTCGAGCCATTTTTACTTCCTTTTCGGCCTAAGCTTTTCCAGGTCAGTACGTCTACATTGGGTTGTTCTGTCAAGTGTATAGTGTAAATGCAAATATGGGTCACTTTTAAAAATATACAGTCAACAAATCGCAATTGGGCATCAAGACCAGCAGTGTAAGGCCCTGTTTCCACATAGTATTAAGATGCATTTTGGTCAAAAGTGGACGACACTAAATACAGGTGTAAACGGGGTGTAAAACGTTTTGAGCTTCCAGTTCCAGACGTAGTTGAAAACGCTTTCGAGTGGATTGTTTTCGCAATGGAAATGCTCATGTGTTCAAATGTCGCAAAACACTGCCTAATGCGTTGATATTATGGGAAGCGCTCTAGCCAGATGTGATTTAAACTTTAAACTGAAGACTCAAGTTTGGTTTGAAGATGAAAAACATAGCAAGCATGATGTCCTCTCACCATTTGTGATTTCTAACACACACTCACAGCGTTCGACTGGTCTTGAGGCTCATCAGAGCTGAAAGGAAAGCTGCAGCTCTCCCTATGTGTTTTCCGTTGTCTCCAGTCATGTTCATATGTAAATTGCCCAAACTTATTTTGTTCATAGATCGAAAGATTTGAAAAAAACCCATACATTTAGCCACCCATAGACCCTCCCCTCGAAGAAATCAGGACAGAAGTGGTTGAAAGTGAACAAAACAGACCAGATTTAAACGGGAATGTGTCTCTCTCGTCCACTTGTGATCCGATCGACCAAAACGCATCTTAATGTCAGGTGGAAACAGGGCCTAAATGCGGCCCTAAAGTGTCCATTAAGAGCATCTTGCGCTTTAATGGAAGAAAAAGAAAATCTGACCATTTGTTTAGTCATCTAGCAGGTCCCAGCAACAGTCCTGGTAAATAAACTACAAAGATTATAACATATTGCTTTAAGAACAAATAATGCATCCTAAACCACTAGACTGTAGGATCTTCCAAAGGTTTGATGGGTAACACTTTATTTTACAGTGTCCTTTGTACATTTGTTACAACTACAGTAATAACAGTAAATTATGCATAACTACACTACTTAACCTTACTCGGTTTTTAAAATAAAAATACCTTAAAATACAGTGTAACCGTTTGGTGCAACCCTAAACAGCAGAGCTCAGCATGTAAACAATTTTCCTCCTCATGGGGCGAGTTTAGCTCAAGTGAGCAGTCAACAGCGATGTGTCACAACAGATTACTGATCTAAAGCCATTTAATTATTCTCTGGTAACGCGCCTTTGGGCTCGTACTCGTACATTTGCGATTCTTCATTCTCCTTGAAGTGATTGTGACCTTTCTGGCTAAGCCGAGCGCGAGATCAGCAGCATGTGAAATCACAGCGTTTGGCCCGCAGACTGAGACGGCGCGTCCAGGTCATTAGAGGTGCGGAGATTTGCTTGTTGCTGATCGGGCCGCCATTGTCCAGCTTTAAGCTGCCATTTAATCTCGCTCTATAAAGACGATCTGATTCTGAACACTGCAAGCCCCTACAGAACTCAAGGGACGCGTCTATTGTTATTACGTGCCGCTTGCTACCAGCCATCTTATTAGAGTCGCGCTTGTTCCCAGGCAACGAGCAAAATGACTATTAAGAAAGGTCTGTTAGTAATCAAGGCGGGGGCATTTGTGCTTGGTCAGGAGCATGTTCTCCGAGGATTCAAGCGGGCCAGTGCCTCCTCAGAAATTTTGAATGATGAAATCATTTTGATCTGAGATCATATCATCATTATGATATGAGATCGAATAGTATATAAACTGCACTATTATAGGCTCCGCACCCTGTCAGTGAAACTGAATTGGTCAAATTGGTAGAAATGCAAGAACATGTTCAGACAGATCGCAGTAACAATATATATTAGTGATGTCAATCGATTACAAAATATTAACCAATTATTTGCACATTTTCTGTAATTAATCGCAATTAAAATTAAAGTTTTTAATGTATGTTTATAGTGTAATAATTTCACATTTAATCTCCAAATTAATGTAGAAACAATATAAAGACAACATATTTGATCTAACAGGTAGGAAATATAGGACTACAGAATTTGAAAAAAGTTATCTTCACAGTCTTCACTGCATAAATTATAAACTAAATCTAGATTAATCATTATTAAAACTACAAAAGTAAAGTCAAGAGCAATGAGTGATTTTCTCTTTGTCTTTTGTTCTTTGATTAACATTATAGGCACAATAATTAAGATTTTTTGATTAAAATATCCAAAAAACACTAGAACAGTGTGATATATTTTGTTGACTTGTGTACTTGCATTATCCCAGATGTTTCCAAGAATGTTTAAATCCAGAGAAATAAGCAATTTTAACCAGCCTATCAATGACATCATACCTGCGCTAACTTCAATTTCCAGTATTATTTTGTATAAACCATGGGAACCCCAAAGATGCTTAAATATATTATGTGTTTTATTAGTCAGGTGCACAACTGTTTGGATGCATTCATCGACAGAAAACGAATCATGTTATATAGCTCAACACAGTGAGTCTTATAGTTTAAATCTTGTTTTCTAGCTTACTGCAGTGTGCAACAAGTGTCTCACAGCAGCCGCCGAGCAAATGCAGAGTAGCATTATAACAACTTTCAACACACAAATGTATCTAATATGATAAACAGAGCTGCGTTACCGCTTATACGGTTGACCAGAAGCATAATAAAAGTTCCAGGGCATCAAGCTTCATCTTTGTTTTGAATGAGCGACCTCTAGAGGTGAAAAATTACATAGTGTGCCTTTAATGACAGACATCACAGCAGCAGGTTTATTAGGCTGCTGTCACTTTAAGAGCTGACACACGGCGCGGATCTGACACACCTCCGATGTCCTCACAACTCTTTACAGTCATTTAAGACATTGTTTAGCTGATGTGCATACAAGGATACTCGTCAAAGCAGACGTGCTTTTGTGTTTTTGTCTGTTCAAGTGTGAAGTGTACGTTGTCTGAAGTGGCTTTCTGTGCGCATGATTCGCGTCTGTCGCGTCAGTACAGATTTTTGTGTGTAATACTCGGTTTAATAGCACTTAAATGAATGATAGTGATCATATACTGTAGCACAGCTGAAGGACGACAGAAAAAAAATGGATGCTGCGTTAATTGCGTTAAATATTTTTATGTAGTTCTAAAGTTTGCAGCTCATGTTTCCTATTGTCATGCGTGTGTTTTTTGGTAAATGTTAGTGATATTTAATTTCAGCGCGTGTGTGTTCGTCTCATTTGCTGTAATTAAACGTGTATTAGCCATCAGTCCCTCTCTAGTTATCAGCATAAAGCACTGAAAGGTCCATCTGGGTCAGCCACTATTGCATGCTTTATCCGTCAGAGCAGGAAGCGTATTTGTGAAATCAACACTGAGTGAAGCTGAACATGAGGCGACGGGCCTTTGGGGCTATTTCTGATTCTTGTATAATCCGAGCAGTTGGACCCAATCAGATCTCACCGCATTGTGGGACAAAACATGACTAGACGGCCTTTATTTGGCATTACGTAACTTCTGATGGCTAGAAGTGAGAGTAGAATTAGACGAGATGACCCAATTCACCACATAAGAGGAAGTGGCAGCCTGAGCGACTCAAAGGCCTGGAGATGCACATCGACGATCGCTCCAGAAATGGAAAAAGCAAACTTTTGTTCAGATTACCGACAGTTGATGGATGAGCCTTCACAGTTCATGTGACAGCAGTGCAGATGTCAGACAGATGTGATTGCAGATTTTTTGATTAAATTTTTAATGAGAAGCGCAGTGAATTCCACTCAGTATTGATGCACGATTTAATTGTCTTGTCACAAGCAAGCCGATATCCTGCATTGACGGCTGAATTTGATGCTTCCTTCTGTTGGAGGAGACAGGGGAACACAGGGAGACACGATCTTCCGTGCCGCCACTGTGTCGCCGTGCCAGAGGCGATGCGCCTGCCAAATGCAAAATGCATTTCCGTTTCCCGCAATTCATGAATCGAGCACGCACCTGGGTGAATCCTCTGTGAATAATGCCACTGCTGGCAAAACACAGTAAATATAGTAAACCTGAGGCAACAATGCTGACCTTTCCACTCAAGTGGAGATTATTCTTCTCAAATATTTACATTTCAAAACTGAATAATGTTAATTTTAAAACTCAATTATAGGGGTCATGAGATGAGAAATCAAATTTGCCATGATCTTTTGACGTATAAATGGTCTTTGTACCATTAAAGGGGTCATGAATTGAGAAATCAACTTTTCATTGAGCTTTTGATATATAAGAGGTCATCATACTATAATAATATTCTGTAAGTTTCACAACTGAAATGTTCTTTGTTAGTACAATAAAAGCTTTTATTGACACCAGGACCAGTGAACGACTAGAATGTGCCAATAGATAGGTGAAACTCCGCCTCCACAGAAGAAATCAACACCTACATCATTGCAACGTTAGCCCCGCCCACTAGTGCATTAGTGAGATGAGGAGGAGAGAAGAGCGATACAGGACTAAAATAACATTGCCTTTCAAAGGATCCTAATGCAGGAATATGGTTATTTATTTTCAACAATGTGAATGTCTCAGTTGAGCTTTATTTATTAGTATTTGTTACATTTCACTGTGGATTCTTTGGTAAATCAATCACATTTTGGCACAGGCTTTGCAAACAGACTTTTACGATATGGACTCGACAGTAATGCAACAACATGTCAGTAACTGTGTTCATTCTAATGCCTGATCTGATATTAATGATTCATGTTTTTATTCTATATTTGTTTTTGGTGTGTGTGTGTGTGTGTGCAAAATAATTGAACCTCAAAGAATATATTAAAATAATACAAATCCATGTCATGACCCCTTTAAACAAAAATTGCACATGGATTTTCACTCCTGCAATAACTGGTGTAAGACACTGACTAACACATTTAGTTCAACGGTTATAATCTTGTCTATTTGCATGAGCAAATATTGTAAAATTGCAGTTCAGAACTTGGTCGATTAGTTTACGTCTACATCATTTTATTGTTAAAGTGGGCCTGAAATGAAAAATCTATTTTCGAAATGAATTGTTCACAATAAGATCTGTAACATCCATCCACATACTGTATATTAATCTTTTGGTGCATTCAAGTCCTCCTGGAAAGTCTGTATTTATGATTTGGGAAGTCATAATTTGTATTTCAGGTGCGTTGAAATCACTCTGGTCAGAGCAAGATGGCAATGTACCTTTTCTACATAAAATGCAATAATATTTTTTACATCTACATTACATTACAATTCTACATCTACAAATTCTTAATAAAGAATGTGCATTGGGCACATTTTTGCTTTATGTTTTTTATTACATTTTTGAAGGGGCTGTACACTCACTCTAAAAATTCTGGGTTAAAAACAACCCAAGTTGTGTTGAAAATGGACAAACTCAGCAGTTGGGTTAAATGTTTGCTCAACCTGCTGTGCACTTTCATTTAATCCAACTTTTGTTTAAAAATTACTATATTTCTTGCTTAAAATGAGCCCAAAGGTTGGAAATTAAAAATCAGACGCATAATTATAGAGGCAACAATAATAATGAAAAGGTGAACATTTATTAAAAAGCAATTTAATAAATGTTTACCATTTAATTATTAATCATTAAACGTATTAATAAATGTTAATTTCTAACATACTTTGGGCTCATTTTAAGCAAGAAATAGTCATTTTTAAACAATAGTTGAGTTAAATAAAACTACCCAGCAAACATTTAACCCAACTGCCCAAATGCTGGGTTTGTCCATTTTCAACCCAACTTGGGTTGTTTTTAACTCAGTATTTTTTAGAGTGTTTAATCATTTTATATTCCTTTGAAATTGTACAATATTATGGTATTTTGTACATGCAACTTGAATAAAATCATTAATTTTAACAAATTTCCTATCAATACAGATGCTGCATCCATTGCATGCAACATATTTTCTCACTGACATGGTTTAAAGAAAATCAAGGCTGCATCCAAAGTTGCATACTTCCCTACTATATAGTAGATGAAAACAGTATGTGCCTAAAGAAGTCTGTCCGAATTCACAGAACTCCTAAAAGAGTTGGCAAAAAGTGCCTGGATGAGTTACTATATCTGAAGTGTGCATACGATGGACACTTTACTATCCCATGGGGCCACGGGAGAGGATTTATAAATGGCAGTGAAGTGATGCAACTGACGCTGGTAGGTCACATGATGATGACAACATGGCGAATGTAGTACGTCTGGATTACATTCGTGCTACAAACATTCATACTATAGAGAACATACTTTTTTTAGCACTTACAAATTACGTACTTACTCAAAAGAGCATGTGATTTCGGACGCAGCCACATAGTTTCTCGGTCATAATTATGTGAGACATGACTTCCAGACATGACTTGAATGCTCCATTTTTTTTTTTCTTTTAATAAAGGAATACATGAACAAACACATACAATAAATAGGTCACGCGCAGAAGAACAGGGTGCTGTCTCAGCAAACAACTCAAATACAGTGAGTCAAGCTCTCCGACAAGAGATGACACCTTTAGTTTGTGACACACAAAAAAAAACTCACTTTTCCAGCCTTTAGGGTCCATGAAAAGAATAAAACTCAGTGGAATCAAGGAGAGAGAGAGAGAGTGAACTACATCTGACATGAGAGGAAAGAGATATAGTGAAGAGAAAATACGGAGACAGGGTGAAGGAAAGATAAAAGAAAAGTGGAGTCGAACACAGAACAGGATGAGATGGGAGGGACGGAGGGGAAAAGAGACGAGAGAAAGCAAATACAGACAACAGCAGAGACGTGGAAATGAAAGCAAAGACAGAACGAAGGAAAAACGGCCTAAATCTTCCGTTAGAATATCAAACATGCGACCCAGATGAAGTCTATCGCGCAAGTCTCTGCTCACAGGAAATGGAGGGATCAAAGTGTGCTCTTGTGAAAGCTGAGAGCGCAACTTCAGCGCCTTTATTTGCAGTAGCTTGTCAGTCAAACATGTGGAGCTTTACTATGCAAAGAGACTGGAGGATATAGGAGTAATATTAGGAATTGTCTTCCGTCAGATCACATCTTGCCTGTCTGTCTCCTCGAGGACGCCGTTCCAGACACTTTAAAGCCACTGGATGACAGTGTCAGGAATGGGGAAATGCAAAATGCCAGATTTCTTGACATTAGCTGTAAAATAGGACAGCGAGAGCAGGCATATGGACGCGAGGCGGCTGGCTGACTTGGCACCAGCATCTCTGTTAAAAGTTTGTTTGGAACAGCAGCTGATGAGCCGGGAATTGAGAGGAAAATTATTTTATAAGGAGGTCATGCATGAACATTGTGTTTGTGTGTGTGTGAAAAGTCTTTTGAAGCAACTCCTCCATGCCTCCAATTTCTACAACTCATCATAAAATGTATTCTTGCTGGTACCTTTTTTAATTTTTTTTTATTTTTTGATGCTACAGGAAAGACGTTTGGCCAATGAGATAGAATAAACACCGAATTACTAATAAGTGTAAGGATGCATAACTGAGCTGTTTTTTTTTTTTCTCAAGGTTTGAAGATGTGCGAACTGTGTGTCTGAATCATTTATTATAGCTTGTCAAATTTGCCCCTATTTGGGTGTGAGCAAAAACATAGTTTTTGTGTGTGTCCCTTTAAATGCAAATGAGATGCTGCTCCCCGCCCCCTTTCCAGAAGAGGGCGGAGCTTTAACAGCTCAACAACAACAAAGCTGGAGAATCTCACGCAGCCAAAATGAGGATTGTCAGTAACGGTGTTCAGCCTTACATTGTTCAAACCGGAGTCGACACTGATGGAGAGACTCAGGAAGAAGTTACAACTTTTAGACGTTTCTGAATGGTTAGTGGATAAATTCATGTAGTTTCTGTGGAGTTGATTCAACTCATCCACTAGCATGTGCCGTCATGTTCATCTTTTGTGTTGAATTGACCCTCGTTTGTGAAGCAGTCCGGCGTAAAATGACGGCATGACAACAACACTCTACTACAACAACTCTTCCTCTTCTTTTAGGGTCAGTGATGTCATAATGCCGGGAAGAAGCTCGATGTAGTCCGTACCAGACATTTGTTGTAGTCCTTAAACAGTGAAAATATCTCCCTTTGCATTGAACTTTAAGCATTGTAACTTTGCAGATGTTGTTTATGCTCAAACAGCAACATTACACACTAACTAAAGTTAACAAAGTGAAATCATAATCAACCACCCCTTTAACAAATAAATTCCATGACAGAATGCTGATCAACACTGGACGCCACAGACCAAATAACATACGTCAGTTATTCTTCATAAACCCCAGGAAGTGTTTCACTACACAGATGGTTCTCAGCAGTGACTTTTTTTTTCCGATTTTTGAGACTGATATAACACATAAAAGACAGAATGGTTTTGTTTGTTTGTACACTCATCGCATATGAGAAATAACAGAGGTTATAATTAAAAATACTTTTTTTCATTTTGCGTCCTGACTCAATAAAGGCTGAAATGTTAAGTTTGCATGTCTGAAACAAAACAATATATATATATATATATATATATATATATATATATATATATATATATATATATATATATATATATATATATATATATATATATATATATATATATATATATATATAGGTATATCTGCAAAGGTGACAATTTATAGACTATTTTTGTGTATTCACACTGCAGTTAAAAATGCATAAATAATGTTATGAGATTCATGTTTAAAAAATGGGATTAATGAAATATTGATTTTTAATGAAATTATGCTTTAAATATGAAACTAAAACTGTCAGTAGGTCGCAGCATGTGACAGCCTTAATAAGCGAGTCATTTATTCAACCGATTCATTCAAACGGCTCATTCATTCAGGAACGAATCAAGTGATTAGGTGAGTTCGATCGGTGTATGATGATCGGTGTATGATGGCTCCGAATGCTTTCGAAGTCATACATCGATCAGTCTGCGCAGTGCTGTTTCAAGTCCAACACACCTACTGTCTTTATGAATGGGCTATTGAATCATCCAATCACTCGATTGTAAAGAAACACAGTTGTGTGTTGTTGGGAAACACGCAAAGGTTCTGCTGTGGCTTTGTTCGGCGACAACATTCACACTATTATGTCTAAAATGTAACTCGCAATATTAACTTCTTGTTTGTTGAAGTGTTGCATAAAATCAATATCATGTTAGATGATATTCAGGAAAACAGCACTCTCGCTTGTGTGATATTGTTTAACTATATCATGAAATAAATATAAAACAAAAACTTACACAGGCTCTGTTCCAGAGCTACAACCTACTGAGGCAGCATCCTAAATGAAACCGCATAAGTGACTGAACTCTGCATGTTACACAAATGAACCACATGATGGGACACGTGATAATGCAACGTATAAAAACATTTATAACTGATATTTCTCTCTCCTTGTCTGCCATCTTGGATCAAGACTTTCTGAGATCGCCTACTCCATGACAGATGCACACAATGTCATTTGGATTGGTGTTCATCAGAACAGTGTCAAGTTAGGCAGCTTTCTACTTGGTTTAGAGTGGAGCCACTGAATGCTGTTTCTATAAGGCATCTTTTAGTCTCTAGAGTCACTGTTACAAAGAAAAACTAGATTTTAACAAGCACTTTGCAAGTGTCCCTCACCTCTAAAACACTGTAGTAATGTTCATTTAGCTTCTGAGAAGTGAGATCCTCACGTACACGTAACACATTGAGAGTGTGGGGTGATTTATGTAAGTGTCACTGATACTGACAGGTACGTTTTCATGGCAACGGAAGGAAATTATATCAGGAAAGAATAAATGCCAATGCCAGTATTTCACTGTGGCTGTATCCAAGCTTTAACACACACACACACACACACACACACACACACACACACAGACATTTCATTTTCACTTCTGTATCTATAGCCTTCTGCTTCACCGTTTTCCCTTTTACATTTAAAGGAGGGGAAAAATACTTGTGCTTTTGTGCTAAAAGAGTTCATTGTACAAACTTTTTACCATTCAAAAACTTCCCCAGTCCATAAAAAAAAAAAAAAAAGCATTTATTGAAGCTTAACTGGTTAGCAATCAGTCACGAGACACACAAGAGCCAATGGCATTTTACTGCACAGATGACTGAGGGAATTTTTGTTTTGCCTGTGACTACTTTTATCTGCTGGGAAGTGGGTAGTTTAGGCATAGTTGTTGAGTTAGGCACTCAAAAATATCTATTTTTTTAGTGTAATGCAACTAAAAAAATATTGTGGCTGATTGAAAATCCCCAATGTATGACTTCATGATAATAAAATTCCCATGCCGTTCATCCAAAGATTTCTCACTGAAAGCAACAGGTCTATAATTGCATTAAAGATGCTGCTTTAAAGGTGCCCTAGATTCAAAATTTGAATTTACCTCGGCATAGTTGAATAACAAGAGTTCAGTACATGAAAAGACATACATTGAGTTTCAAACTCCATTGCTTTCTCTTTCTTATATAAATCTCATTTGTTTAAAAGACTTCCGGAAAACACGCGGATCTCAACATAACACCGACTGTTACGTAACAGTCGGGGTGTACGCCCCAATATTTGCATATGCCAGCCCATGTTCCCAACATTATGAAAGGCATTAGACAAGGGCAGAACGTCTGGATGTGCACAGCTGAATCATCAGACTAGGTAAGCAAGCAATAACAATAGCAAAAAATGGCAGATGGAGCAATAATAACTGACATGATCCATGATTACATGATATTTTTAGTGCTATTTGTAAATTGTCTTTCTAAATGTTTCGTTAGCATGTTGCTAATGTACTGTTAAATGAGGTTAAAGTTACCATCGTTTCTTACTGAATTCACGGAGACAAGAGTCATCGCTATTTTCATTTTTAAACACTTGCAGTCTGTATAATTCATAAACACAACTTCATTCTTTATAAATCTCTCCAACAGTGTAGAATTAGCCGTTAACCACGGAGCACAGCCTCAAACTCATAGAGAATCAAATATAAACATCAAAATAAATACTTTACTCACATAATTCGAAGCATGCATGCAGTATGCATGACGAACATCTTGTAAAGATCCATTTGAGAGTTATATTAGCTGTGTGAACTTTGTAAATGTGCTGTAATATAATCAAGAGCTCGTGTGGCAGGGAGCACGCAAATTAAAGGGGCGGCGCGCTGAAAAAATCAGTGCATAGTTAATGATGCCCCAAAATAGGCAGTTAAAAAAATGTATTAAAAAAAATCTATGGGGTATTTTGAGCTGAAACTTCACAGACACATTCAGGAGACACCTTAGACTTATATTACATCTTGTGAAAAAGCATTCTTGAGCACCTTTAAGTGTCTGTATAGTGTTTACATACAAGCGAGAATATACAATGTTTGCATAAAACACTATATTAAACTGTTTATTTTAGTGATCCTTTAAATTTGACAAAGTTTTACCCATTTGTTTCACAGCTGTAAATATGCTTATACCGTGCTCTGTCTGAATACTCGATACTGATTGGTTGGAAGGTGTACAATAAAACGGCGTAATTCACACGTAGTTCCAAGTCAGTTTAAATCACTGCTCTATATTAATGCGCTGTTTTCATTGAATATGTCACTCGAAGACTGCACTGCGCAGACACACACACAGAAACATTGTTATCAACGCTGCCCCATGACATTTATTGATAAAATAGCTTCGCTACTGAATCGCTACATCATATTTCTCAGCAACGAAGGGGTTACATCACTGGTTTTGAAGTAATTAAACTTACAGCTTCGTTGTTAATAGAGAGAGACACTGAACAGACGCAGGTAATTCACACACGATAATTAATTCAAATAAATGCTATAATCCATTAATTTAAATAAATGTAATCTTACGCACTACTTTACCTCTGTGTCTGATTTAAAGCAGGCAGAAGCTAGATTGTAACTGACGAAAATAAACAAATTTTTACCCTTTCAGTCAAATATTTCACTGCAAACATCATTAACAGCGTTAACTTGTCAATGCTGGTAAATGACCATGGTATAAGCGGGATAATCCACAGCTAACTGTGAATTACACCATTTTAACACACGATTTTAATCTTCTGTGGAGTGCGTTCATTACTTACAGCATTATTATAGCACTGTCATCACTTATTTGCAAAATCTCTTGGTGACGAACACTGCAGGATTTTTTTCACACTGTGTGCAACAGCAACTTTTAATTACATCCCTTAATTGCATAATGATTAGCCATTTTAATATACGATATATTAAATTTGAAAACAAACAGCACTTCTATGCACAGTAAGTGAGATCACAAACCCTGAGCTGAACTGCTGCATCAAGGTGAAAACACAACTGTCTCTCGCACTTCAGTGCAGACTTTAAGACCATTAGAGCGACCACACTGCCCGAACGCTGTTTTATCCTTTAATGCACTGAAGATATAGAGTCCTATATTGTATGTGTCCTCTGCAGTGACTTTTTATGTTATTATCTTGAAAGCTTATTTTTGAAGTCACTGTGAGGCAAGTGCAGTGAAAAGAACTTGAGAAAAGAACAGCAGTTGCTGTGAGAGCTTGTAAAAGTACATGCAATGTCCATTAGCATCCCAACCATAATCCAGTACATTCTTTGATTACTTTTCAGCAGGACTTCTTTTAACACAATACCTTAACACAGGTGTCGCATTCACAGGGATGCACAATTATCCTCCGCCATTTTGGAAGCAAAATTGGTCACTTAGGTGGTTTGTGCATAAATTAAAAAACCGTGTTCTGTGCTGTGTGTTCTGTCATGAGCCTGTCTATCGCGATTCTGGCTAGTGATGGGTCGATGATGAAAATCTTTAATATGACTCGGGAACAACGAGTTGGTTAATGCTTTTAACAAAGTGATGTTTACCTATTATATGGATTAAGCAAAGATACCTACATATAATAACAACGTACAGTTATGTGACAAAAGAACGAACGACTCAAACCCGAAGACTCGAGAGGTGAGCTAATCAATTCAGTATCTGGTACAGACTGCATAGCTTCAGCTTAGGGGGATGTGACGTGTAGTGTTGTTTTTGGAGGCCTGTTTTAATTTTAGTTTTAGTCTAGTCTTTGTGTCAAGCTGACATTTTAGTTTTTATTGGTTTTAGTCACGTTAGCTTCTGAGAAGCTAAAAGTCTGAGCATTTTAGTCTTATTTTAGTCAGAATTATCCATGACTATTTTCGTCTAGTTTTAGTAGACGAAAACTGATGACATTTAGTCTAGTTTTAGTCAATGAAAATTGTATTTTAGTCTCTTTTTAGTAATGCAATTCTATTTAACCCAGTCAATATAGTACCTAGTAGTACAGACAAAACCAAAATTTTCTTTTAGCCAAACCCATTTCAAACAAGTTTATCTTATTATATTGTTACCTTATAGATAATACCTTATAATGCCTTGAGATGTCTCTTAACCCTTTAAAACCTGAAGACTTTTTTTTTCCTGAGCGACAAACACAAAAGACTCGTAACTCCAAAACTGTAGCAAGGAGAGTCAAACGGTAGGTATCATTTGATAGAACACTTTAAATTTTTTTAGAAAATATAAATTACATTAGGACATTTTCATGCTGAGAAACTGCTGATAAAAGACAATATATATTATATATATAATATTATAATTTTTCATTTTTTTTATTTGTCATGGAATAACTCAGGAAGGCAATAAGATCAGAGAGAAATTGATGCAAGTCTGAAGTGAGACACAGGAAACAGAAATACTGCAAAATAATAATAATAGCGCGACTAAACGAAACGAAATAACGTTATAACATTTCGTCTTGTCTCGTTTTGGTTAACGAAAATGAAGAGACATTTTAGCATGGTTTTTATTTTGTAAACCACATTTTGTCTCATTTTTATCCGTCAACAATATTGCATTATACATTTAATTATAGTCTTCGATACATGCCCAGCATTTACGTTGCGTCTCGTTTCGTTTTCATCACGTGATAAAGGTTCGTTGACGATGATATTTTTTGTTGACGAAAGCAACACTAGTGACGTGACAAAAGAACATAGATCGGGAGGTGAGGTAAACTAACAGTCTGCATAGCAGAAGCCAATGAATTAATCGTTTTCTGTTTCTCATAATTTGGCCTTGGTTGCATTCAAACCAATCACATATTCAAAATGTGATCAACATCGCATAAGTACATGTGTTGGGGAATTTGGCCATTAACATGTAACATTTTAATGATATTCTGCTGAAATGAATGAAATAAACAAAATTACTTGAAAAAAAAAAAATAGTTCATTTTGATGAACGAGATTTAAAGTCAGTAAAATGATCTGAACTTCCCATCGCTAATTCTGACTTCAGCGTCGATCAATCACATGAAAAACAAGCACGAATCTGACATAAGCAGCAGACATGAGGCTTGTTCGACTTCATGCGGCGCTTCAAAGATTGGATGCCACCTGACAAAAGCAATGCATTCTGGTTAGAAAATTTGTCTGACTTTGATTGCCTTACGATCACACGTGCCATCAAAGTACCGCGAGAGCAAAACGAGACCAGCTGCCTAGGTCAGGCACTGCAGTTGCTCAAAGTCTCAATGACGACACACTTTATTCTCATTGGTCAGATTCTGTGATGACAAGGATGATGCGTGTTGTGTGTTTTTTTCCTGTATTTAACCAATCTTGATATTGAATATCTGATATTCACAACATGGGAATTTCAATCGCATCTACTTCTTCATCTGCAGTCAATGCAAAAATCACGTTTTCTGCCATGAATGACATCGGTTCAGCACACTACGGAAAGCACGAAGTGTCCGTCCTGATGGCCGTCTCTGTACTCCTCCCCGCCTGCAACTGACAGATCTCACCAGCCGGTGGCAGGCTAGTGTAGGTCATCTCGAACCTAATCACATGTCTGACATCAGCAGCAGCAGTCAATCGTGTGACTAACAAGCATGTGTCTGACATTAGCAGCGGCCAATCGCGTGTTCGACTTCAGCAGTGGCCAATCGCGTGAATGACAAGAGCGTGTTTGACTATTTTCAGACAAAAAAGAGCTTCACAGTGACCTCAACCCCCATGAATATAAATGATATCTGCCTACATCATCAAAGCACTTAGATAAAATGTAGTGTTGTTACTGTGTTGTTTACAGTAAGGTAATAGTTTTATATTGTACCCTTCAGGATGAGTAGTTTCATCAAAGATCAATCATAAACGATGATTTTTCTCTTTTTGGCTCGAATCAAAGGCAATGTTTGCAATGTTGCGATTCATCTTGGAGCAGGTTGTTTTGGTTCATGGCTTAAAACTCTTAAGTTAAGACCTTTTTGAAATCCCTATGGAAAAAGAAGAATAAATGGGAAGATACTTATAGAATCACGGCTCGGCCGCCTTGTTGCACAATTGATTAGTGAATTTTATAAACCCTAGATGAATCTTTCATCAAGGGAGGAATATGTAACATGGTCAAATGAATAAATCAGAAGGAAGGTTACTTCATAGACAGATACAATAATGACACACGGTAAAGATCTGAGGAGTTACAGTCTCTTGGAGAGTGTGTCATTAATTTAATGACTCGATGCTCAAACATGTGGCGTTATTATGAGGAGTGCCACTAATTCCTGTTCTCGTCCTCTAGACTAGTTTTTCTCAAACTGGGGTACGTGAGGTGACAAAAGGGGGTACGCGAACAAATAGTTAATTTACCATACCTTAAAATAATATTAAAACCGAGCATGTATTTCTAACTGGCAATATGCCGTAAATCCATTACATTTAATCAAATCACCTCATGTTTTGCAGTCTAAAATGACTGCATCCACACAAGCAGCATGCATATGATAGACTGCGTGCAGATTCTGCTGCCTTAAATTGCGCTAAATTACTGCCGTTCTGGACAATGCACCTTTGTAAAAGTGGGGATTTAGCACTTGCATGAAGAATAAATATAGACACAGATAGTGGATTTATATCAATTAAAGACTCAAACTTTCTTCGATACAAAAACATACCTTGTGTGAGTTCTTGTATTTAATGATGATAACAAGCAAAAATGCAATTGTACCCAAATGACTGCAAACGTGCATTATTATACAACAGGTAAAAAAAAAAAAAAAACGTACATTTTAAACACAGTACTGTCAGTATTTACTTTATTTTGCAACGAAAAAGTATTTCTAACGAAAACCAGAGCAGAACTACAACACACGAATGCGGCTTTGAACAAATCGTGAGAGTCAATGATTCAATGATTCATTCAAAGCCACTTGCTTCGTTACTGAATGAATGATTCAATGACTCACTCATAAAAACAGTGACTTGCTGCCACCTACTGGCAGTTTTAGTTTAATATTTAAAAGTATCACTTCGTTTTACCATCATTGCATATTTCTCTATTAAACATTTTTTTTTAAAACATTATTTATTTTATAAAGTTATTCATTAACGTAAAAATATGCACTGGAAAATCAATTTAGGGGGCAAATATTGTCTCTTAATGGAAAAGGTGGAAGAGAGGTGGTACGCAGAAGGATCGGAATCCCTTCAGGGGGTGCTCCACGCTAAAAAGTTTGAGAACCACTGCTCTAGACGAATCACAAAATCTCTTGCTCCTCAGATGTTTCTCCTGAGAAAAAGACTGTCGCATGTGAAGAAATTCCAACAATATCCCAAAACCATATCAGTATCAAACTCAAAGATTTCTCAGTATGGCATCTATGCACTCATTGTTTTTTTATTTATCCCAAGGACCTTCTGGAGAGGCATATGATGCAAAGTTTGCAACAGCAGCAAGCTCCATTAAATCTCCTGAACGAAGAGCAACCTTCAGTTTCTAATAACACTTTACAATACGTTTCAATGCATTATGTACCATGGACTAACATGCATTATCTAACGTTAACAAACGTGACCTTATCGAAAGTAATCTAAATTACTTTCATAGGCAATAACAGAAAGCACTGCTCCACAAGAACTTCAGCCCACTTATAAACACAATGCAATTTCTTACTTCAGAACAGAAAAAGAAATACAAGCAAATTCACCTCAGAAATGCCCATGCTTTTCTCCAGGCCTGGGAAACACTATTTTAAAATTCTCTGATATTTCTAAGGTTTTTCATGACCGTGGGAAGCCTGAAAGCACAATAACCGAGGAGCTGATCAGATTGTGCGCATATCCTCCCTCTCTGAATGGGCAGAACTGAATGCTGGAGATGCTTTGAACTCCATAAGATGATAAAACAGGTTCACACCGAGGGCAGTCCTTCATAAGCCCATCCGCTCGTTTTTCAGCAGAAACTTCATATATGGACAGGAGATTCAGCTCTTATCACGCTAAACAGTGTCTATTAAGTGCACTCACCTATAAATTTTATACCGGGTTGTGAATCCTTGGCGAAATCTTTCCATGAAGGAGAGGTACCCCTTCGAGTGGTGGAAAGGGCCACGGTCAGAGATGAGCCAATCAAACTGCTTGGTGACATGCTGTTCGTTGGCCGAGGGCTCTTGGCGGGAAGACTGAACTGTTATATGGTCCCATATAAACAGGAAGTAAGTGACTTCAATGAGCCTCCAGTTCATGCTTCACTCTCGACCGCTCTCTGCTCATTCTCGCTCCATTCTGTGGAGACCTGCAGAACGGGAAGAAGGCAAAACGATATTTGAGCATCATTTGTAAAAAACTCAAAACAACAAAATAAAAAAACATTGCAAAACTCAAAACACATACGAATGCATACAAGTCACTTCAGTTTCCAGCTGAAATCAACACTGGAGGTTGTAAAACAACAACTTTTATTCCTTTTCATAAAAAAATGATGATTACAGTAGCAGATTATTGAATGATAAAGACTTGCACAACACTATATGACCTCAAAGCACTTTTACCACAGTGCATGATTTGAAACACCAGTCACAATAAAAGACCTCAAAGACTTGTATATTAATCACCCTCGTGTCATTCCAAACCTGTAAGACTTTCGTTCATCTTCGGAACACAAATTAAGATCTTTTTGATGAAATCTGAGAGCTCTCTTTCCCTCTATTGACAGCAGCGCAACTATGACTTTGATGCTTCAAAAAGTTCATAAAGAGATCAAATTTTCTGAAAAGACTCGATCACTTTATATGATGAACGGATTAAATTTAGGCTTTTATTCACATATAAACATTGATAATTCATCAACTCACACATGATTTTTGGTAAATGGAAGCTCAAGCTTGTTTTCTCGATGTGCAAGAACCAATGAGGTTCATTATTGTGTTACGCATCACGTTTGAGCTTCTATAAGAACCAATGAGGTTCATTATTGTGTTACGCATCACGTTTGAGCTTCTATAAGAACCAATGAGGTTCATTATTGTGTTACGCATCACGTTTGAGCTTCTATAAGAACCAATGAGGTTCATTCTTGTGTTACGCATCACGTTTGAGCTTCTAGAAGAACCAACGAGGTTCATTCTTGTGTTACGCATCACGTTTGAGCTTCTAGAAGAACCAACGAGGTTCATTCTTGTGTTACGCATCACGATTGAGCTTCTAGAAGAACCAACGAGGTTCATTCTTGTGTTACGCATCACGTTTGAGCTTCTAGAAGAACCAACGAGGTTCATTCTTGTGTTACGCATCACGTTTGAGCTTCTAGAAGAACCAACGAGGTTCATTCTTGTGTTACGCATCACGTTTGAGCTTCTAGAAGAACCAACGAGGTTCATTCTTGTGTTACGCATCACGTTTGAGCTTCTAGAAGAACCAACGAGGTTCATTCTTGTGTTACGCATCACGATTGAGCTTCTAGAAGAACCAATGAGGTTCATTCTTGTGTTACGCATCACGTTTGAGCTTCTATAAGAACCAACGAGGTTCATTCTTGTGTTACGCATCACGTTTGAGCTTCTATAAGAACCAACGAGGTTCATTCTTGTGTTACGCATCACGTTTGAGCTTCTATAAGAACCAACGAGGTCCATTCTTGTGTTACGCATCACGTTTGAGCTTCTATAAGAACCAATGAGGTCCATTCTTGTGTTACGCATCACGTTTGAGCTTCTATAAGAACCAATGAGGTTCATTCTTGTGTTACGCATCACGTTTGAGCTTCTATAAGAACCAATGAGGTTCATTCTTGTGTTACGCATCACGTTTGAGCTTCTATAAGAACCAATGAGGTCCATTCTTGTGTTACGCATCACGTTTGAGCTTCTATAAGAACCAATGAGGTTCATTCTTGTGTTACGCATCACGTTTGAGCTTCTATAAGAACCAATGAGGTTCATTCTTGTGTTACGCATCACGTTTGAGCTTCTAGAAGAACCAACGAGGTTCATTCTTGTGTTACGCATCACGTTTGAGCTTCTAGAAGAACCAATGAGGTTCATTCTTGTGTTACGCATCACGTTTGAGCTTCTATAAGAATCAACGAGGTTCATTCTTGTGTTACGCATCACGTTTGAGCTTCTATAAGAATCAACGAGGTTCATTCTTGTGTTACGCATCACGTTTGAGCTTCTATAAGAATCAACGAGGTTCATTCTTGTGTTACGCATCACGTTTGAGCTTCTATAAGAACCAACGAGGTCCATTCTTGTGTTACGCATCACGTTTGAGCTTCTAGAAGAACCAATGAGGTTCATTCTTGTGTTACGCATCACGTTTGAGCTTCTAGAAGAACCAATGAGGTTCATTCTTGTGTTACGCATCACGTTTGAGCTTCTATAAGAACCAATGAGGTCCATTCTTGTGTTACGCATCACGTTTGAGCTTCTATAAGAACCAATGAGGTTCATTCTTGTGTTACGCATCACGTTTGAGCTTCTAGAAGAACCAACGAGGTTCATTCTTGTGTTACGCATCACGTTTGAGCTTCTAGAAGAACCAATGAGGTTCATTCTTGTGTTACGCATCACGTTTGAGCTTCTATAAGAATCAACGAGGTTCATTCTTGTGTTACGCATCACGTTTGAGCTTCTATAAGAATCAACGAGGTTCATTCTTGTGTTACGCATCACGTTTGAGCTTCCAGAAAAGGTTTGTTCTCATGCGTCAAGCAGGTTCAGTTGAGCTTCTGTTTATGTTCACTGATCAAAGTTTGTATGTGAATAAAGTCAAAATTCAGTCTGTTCATATACAGTGATCGAGTCTTTTTGGAAATTTGGACTAAACCGCATAATATGGTTTAGTTTTATGATCTCTTTATGAACTTGTTTAAAAGTTGTGTAGCTGTCAATGCAGGGACCGATATCTCTTAGATTTCATCAAAAATATCTCCATTTTTGTTTCGAAGATGAACGAAAGTCTTACAGGTTTGGAACGACATGAGGGCGAGTAATTAATGACAGAATTTTCATTTCCAAACTACCGCAATACGTACAATAACCAATGTAATAAAACATTTGCTGCATCTGAAATTGCATACTTCTCTACTATATAGTAGGAGAAAAAAAGAAGTATGTCTGAATTAAAAGAGTAGACAAAAAGTACCCGGATGACCTACATATGATGGACACTTCACTATCCCATGAGGCAACGAGAGAGGATTTATGAATGGCAGTGATGCAATGCAACTGATGCTGGTAAGTCACATGAGAATAACAACATTTTTATATTGTACTTTTTTAGCAGTCACAAAGTAAATACTTATTCAAAATAAGGACCTACTCAAGAGAGTAACTATGAAAGTGTCATGAAATGTGCAGGACTCAACATAATATCACATTGCAGAAATGTCGCCACAGGCATGTATGAAACCTAATCTTGTTTGCATAACCTTCAATAGCAGTGTGAAATTTTATTGTATTAGCTGTTTTAAAATCCCAGTTTGCAGACCTCCATACTAACCTGACTCACTGCCCTTTTCACAGATGAGGATGAATTACAAACAGGAAGTACAGCCTTCACTTTATTCAGACTAATTGGTGTCATGATAAGTTCAAGCGGGGGTGAGTGTCAGCGTTATGATGTGTTGTGACACGGGTTTGGTTTGTGGAGCGCATCTCCTCTGGCTAATTAACGCCGTGCGAGCGTTCGCACATCAATTTATTGCATTAGCTTCATTGATGCAATTAAGAGGTACAAACTGATATCCTGCATGAAAGTGAGATGGACACGAGTAAATACCCTCCTGTAAAAAGAATTTGTAACAGAGATGTAAACAGTATAAAACAACACAAGCCATGAAATTATGAATCTGAGTCAAGAAAAAATGATTTTTGGTCGTATATCCGATGCATATCCTCTTTAAAAATAAATAGCATTGGCAAAATTTTAGGATGAAAAAATAAGTCCATAAAAAATCACATATACAGAGTCATTTTATATCTTCTTTCGAGGATAATATTTAATTAAGTGTTGCTGTTTGTCACTAGGCTTTGAGTCATGTTACACAGTATATTAAGGTGTTTTATAATTTTATTAGTTGCACTTGACATACATTTATGTGAGTTTGATGTGATTACCTTAATTAAGATCTTGAGATCTAATTAAAATCCATATTATCTCATAATTTATACTTCTGAGTCAAGAAAAAAAAAGTCTGTCCACCCTTTATGTTGAGACACTCCAATCGTATTAAAACCGTCTCAACATCATGTTTCGCCTCCAAATGGAAGAAAAGCAGACCGTTCTCATTACTGTGATGTTAAAAAAGACATTTTTAAGTTGTAAGTAAAGATAATGGTACACTGTATAAAGTGGTAACCCTTCAGGAGCTGTATTTTATGGAAGAGGATTAGGGCCAAGCAATAATAAAAAAATAAAACCATCTCGAGATTAAAGTTGTTAAATTTAGAGGAAAAACTCGTTAAATTTCGAGAAAAAAATTTAGATAAAATGTTGAGAATAATGTCATTAAATTACGAGAAAAAAGTCGTTAAATTACGAGAACAAATTCGTTAAATTATGAGAAAAACTCGTTAAATTTTGAGAAAAAAGTCGAGATAAAATGTTGAGAATAATGTCATTAAATTACGAGAAAAAAGTTGTTAAATTACGAGAACAAATTCGTTAAATTATGAGAAAAATGTCATTAAATTTAGAGAAAAAAGTCGAGATAAAATGTTGAGAATAAACTCATTAAATTATAAGCAAAAAAGTCGTTAAATTACGAGAACAAATTCGTTAAATTATGAGAAAAATGCCGCTAAATTTCGAAAAAAAAGTCGAGATAAAATGTTGAGAATAAACTCGTTAAATTATGAGAAAAAAAGTCGTTAAATTACGAGAACAAATTCGTTAAATTTCGAGAAAAAAGTCGAGATAAAATGTTGAGAATAATGTCATTAAATTACAAGAAAAAAGTCGTTAAATTATGAGAACAAATTCGTTAAATTATGAGAAAAATGTCATTAAATTTTGAGAAAAAAGTCGAGATAAAATGTTGAGAATAATGTCATTAAATTACAAGGAAAAAGTCGTTAAATTATGAGAAAAATGTTGTTACATTTCTAGAAAAAAGTCGAGATAAAATGTTGAGAATAAACTCGTTAAATTATGAGAAAAAAGTCATTAAATTACGAGAAAAAAGTTGTTAAATTACGAGAACAAATTCGTTAAATTATGAGAAAAATGTCATTAAATTTTGAGAAAAAAGTCGAGATAAAATGTTGAGAATAAACTCGTTAAATTATGAGAAAAAAGTCATTAAATTACGAGAAAAAAGTTGAGATAAAATGTTGAGAAAAAAGTAATTAAATTACGAGAAAAAAGTTGAGATAAAATGTTGAGAATAAAGTCATTAAATTACGAGAAAAAAATTTTTAAATTACGAGAACAAATTCGTTAAATTATGAGAAAAATGTCATTAAATTTTGAGAAAAAAGTCGAGATAAAATGTTGAGAATAAACTCGTTAAATTATGAGAAAAAAGTCATTAAATTACGAGAAAAAAGTTGAGATAAAATGTTGAGAATAAAGTCATTAAATTACGAGAAAAAAGTCATTAAATTACGAGAACAAATTCGTTAAATTATGAGAAAAATGTCGTTAAATTTTGAGAAAAAAGTCGAGATAAAATGTTGAGAACAAAGTCGTTAAATTACGAGAACAAATTCGTTAAATTATGAGAAAAATTACATAAAATTTTGAGAAAAAATTCGAGATAAAAAAAGCAAAAAAGTCAAATTACGAAAGTCAAGTTAAATTACGAATTTGTTCTCATAATTTAACGAATTTGTTCTCGTAATTTAACAACTTTTTCTCGTAATTTAATGAGTTTATTCTCAACATTTTATCTCGACTTTTTTCTTGAAATTCAACGAGTTTTTTTCTCGCCATTTAACGAGTTTATTCTCAACATTTTATCTCGAGTTTTTTCTCGAAATTTAACAACTTTAATCTCGAGATGGTTTTATTTTTTTATTATTGCTTGGCCCTAATCCTCTTCCGTAGTATTTTACTTGATTCAATCTATAAAAAATAATTTTGCTGGTATAAATTAATGTATTTAGGTTGTTTCAGTGATGCTAAATAATATTTTGACTTGAATAAGACCATGTAATTTAGATGTTATCATTTTTAGTTTGTAATGTTTGTTGTACTGACTTTAATTTCTGGATGATTTTAATGACTGTATTACAATAATAAGAATCATGTGTTGTTGTTTTTTAGCAAGATCATTTTGGAGAAAAATCTGCAAAATATTTTGGTTCTAAAAATATTCTTCAGTGTCTTTTTTGCAAAACACTTTATTAATATTTTATTATATATAATTTGTGCAATATTTAGCACAGGTCTTGTCTCTGTGAAATTCGCCTGCAAAGGCAAAATATATGCGAGTTTAACACGACCAGCCTGTGTATATGCTATTAAAATGAGATGCATTTCCATATCACAGCATATGTCAGCAGCACTCTTTATGACTGTCTATCCAGCGGCGTGTTTTTATGTCGTGATAAGAGCCATTTTCAACTGTAATGATCCTCAAGATCTTCTCCTCCAGCTTCGGAAGCCCAAACTCTGTGATATTAAAAAACAACATTTTCCTCCTCATGAAGAACATCAGACAGCATGTGACGTGACACAGCAACTAAACTAACAGTCCTCAGTAGTGTGTCAGAAGCTCAGTCAGTGTCCTTTTTGCCTCAGAAGTGTGTACATTATATTGTGCTTGCAGTCCTATGGCTGATGCAACTCCCCTTTTTATACATTTTAGTATAAGACCATAAAAAAAAAACATTTTTGCTGCTTCTTTAGAGGGAAATATAAAATTAAATGCTGCTGTTGTCACTAGATTTGAATCATTTTTATACATTATTGTGTTTTGTAGTTTTCTTCCAGGAACGAACATGTCACAATATTCCTCATTTAAATCATTCATACGCAGAATAAAGGGGCGGGGCTTGGTTGAGTTGTGTTGAAAATGGCGGTTATGGTAAGGGGCGGGACATTTCCCAAATGACCAATCACAACACACTGCTCCAGCCGACCAATCAGAGCGCATTGTGCTTTTCAGAAGGCGTGGCTTCATAGAGACAGGAACTAAACAGAGCGTTACTGACAGACTGGGAAGAGAGGAGATGCAACAATGGAGAATATGAGGAAAATAATAAACAATTTATTTAATGTTTAAGATGTTGTCCTCATAAATATCTTCATTTAGCTCTTTATTTGTTAACTTTTGCTGTAGCCATTTTAAAAGGGTAGTGTGAATGTAAATTATGAGTAGAGCAGCTTGTAGTTTGGGAAACTAATTACATGTTTGTGTTTTCACTGTTAATCAAATCTGACCTTACCCACCTTTCAAAAAAAAAGTTTATGAAACATTAATGAATTATACCAAGCATACTTCCATAATTAGCATTCTGCAGGCAAAAGAATGTATTATTAATACTATCTGATAATATATGATCCACGTAAATTTATGGACGGTACCTTCTTACAAACATCCTCCTCACCCTAAAGGCGTTTTCAGGTCTTTATACAGTACATAAATAATTAAGAGGTATATGCTAAGAGCTCCAGGCAACTGAATGCAGATTAATATCCTCTCTTCTATGCAATTATCTAATTGTCAATGAAATAATTTCTTCCCACTTCCTGTACGGCTGTTTACAGTCTTTAATGAATGAAGATCTTGGAGTCTGTGAGTTCTGCTGGAAGTGTCACCTGCAGTGGCAGCAATGACAAATATGCAGCTGAGCCGTCTAATGAGGGCTCCTTTAACTAATTAGTTCAGACTAATCTGAGGTTGCCTGTCACAATGTAACAATGCATCATTTTAGTGAAATTAAATACGCGGAGAGAGACACGTTAACCCTTTGACATCTTCACGCCAGTTGTAAAGTTCAGTACGGTAGTTTTTATCTGTAGTTTTTTCAAAGGTCACTGATAGTAGCTGTAATTACAAAGTCAAGGTGAATAATAACAGAGCAGCAAAGTTAATGTATTCATGATACAGCTTTAAAATTTAGCATTTAGTTTGAAACAGTATTTCACTTTACTTGAATGTTATTAAACTTTAACTGAAATAAAATTGAATTAAATTAAATAACTTTCTTTTAGCTAGTTGCCAAGGCAAGATTTATTTTATTTTAAGTTGATGCACTAATAAAACAAATATTTAGATATATTTAATTATAATAATAATATAAAAACATACAACAAAATTAAAATGAAAACAGAAAATTTAAAAAAAATAAAAAGTAATTCAAAATATTAATAAAAATTACAACAGTATTTCAGTTATACTAAAATAAGTCTGATGTGTATTTGTTTTGTATTACACGCTTTGAAAGGAAATCAAATAATAAATATAGCTGCAAGCAGCAATTAACGGGGTTCAGGCGCTTTAAGGCCTTTAAACACATGCGTAAAAAGAGTTTTAGTTTTAATCTGCAAACCTGTAACCATCTCGATCATAGATGGAAAAGACTGTTTACAGCCAATACATGCAATTTATCATAGGAAATATATGGTTTTAAAAGTTATTGAGGTTGAGCCAAAAACCTAGGACTAGTTCGCCAAAGTTGGCTTTTGAAATAATTTCCAATATTTAATAAAAGTTGCTCAGAATGAGTTCTATCATGTGGTACGAATTACGTGGGTGTGCACAGACAATTGCACGATACTTGATCGTTTGTACACATGAAAAACGTGAAGGCGCCCCCTGGTGGCCAATTTATTCGAATTTCTCACAGGCGTCTAGAGCCGTGAGTCAAACAGGCCCAGCGAGTTTCGTTCCTATCGGCCTCCGTTAACCTGGTCTGATAGCTGCTCAAAATTCAGTGGCCGATGGCGGACATGTTTTTTGAGATATGTCAATGTCCTCATAGACAGTCATGGCACCTCGGACGAAAACACTGCATGCCAGTTTTCAAGCTGATTGGACTAACGGTGAAGTAGTTATAGCCATTTTTATGTTTTTTTTCCCTCTTATAGCACCACCAACTGGCCAATCGCTGCGTCCTTTTTCACATGACCACAGAATGAGCTCTTACATAGGCGTGCCAAGTTTGGTGAAAATATCTCATTCCGTTCACGAGTTATAGTCATTTTCGTAAAATTGGCTCCACCCACTTTGAACGTTTTGGTGGTCATTAGGGACCGTGAATTGAAATTTCAACAATTTTTATTTATTTATTTAATTTTATTTTTATTTTTTGATCATTTTTGACAATCAGACTCAGGAGAATCTCACTGCACTGGTTTTGTTCTGATCTGGCCAAAAACCTAGGACTAGTTCGCCAAAGTTGGCTTTTGAAATAATTTCCAATATTTAATAAAAGTTGCTCAGAATGAGTTCTATCATGTGGTACGAATTACGTGGGTGTGCACAGACAATTGCACGATACGTGATCGTTTGCACACATGAAAAACGTGAAGGCGCCCCCTGGTGGCCAATTTATTCGAATTTCTCACAGGCGTCTAGAGCCGTGAGTCAAACAGGCCCAGTGAGTTTCGTTCCTATCGGCCTCCGTTAACCTGGTCTGATAGCTGCTCAAAATTCAGTGGCCGATGGCGGACATGTTTTTTAAGATATGTCAATGTCCTCATAGACAGTCATGGTACCTCGGACGAAAACACTGCATGCCAGTTTTCAAGCTGATTGGACTAACGGTGAAGTAGTTATAGCCATTTTTATGTTTTTTTTTGCTCTTATAGCACCACCAACTGGCCAATCGCTGCGTCCTTTTTCACATGACCACAGAATGAGCTCTTACATAGGCGTGCCAAGTTTGGTGAAAATATCTCATTCTGTTCACGAGTTATAGTCATTTTCGTAAAATTGGCTCCACCCACCACTTTGAACGTTTTGGTGGTCATTAGGGACCGTGAATCAAAATTTCAACAATTTTTATTTTTTGATCATTTTTGACAATCAGACTCAGGAGAATCTCACTGCACTGGTTTTGTTCTGATCTGGTCAAAAACCTAGGACTAGTTCGCAAAAGTAGGTTTTTCAAAAAAAAAATTAAACTTTTGCTGAACCAAGGATTCCAACGATATGAGACACATGAGCTTACACCAAACGAGTCAGAAGTTATGCACCATTTCATACTTTTGACTGCTGTAGCGCCCCCGTCAGGCCGATAGGGGCGAGCCGTGCCTTGCTGTAGACGGTGTGAGTACTGCCAGCCCTCAAAGTTTCTCTTCGACTTTCGGTTTGGTCTGCCCGATCACTGATCCTTGGAAAATTTAATACACACTTGACCCCCTAAAAATACTGAAATATTTATAATACACAATGACTCACATTACAGAAAATATTCTTAATTGTGATGTCAGAATTTTTTTACAAATGAAGGAGAAATTTGTCATGGCTAAATATCCAACTATTTTGCATGTTGTGTCTCTTTGAGAAACACTAGATAATTTCCACTCATTCCTACTTGAAGCAAAAACTCAACAAAAATGAGATGTCTGTCATCATTTACTCATGTTGTTCCAAACCTGCATGACTTATTTTGTTGAGTGGGAATTCTGCTAAACATCTTCTTTTGAGTCTTGTGGTAGAAATACGGCTTTGAAACAACATAAATGATTACAGAATCGTCACTCTCTCACACCGTCATAGTCACCTCTGAACGACACGCTGCCCTAGAGAATCTCAGCCATAACTGCTGGACTTTATTGGATCGATAAGAGCATCCAGGGTTATTCTAATGACGTTCAGATTTTCACTACAATCCCACAACTCTCAAACACTCATCCTGCTTTGAAGCCAGGATTTCGTACAGACGGCATCATGTGCTTCAGGTGTGTTTGACTTGAACAGACTGGTTTGTTGTGTACTGGTTTTAAAGTATATTATTTCCATATTCTGTACTCTTTAGTATGCTAGAGTGTACTTCTTTTTCACAAACTGTATGTAGCACATATAAGCCTCTATAGAGTTCTTGTTGTTGTTTGAACTATACAAGAATTGATGCAAATTGTCTTTTAACCGAGAAGAAACACATCCATCAGACGAATCCCAGCATCTGAAGGACTGACCATGACAAACAGTGTCTGATATTGATATTTCTTGTGGCGCTCAGAGAGCCGCTGAGGCACACGGCCAAACCCACCGCAGGCTTACGGAAAAGTAGAAACATATAATAATTAATCTGTGCACATTTATACTGCACTGAGTGCAATACTGTGACATCGCGAGCAGGGGAACTGTTTAGATGTCTAGCAAAATAATGCAATTTGCGCCATGATTAATGTTTATTGTGCATGAAGAGCCACATTGTCTGTCGGGGCAACAGGGTCATCATTTATTCATCCTCTCACTTTAAGTAATGCACCTCTTCCTATCTAATCGGGAAAATTGCATGTGCATTACGGAAAACATTGCAGAGGCAGGAGGTCACCAGAATACTTACAATGCCATGCTTTATTGTGCCGTTTAAAATGAATACAGTCACCTTGACAGACCTGGGTAAGGTCCACATAAAACTAAAACTGACCCAGTTTGCTTTCTTAATAAATGCCCTTGGTCCTGTTGTGCATGATTCATCAGTGCATGTTATTCCAAAGAAAAAAAGTTTATTTTTGGCATAAAGCTTTCTTAAAGGGGTGGTTGATTATGATTTCACTTTAACTTTAGTTAGTGTGTAATGTTGCTGTTTGAGCATAAACATCATCTGCAAAGTTACAACGCTCAAAGTTCAATGCAAAGGGAGAATTCTACAACAAACGGCTGGAAGGGACTACAACGAGCTTCCTCCTGGGTTGGTTAACATCACTAACCCCAAAATTTACATAAACCCCGCCCCCATGAACACACAACAAAGGGGGCGGGGCCATGTTGGGCTGCTTTAGAGAAGAGGAAGAGTTGTTGTAGTCGAGTGTTGTTGACATGCCGTCATTTTACGCCGGACTGCTTCACAAACGAGGGTCGATTCAACACAAAAGATGAACATGACGGCACATGCTAGTGGATGAGTTGAATCAACTCCACAGCAACTACATCAATTTATCCACTAACCATTCAGAAACGTCTAAAAGTTGTAACTTCTTCCTGAGTCTCTCCATCAGTGTCGACTCCGGTTTGAACAATGTAAGGCTGAACACTTTCGTCATTTTGGCTGCGTGAGATTCTCCAGCTTTGTTGTTGTTGAGCTGTTAAAGCTCCGCCCTCTTCTGGAAAGGGGGCGGGAGCAGCAGCTCATTTGCATTTAAAGGGACACACACAAAAACCTTATATTACATATTTTGAAAGGGGCATAATAGGTCTCATCATTGCCGCAACCACCCTGAACTGTCTTTTGTAGCTGATGTCTCGTATACGCAGCACGAGCTACTGGTTAATCAGTCAAACAGCTATTTGGGCATCGCAAGCTCACATTCAGCTCTAATTCATTCTGGTAAGGAACGCCCACGTTGCAGCACCCAATCAATTTCCATTAGATAGCATCAAGTTATAGCCTATACATTTTTTTTTTCTAGTTTCATATTATGGAAGCACAATGAGTTGTGAATGCAAAACACTACCCAGGGTGTCCATCTCTGTATTGCTTAGAATAAAGCGTGCCTGCTAAATAACTTGATTTCCGCATTACAGAATTATACATTTCTTGCACTTAAAAATCAATGAACACCAGTCGTCTTCAGAAGAGGGTCTCACAGATGAAAATCCTCCTGCTGATGCTCTGTATGACAAGATATTTCATATTAAACACTCATACTATTATCTGCTCTTGTGCTTTAGTCGTCTCCCTCAGAGAAAGACACATGCTGTTTATAAATCTCTCACGGTTTTCTCTCCACTGCCTGAAGGACCACGTTTTGTCAATGTGAATTCACTTATTGATGGGTGTTTGGAGATTAAACAAATCCACTTACT